>NC_064860.1:58611974-58956974 GCF_024139225.1 Suncus etruscus | reverse complement strand
CTCAGAAATAGCTCCTGGCAGGCACAGGGGACCATATGGGACACCGGGATTTGAACCAACCACCTTCGGTCCTGGATCGGCTGCTTGCAAGGCAAACGCTGCTGTGCTATTTCTCCGGGCCCACAACTTTTTTAGTACACAGGATGATTAGAGTCTGTGATCTGTACATAGTGATAATCTATAAGTTCAGAATAAAGTAAAATTTTTGAGTTCAAAAGACAGGAAGCAAAGCAGTTGCTGTTGAAACTCAATGCACAAGTCTTCCTGTGTACTCTAGTTAAAGCTGAGGACCGGATCTGCAATTCCCATCTGTTCAAGGGAGTTAGTTCAAACAGCAGCACTTTCTCAGGAACCTCAGACTACAGTTAATTTCAGCCTGGCTCTGATTTCTGCTGCTTTTTACAGATTATGTTTTTCTATTGAGATTTAGTTACAATAGTTAAAGCAGGTTATTGATGAAGGTTGAACATTTTGTATTAGGCAACTTTCTCCAAAGCAAGGAAAGCCTTCAAGGAAAAATAACTGTTGTCTTACAGATTTTGCCTAGGTAAGAATATAAACTCAGAAGAGCAAGGCCTGGCAAGTCTACACCCTGGGAAACCCTGGATGTGAAAAGGTTGGGCATGGTTTATCAGCATGTACCACAACTATGGGCTGTGCTTCTTTCAGAATTAGAATCTCTAAGGCTGAAGTCAAGTATATAACATGTCAGTGTCAAAATCTCTGAAGTTCCATGTTTATAGCATACTGTGCTGCAATATGAGTCTGTGATTAAGGTAAATAAGGTGTTACTCCTGGCTCTATGCTCAGAAATCGCTCCTGGCAGACTCAGGGGAACCATAAGGGATGGCAGGATTAGAACCATCATCCTTCTTTCAGCATGCAAGGAAAATTACCTACCTCTATGATATCTCTCCAGTCCCAAAGCTTTTTTATTTTTATTCAAGACATTATATTACAATACCTGAGTAAAATATGTTCTAATATTAAAAGATTATAGTCCAACTTCAAATTTTGGTTACCATAAATTAAAAATATATTTTTAATCTTTATTCTTTATTCTGTCTTGCACTCTTATACCCAGTTGTGCATTCTATAAGTTATGCATTCATTATATGCATATACTATGAAAATATGGAAATAAATATACAATATAGAAATGCTCTCTAAAATTTTCTATATTTTACATCAGGGGTCCTCAAACTTTTTAAACAGGGGGTCAGTTCACTGTCCCTCAGACCATTGGAAGGTCTGACTATAGTAAAAACAAAACGTATGAACGAATTCTTATGCACACTGCATATATCTTATTTTGCAATGAAGAAACAAAACAGATACAAATAAAATATGTGGCCCTCGGGCCATAGTTTGAGGACCACTGTTTTACATTAATACAAATTCAAAATTACCAATCTATATTTAGTTTATACTTATATAATGTGAATATGGATAATGAGGTATTTTAAATGTTTATCTTCAAATTTATTTGTTATTTGTAAATGAAATTGAGTTATTAGTGCTCTTACTTTTCATTATAATTCTTCTTGAGTCAGAAAAAAATATTACAGAATAATGGAGAGCCCATCAAGGAGAACTCTGCTCAAACCGGGGCAGAAAACCTTGTAGGAAACATAGACATAGAATTTTTCAGCTGGGAGAAGTGTCTTTAAGGCTTTGTGAAGATAGTGGCTTAGCTCTGTTTGCTACCTTACTAGTTTTGGGAAAGTCTTTGTCATGAAAAATCTATATTACAGTTAGGTCAAATTTTTTTCAACCTATGTATTTGAGTATATAAAAACATGCTGAACCCAGTATAACTGAATTTGAAACAAGATTTATTTGTGCTATTATGTATATTGATAATTTTAAATCTCTGTGTAACTCATTATTATGCATTATGTATTATTATGTATTATGTAGAGAAAGCTCACTGGTATTTATCTATATAATCCATAAATTTGCTTTACTTGTATTTAAGACTAACAATATAGACAATTAGAGAAACATGCCCTTGACATGTACTCTCTTCCAAATTACTCTGTAGGTTCTCATTACTAATTTATATCTGCATACTCATATACATTATACAACTTGAGTAATTAATTTCTTGTTTCATTTGAGATGCATAGAATGCACTGTAGTCATTTAAACTATATATCCATCCCAACATCTTTTTTCCTTGATCTTTCTTATACTTTGATGATCTACTAATATTAGCTTGTGGATTTCCTTATTGTAGATAGATAGAAGTGACTCACTTTACAATCCACATTGGAAAGGCTGGAGGTACTTTGTTGATCTGACACCAAGAATTGAATACCAATAACTAACTGTTATTAGACTAATCTGTCTTGAAAGACTATTTGTCAATTTTTGGCCTATTTCCTTTGCTTGTTTCCTTCAGAATAGACACTAGTATCTAATATAGATAAATAAATGCTCTATATCTAAAGACCACTGCACTTTTGAAGTTTTCACATATGGATTGAGAATAAATGGCATGATTCAGCAATATTCTGTGTTATTCATGTAAAAACTACTCAGACTAAGGTCAATATTTCTTTACTATCTTTTCTTCTTTTTTTTTCAACTACCTATTAACTTTATCAAACTGGATCTCATCATCTCTCTCTCAATGTACTTCATCTCTTTGACAAGATGTCAATCCTATGCCAAGCCTCGCAAACTTGGATTACAGTTCAATAATTAGTCAAATGTGGATTGACTTCTTTGATCCAGAAAAATGGGCCTAGAATCATCTTAGTCCTTTCTTACTGATTTAACAAAATTATTTAGATTAGATGCATTTTGTTGAATTGAAGTAACAGAATGTATTTCTCATAGTTTGGGTGTCTTTATGTTTTTATCATACCAGCATATACCTCAATTCAGAGACAGTTGTGTTCCTACATGTCCATTATTCCATTGCTTCACTTGCTCAATCACTTTTTTCATAAATTATTAGTCATGAAAAACTTTTCTGATTTTCAATATTTTTAATGACACAGTTGTCCCATAAACCTCTATCTTAGAACATCATATTGCTGTATTAGACAATCAGTTAGGATTCATTTACTTTTATTTTTCTGTCTGGTTGCTATGTTGTTTGTTTTATTAATTTATTTATCTATTTTTTTGTTTTTGGGCCACACCTGGAGGCACTAAGGTTTACTCCTGGATCTGTACTTAGAAATTGCTCCTGGCAGGCTTGGAAAACATATGGGATGCCAGGAATCAAACCCTGGTCCATCCTGAGTCATCCGAGTGCAAGGCAAATGCTCTCCCACTATGCTATAACTTCGGCCCCTATTAGGTTGTTCTTTTATAATACTAAATCTAATCATCCAGCATCAGAAATTATTTTTATAACACTTTAGTTATCTATTTCTATTTACATTCTTCCTAATCCACAAAGAAAGATCATAATTATTATAGGTAAATATTACTAAAACACTGAAAGAAGTCAACTTGGAACAATTTTGCCTAGAATGTGCAATTTCCTTCCAGAGAGAGTTTCACAAGTAAGTTTTATATTGTAGCTTATTCTCTGCACAAAAATGTGTGTTTTTGTGTGAATATAAATGCTGAGACAGAAAGGGTAAAAAGTGTAAGTTGAACATGTTGAGTGAAATGAGTCAGAAAAAGAGAGAGAGAGAGAGAGAGAGAGAGAGAGAGAGAGAGAGAGAGACATAGAATAGTCTCACTCATCTGTGGGGTTTAAGAAAAATAAGAAATTGTATGATAATAATATCCAGAGATAAGAGAGATGAGGTTTGAAAGGACCAGCCCATAATATGAAGCTTGTCACAAAATTAGTGAGTGCAGTTAAAAAATAACTACACCAACAAATATCATCATAATGGTAGTGAGTGAGAGAAATAGAATGTCTGTCTCGAAATCAGACATGGGGTTGTGGGAGTACGAAGATCAGGGGCATTGGTGGTGGGAAGGTTGCACTGGTGAAGGTGGGTGTACTTTATTATGACTAAAACCCAACTAAAATATATTTGTTAATATGGTTTTAAATAAATATTTTAATTAAAAATGTGTAAGTTGTTTTGGTTATTTACTCAGTAAATTTACAGAACTTTAGATACCCTCAATAAAGGAGATATATATTTTATATATGCCATATATATGTTCCTTTATACATAAATAAGTTCAAAAGTGTGTATATACAGGTTGATTTCTATAACCTATATATGCATTTATATATAAATAAGTATATTTTTGCTATGCAGCACCAATATTAATGGCTAGGCCCCAGACTAAATTTGAATGCTTGTTATCTAGATGGAATCTACTTTTAAAGTAAATGGTGTGTTTACTGAAAGATAAATGCTCTTTAATTTAAAAATTACTTTGATACAGCCCACAAGAAAACCTCAAAAGACAATGGGGAAGCCTATAACTCCACCATAAGTTTAAGACCTATAAAAAAAAAAGTTTAAGACCTATATAACTCTACCTTTTTACCTGTTTTTCCCCAAATGTAAGGTAGCCTCCTGCATCACTTTGTTCCTTTACTTTTTTAATTCATGTTAAAAATCTTTTTTCTTTATATATATGTGAACATATGTATATATTTATTTTTGTCTTGTTTCTGTTTTTCTCTTTCCATCCCAAATGCACCAGCAATATAATGTAGCACCATTTCTTCATGCAAAGGCATACTAAAAAGGGGGAAATCCTACATATAAAAACAAGCTCTTATCTACTAGGGATAAGAACTCATACTGTTTTTTACAATACAGGGGCACCTCCCACCTTGAACATACGTCATGTGGACTCAACGTAGACCCCAGGTGATTAGACACCTACCATCCAGCCTTGAACCCTGGATCCCAGACAAAGAAACGACACAGTTCTCCACAACAGCTCCAGGAACCAAATCCCCTCCAGGGCATTCTTAATACTGCTCTGGCACCAACAAGTGCCAGTTCTAATATGATATCCTGACAAGGAGGAAATGGGAACAACTTGATCTAAGAGCAGGTTGTCTTACCTCACCAGCTAACGATAAGACAATCAGAAGACTCTTCACCCTTCGATCTGTACAAAAGCCAAGATCGCTGTCTGCAGATGACTGACTGTTACAACCATGACTGGGCAGTACGTATTCTGGGAGCAATAAAAAGCCCTAGTCTAGGTTTTGGTCTACATCTGTACAACAACCAAGATCTCTAATTCCAGAGGTCTGACTCAGACAATTGCAACTGAACGGGTTTTCTGGAAACATAACGAAAGACTCTATCCCAGGCTCCATACTAGGATCAGCACGATGACCAAGAACACCAACTACAGAAGATGGATTAAAACGATACTGAAGGAACAGAACTTCTAGAACCATAAAGAAAGATTGCATCATTAGTTTCATTCCTTGACCTGTGCAGATACCAAGATCTCTAGATACAGAGGTCTGATTTTATCACCCAAGACGGAGCAGAAGTCTTCCATACACCACAAAAGCACCGAGGAGAGAAGAGGGGAGAGTAAATGAACATGCAAGGAGTCTATAGTTAATTCCATGACAGTATACTTCAATGGTGGAGAAACCCTGTATCTCTTAGTCCAAGGGAATTCCCTTTCTAATGTCCCCAACATTTACTGTGCCTATGCAGGAAAAATAGAACAAAATAATATTATTTATTTATTTATTTATCTATTTATTTTTGACTCCTTTATTTTGTTGTGGATATTGAAGTTGTCTCCAATGTTTTTCTCTCTTCTTTTTTCTTTGCTTGTTTATTTTTCTCCTTTTTGCACTCTGTCATGTTTTTATTTTAGGACCGTGGCTATTATGTGGTACTTGTCTTTATTTCTGTAGTGCTCACTGGCTATTTTATTTGATATTTCTTTTTGTATTGTGGTGTCTCAATTCCTTTTTCCCTTCCCTCTCTCAAACTGAGGTGGAGAGCCTCACAGGGGTTTCAAACTCAATTTACCTGGGGGCCGCAGGAAGCATAGTCAGGGTGATCCTTGAGTGCAAAGTCAGTAGTAAGCCTTGAACATTGGGGGATGTGACCCAAACAACTAAAACAAAACAAAACAAAACAAAACAAAACAAAACAAAACAAAACAAAAAAGAGATTCCTCTAGGGCAGGGCCACAAAATGTTATACGGAGGGCCCCAAACGGCCTGCAGGCTGCGAGTTTGAGACCCCTGCAGGACTCCGCTCATTTTCGGCTTATTTGAGTTTTACTCCATTTTACTGCTTTTCCTTTCTTCAACCAAAGCCACATAATTTGAACTATCTAGTTTTGTCTCTCAAATAGAGGGGGAAATAATGGAGGGTACCAAGACCAAACAGTTGTACGATCACTAAGTAGTAAGCTAGACACAGAGGGGACCATTCATTCTAGCAGCCCCAGGGGTGAGGGTGGGGAATATGGGATGCAGGATGGGAACAGGGGTGGAGGGAGGACAGGTTTGGAGATGGGAATTTCCCTGATTCAATGTTAATATGTATCTAAAATATTACTGTGAAAGATATGTAAGCCACTATGATCAAAATAAAAAATTATATATTTATAAAAAATTACTGTGATAATATAAATATATATGTCTATGAATTTGTTTTCATATCTATTTTATTATTTTACCTGAAAGAGGTACCACAAAACTGTTAGTATAATTTCATTCAAGTAGCCATTTATTTCTCTTTTATCTGGTAGCTATTTAAACATTAATTTCTTATTTGCACATGTATAAAGATCCACTATATGTATACTATGTTTACTCAAAATAAAAATATTTTCTTGTTCAGCAACATTTCAAGGTATCAATTATGTTTAAAAATTAAAATAGAAAAGTGTTATATGCATTTGTCTAAAAATAACTTGTACAATAAATATAATTTAGGGGCTAAATATAATTGAATGTTTTTAATTTCAACTTTATCATTGAAGTAATTTATTTTCAATATATACAACAATTTATATCCTGAATACTCTTTTCTTTTTAGTGTAAGCATTCAGAATTATAATACATTCCCAAAACATCCCTTACTCTGTATTTCAGTGAAAAATAGTGGCTTATTTAATTGGTTTCTAGTCTACATATATTTGGAATTCAATCATATATAAGTCCAAAATATTAAAATGTTTTGATGTAGCTTTAAACATAGAAACAGAAAAAAACTTTAATTTATACGAACCTAGCAAAGGCTAAGCTTTCTACCTCCACGCTTTAGGTTTAAATACCTATTAGTTAAAGTATGACAACTTTTTCTGTTGTCATATTTATAGTCATATTGAAAGAGATTCATTATATTTACCGAATGATATTGATTTTGCAAGTTCCTAAAAGGCTCTTGGAAAGAACAGTAATGGAATGGATGGATGTGTTGCCATGTAGATCAATCAGTGAGAATTTCATGGATTGTAAAGCAAGGATAAATGTACTAAGGTCAGCATTTTTTGTTCATGCTGCACTTTCTGCAGATCACTGGATCTGTAGCCAGCGACGTACTAGTTACATACTTTCTGGAATAGAAAGCAAAAGAGAGCACAATACAGTTGAGTTTCTTGGCAGGGAGTCACTTTCTCTTAACTGCTTTAATTCTGGTGATTGCATTAGATGCAGTTCATCTCTGATGAAATGCTCTCAGCTTAGACCAAGAATATATCAAATAGAAGCTGATGCCTCATTTCTCTGAGCAGAGCAAATATCAATTGTAGATATAGCCAAGGGTGGACTTAAGTGCAGTTGCAGTAGAAATAAAAAGCTAACACGTAGTTTCGGTAATATTTTATTTTATTCCATTTAATGGTATTTCTTGGAAGATAATAGAGCTATACGATTGGTATAAGTGTATTTGCATGTGTAAGGAATTCTAAAAATAAATATGTGAATTTGTATATAAATATATATACTATATATATACTATCATACACAAATGAGAATTATATCTATGATTATCATTTCCAGTTATCTCCATATTAACAAAATTAACTCTGATGTTTAGTAATATAGATCAGAATTTCTAAATTCTCTTTAAATATACTGACTATGATACAGGGATCAGATTTAAAAAGTGTCAGATTAGATATTTAATTAAATAGGATGAAGAGTCATTTGAAACTACAATAGGAGAAATTAGTTTTATCTTGTCTTGTCCTAAAAGACAGAAAATGGCAAAGCAAAAAGTGATTATGATTTTAAGTGTTACAGCTCTCCTCCTTTGGAGATATGTTTTGGTTTAAATTTTATTATTGAAATTGAGAATGTGAGGGCAAAGTCCCTTCAATTTATGGGCAGATCCTAAACTAATAAAAAGGCAATGCAACAGTTATAAGCTCATCCCAGATATACTGAGCTATAGCTTCTTGGTTTCATTCTAGATTTGTTGTGTATGGAGAATGTTAAGAAATTAGGAAAACTACTCTCTTGTACTTCTCAACTCTGTAAACCCATTTGGTTTACAAATAATATATCAATGATGCGAGTTACCACTCAAGCTATTGTTTAAAAGTACAGTGTTGGGGCCAAAGTGGTGGCACTAGAGGTAAGGTGTCTGCCTTGCCAGCGCTAGCCTAGGATGAACCATGGTTCAATCCTCTGGTGTCCCATATGGTCCCTCAAGTCATGAGTGACTTCTGAACGCATAGCCTGGAGTAACCCCTAAGTGTCACCGGGTGTGGCCCAAAAAAAAAAGTACAGTGTGTATTCAAGAATAACATATATTTTTCTATTTATATGAAAAAGTATTTTTGGTTGGTTTTATTTAACTAATTTTTAAATAATACTATTCTTGAAAATCAGGAATTCAAAGAAAAATGTGTTGATAGGACTTAGAAATTGTAAAATATCTAGTAACTACGAATGTTTTTGGGAAGTGAGAAAATATCTATAGATATAATATTAAGAATGGCTACACTATAATGAGCTATTTCTCCAATTTCTTTCCATTTTTAATCTTATTATTCTGTTGCATATAAATTTTCAGAGATAAAAAGTTAGTAAATGTCTTCCTTTTCTCTGATTTCCCAGACTAATTTAATAAAAATAAATAGATTTCTAGGAAGAGATCATCTTTTAGGTGTCTGCTCTCAAAACACTTCTGTGATATAAAGGGGAGATTAAAAAGAAATAAATTAAAGTACTTGAAAACATAGATAATAAGATCCATGACTTTGGGAAATTTGCTTAACCTCTTTAAACCTCAACCACTTCTGTGGAAAAGCTTGATAATCCCTAACCTTTAAAAGGTATATTACTCTCCACAAAGCATTGATGGTAGACTCAGATCTGCTATCCTTTCTGTATGTACATCACTTTTTTTTGTTGGGGGGGGGGGTTGGATCACACCGACTGTGCTTAGGATAACTCCTGTTTCTATGCTCAGAAATCGCTCCTGACAGGCACAGGGGACCATATGGGATGCCGGGATTTGAACTACCATCCATCCTGAATCGGCTGCTTGCAATGCAAAGGCCCTACTGCTGGGCTATCTCTCTGGTCCCTACATCGCTTTTTATCTGGAAAATATATAACACCTCTAATGCTCTACTGTTTTATGGATGGCAAGTAGTTCCTTTTATTCATAGCTCATACAATTACATGAATAATCCTTGCAGCCCTATTCCTAATAGAAGGAGAAGCTATGAAGCATAACTGATTAGAATGTTGAAACTCTTTTCAAATGATTCACTACTTGTTCCAGGATCTGAATATATTCAGGAATAGGAAATTCTGATTAAATACAGTAAGTGATGAGATAGGAGGGATCTTACTTGGATAGTACAAATCAGTGACTTTTCAATAATCTTTTGACCAAGGCCCTCTCCATTGGTGTTTTCTTTTTATGTCCCTTAATCTACCACTTGATCTCTAATCTCATTCTATGACCTTCCATTTTCAATGGTAGCTTCTCATGGAATATTCTGGGAACATTCAAGTGTCATATGGATATTGATTAAGAAATGCTAGTATAATAACTTAATTATTTCTGTCTTTTATTTATTTATTTTTTTGGTTTGGGGGCCACACCCAATGACGCTCAGGGATTACTCCTGTCTATGCACTCAGAAATTGTTCCTGGCTTTGAGAACCATATGGGACCAACCATTAGAGGATCCAATTTCTTCCAGGATCAGCCGCATGCAGAGCAAACATCCTATCACTGCTCTATCACCCCTATTTCTGTCTTTTTTGTTGTAGAAATTTGGTAATATTGGTAGCATTGATGGAGATGTGTTCATTATATAAATGTATAATTATATAGTATATAGTTTTAACTACTATATATAATGCAAACAATCATTATATATGTAATTTTATACTATTATAAACACATTAAAATGAAATCCATTTAGAAGTTAATATCTTACCTAAATATAAAACTAAATATATTTGATATAATACAGAAATGAACTTAGTTTATGCTTTTATTATCAAAGTTTATTAACATAGGTTAAAGAGAATAATTAAACCACTTAATATTGCCTTTTGTGTGAACAATTATAATATGCTCAGACATAATATTAAGATAAATAAGACAAATTATTCTTACAAGATTTCTTACAAGATATATGGCACAAAATAACTAGACTAGTCTAGAAAAGGATAATTACTAAGATGATTTTGTAAAAATATATAAACTAGATGTGGAAATAGAGTACACAAGAAGTATTTGAAATGGATTATAAAGAAAATATATTTAAATTGTTTTATATATGTAAGATTACTTGTTATTTAATATTATTTCATTTTATTTATGGACCATTCCTTGTAGTACTCAGAAATTAATTCCTACCAGGCATTCAGTCATGCCTATTGGTGCATGGAGAACTATGTAGAGCCAGCCATAGAATTTAGGCTCCCACATATAAGGCAAGTATTCCAGCTATTTAAGCTCTTTCCTCAGTTCTAAAGTCCTAATAATACTTTTAGAATGATTACATTAATAAAAAGTCCATCTGTTTAATAACATTGCTATGATCAATGTTGCTCATACATTAAAGTATAAATTTTTACATAAAGACAAATATTCTGTTGTTTTATGCCAGGTGTCTACAGAGAGTTACAAGAGCTATTTAGTTAATATTTACATATACGCACATACTATGTAAGTATGTATTTTATGTAAAATTATTTTCCATTATTGTAATTGAGAATATTTCAAAGACATAGGAACCAGGTAAAAAGTATATTAAACATAAAAATCAAGAGGGTCAAAAAGTAAAGTGATGAGGTAAGTTGAAAAACATATATTTGGGACAATCATAGGGTGTTTAAATTTTATATAATTAGTAAAGGTGATAGCTTTAGATGCAGATAGTTTGCTTTATCTTTGTTGTGTTTTAAGAATACAAATTATAAATGCACTAACATATAATAAACAAAATTCTGAAAACAGAATATAGTTAGAAAGATATTTCCATATCCTCCTAAAATATGCAAAGAAAGGGAGAAAGAGAGATAAAGAAGAAAGAAAGAGAAAGAAGAAAGAAAGAAAGAAAGAAAGAAAGAAAGAGAAAAAGAAAGAAAGAAAGAAAATGAAAGAAAGAAAGAAAGAAAGAAAGAAAGTAGGAAGGAAGGGAGGAAGGGAGGAAGGAGGAAGGGAGGAAGGGAGGAAGGAAGGAAGGAAGGGAGGAAGGGAGGAAGGAAGGAAGGAAGGGAGGAAGGGAGGAAGGAAGAAAGGAAGAGAAAGCTAGTTTGGATTGTTAATAGGCTATGTAGAAAAAAGAAACTACTGTCCTTAGAACCTATTGGCTTTGATTTAAATGGTCAGGGTCCATGTTTCAGAGATAGTATAAGTAAGATACTTTCAATGTCCCGGTTTAAATCCACAGCCGTAGCACATAGGGTCCTCTAAGCACCACCAGACTAATAGCACTTAAGCATGCCAACTTGAGCTGTTTTTGCCCCCATTCCCTTCCTCTCCGCACACCAATTTTACTTTAAAAGTTTTCTATTTTCAACCCAATTCTAGGAAGGAGCAGCTGCTGAGATATTGATGCCCCCAAACTGGATGGCCATTTATGAACTCCTTTCAAAGGAGTAAAGATGGCTAAGATGCATGTTCCTGGCTCTATGCTCAGGAATCCACTCCTAGGTGCTAAGGAACCATATATGGTTGTGGGAATTTATATAGTAGACCTCGTATAAGGCAAGTGTCTTGTTTCTTGCACTCTCTCTCTATCTCTGCCCCATAAATTCCAGTTTAGAGGTGAATTAGGTAGTGGACATGGCCAGCTAACTTGATATTGTTGAAAATTATCTTGTGTTGTATTGACTTGTTAGCCTGAAAAAGTTTTTCAGTAAATTATAAAAAAATTTCAAAGAAAGATAAATATATTAATGCTGTCAACTGGCTTTTTTGCCTTTGTCGTTAGGTTACACCTGGCAGTACTTAGGGTTTATTCCCAGCTCTGTTCTCAGGGTCACACCTACCTCGACTTCAAGGACTCAATGTCATACAAACATTGAAATCAGATTAGCATGCAAGGTAAACTACTATCTCATCTCTGGATTGGATTTTGTTGATGCCAATATACAACATGCATAATTGTATTTTCCAAATTTTTAAATACCAAGAAAATCTAGTTCTCTAAGCCATAAATAATTGAAAGGTAACCATTATAGGTGTGGTATTCATACAACTAGGAAAATACAAAGGGTAGAAAATAAAAAGAAAATTACATTGTCGCCATGCATAACCTGTACCTGGCCAGCATCATAGACTCATTCTGATCTCAAAAGAGCTATATATCAAGCCACAAAAAATTATGAGTATACCAGTCATGTAGCTGAAAGCTGGCATTCTCAGAAGGAAAGGGTGGGCCAAGTCCCAACCCCACTGAAGCCAGGCCTGCTATACCTATCACTCACAATTGCAGCTTTGCCTATGTCCCTTGTGTCACCACTCTTCTGTGACTCCCTTCATAGACACAAATCTACCCAAAACAAATCAGACACAAAATAAGCCCTGAGCTGATATCATCAGGACTTTTTCTGGAGTAAGTGTAGGCACCTTCTACCTGCTTTCTTGCACTTTTTGAAGATCTGCAGCTGAAAACACGCCCCACAAAAGTTGTAGCATCAGCAATGATGCTTGAAATTCCTGGACCACACAACAACTCCATTTTTGTATAATACTGTCATCTCCATAAAAACACAGAAATTCAGATGTCAATGTAGTCTGAAGTCAGTCACCTAATATTCAGAAATAAGTGAAGTAACATAATGGTCAGTCAGCTAGCAACAAAAGCTTAGTAAATCTTCTGACAATGATTTAACTACCTCATTGGAGATACAATTATTTTCACAAATTTGCTCTTTGCTGTACTTTTTAAATTTTTTCCTCTTTGCTCTTTTATTTTTTTAAAAAATTTTGCTCTCGGAGGAAACTGAGCGCCTGAAGGGAGCTCTGTCCTACCATTCTCTGTCTTTCCTGAACTCTGGAAGCTCTCCTCAGAGCCCTGGGAAGCGAAGCCCAAAGAAACTACATTCGGAAGCTACCCAGCGAGCCAGTGAGTGAGTGAGAAATGGCTGCATGTGGGGGTTTCCAGGCAGAGTGCTGATTGCTCTACCTGCAGAGTCTCCACCAGGCTGTACTTCTTCTGAGGAACTGAGCACCTGAAGGGAGCCCTGTCCTACCCTTCTCTGTCTTTCCTGAACTCTGGAAGCTCTCCTCAGAGCCCTGGGAAGCGAACCCCCAAAAACTACATTCGGAAGCTACCCAGCGAGCCAGTGAGTGAGTAAGAAATGGCTGGATGTGGGGGTTTCCAGGCAGAGTGCTGATTGCTCTACCTGCAGAGTCTCCACCCGGCTGTGCTTCTTCTGAGGAAACTGAGCACCTGAAGGGAGCCCTGTCCTACTCTTCTCTGTCTTTCCTGAACTCTGGAAGCTCTCCTCAGAGCCCTGGGAAGCGAACCCCAAAGAAACTACATTAGGAAGCTTCCCAGCGAGCCAGTGACTCTCCTCAGAGTCCTGGGAAGTGAACCCTAAAAACACAGCATTCTGAAGCTGCCCAGTGAGCGAGTGAAAACTATGCCTGACCAGTGGGGCCTGACTGTGAAAAACTGTGAGTGCTGCGTGAGTGTCTCTCTGCTATCCTGTTGCGTGAACCTCCTGAGAGTGGGCTGAAAAGAGGCTCCAGAAGGCACTTAGCTCCACTTCGCTAAGCAGCCGTGCGCTCTTTCTAAAAAAAGAACACCATCACAAGAAGAAAAAACCACACTAAGAAATGTGCTGGATCACAGAAGCAAGAATTTCTCTCCAGACTGTCTACTCTGCTGCGTGCTCGGGCCTAAGATTTGATCCTGTGTGAGGCTTCATCCACGGAGGACTCCCCTACCTTGGAGGCAAGTCGGCCCACCCAGAAAGGGCGGAGCCAGAGAAGTGTGTTGCCTGCATCATATAACCAATGAATACCACCACAACACATAGAAAAACCCACAATACAAGTGTGACAATGGGGAAACAACGGAGGCCAGCATCAGACATAGAGAATGAAGATGACAATTCTGATGACCAGTTAACGACCAACCAACTAATCAATCTCTCAGATAAGGACTTTAGAGTAGCAATATGGAATATTCTCAAAGAACTCAAAGAAACCATGAATAGAGTAGAACAGAACACTAATAAGAATCAAGAAAATATGAAGACAGAAATCACATAACTCCAAACTGAAATAATATGTCAACTAACAGGCCTGAAAAAAATCAGTAAACGAAGTGAATGACAAAATGGATAAGCTCTGGGACAGGGTATCAGAAGCTGAGAATAGACTTGGTGCTGTGGAAGATGAGATACACAACAATTCCATACAACAGGAGAGATTGGAAAAAAAACTTAAAACAAATGAACAGACAATGGAAAAATTAGTCAAAGAATGGGAACAGATGAAAATAGAGGTCTATGATAAGATCAACAGAAACAACTTAAGAATCATTGGAGTCCCAGAGACCCAGGAAGAAAATTTCCAGGAAGAATCAACGGTCAAGAACATCATTAAAGAGAAACTCCCAGAGCTAAAGAATATATGTGATCAAATCCTGCATGCTCGAAGAGTACCAACCAAAAGAGACCCAAGAAAAACCACCCCAAGACACATCCTAGTCACAATGACAAATCCCACAGATAGAGACAGAATTCTGAAAACAGTAAGATCAAAAGGGGAAATTACATTCAAGCAAGCATCCTTGAGATTTACAGCAGACCTGTCACCAGAAACACTCAATGCCAGAAAGCAGTGGTGGGATATTGTGACAAGACTGAATGAAATGAATGCTTCACCTAGAATACTGTACCCAGCAAAACTCACTTTCCGGTTTGACGGAAGAATACATGGTTTCACAGACAAAAAACAGCTCAGAAACTTTACAGACTCAAAACCAGTCTTAAGAGAAAAACTGAAAGACCTAATTTAAAACAAGACTAACCAAAAGACACACCAAATTTCGACATAAAGATGGCATTAAATCCCAGGACAATTCTTTCTCTCAACGTCAATGGTCTAAATGCACCAGTTAAGAGACACAGAGTGGCTAAATGGATCAAAAAACTCAATCCAACCTTCTGCTGCCTACAAGAAACGCACCTGAATAGTCAGAACAAACATAGACTCAAAATAAAAGGCTGGAGAAAAGTTATCCAAGCAAACAACACCCATAAAAAAGCTGGAGTGGCCATACTAATATCAGATAATGCAAACTTTATACTCAGGAAGGTTGTAAGGAACAAAGATGGACATTTTATATTAATCAAGGGGTATATAGAGCAGGAAGAAATAACTCTCCTAAACATATATGCACCAAATGAGGGGCCAGCAAAATATTTAAAACAACTGTTGACAAATCTGAAAAACAATATCAATAACAAAACAATAATTGTGGGGGACCTCAACACTGCTTTGTCAACACTGGATAGGTCAACCAGACTGAAACCCAACAAGAATATACTAGACCTGAGGAGAGAAATGGAAGAAAGAGGCCTAATGGATATATATATATATATATATATATATATATATATAGGACACTCCATCCCCAGAATCCTGGATGCACATTCTTCTCCAATGTACATAGGACATTCTCCAGGATAGACTACATGCTGCACATAAAACTTACCTCCATAAGATCAAGAGGATAGAAATTTTGCAGACTACCTCCACTGACCACAAGGCTCTGAAATTATTTGTGAACTCCAAAGGGACTCAGAAGAAACACTTTAACACCTGGAAGTTAAACAGCCTCATGCTCAATAACCAGTGGGTTCGAGATGAAATCAAGGAGAAAATCAAAAGGTTCCTGGAAACAAATGACAATAAAGACACAAACTATCAGAACTTATGGGACACAGCAAAAGCAGTACTGAGAGGAAAATTTATAGCTTTGCAAGCACACATCAGGAAGGAAGCTTACCTGAGTAGCTTAATGACACAGCTAATAGACCTAGAAAGTGCTCAACAAAAGGACCCAAAAATAGGAAGACAGAAGGAAATAAAAAAGCTGAGAGCAGAAATCAACGAAGTGGAAACCCAAAAAACAATCCGAAAGATCAACAAAGCAGAAGTTGGTTCTTCAAAAAAATAAACAAAGAAACAAAATAACAAAAATAAACAAAGAAAGAGAGAGAGAGAAACTTGATACCTCGTATTAGGAATGAAAAAGGAGAGATCACTACTGATATGACAGAGATTCAAAGGGTAATCAGAAACTACTTTGAAAAACTCTATGCCACTAAAAATGAGAACCTGGAAGAAAAGGATAAATTCTTGAACTCTTATAATCTTCCACGGTTGAAGGAAGAGGATGTAGCATATCTAAACACCCCCATCACCATTGATGAAATAAAAATGGTAATCAATAGTCTGCCCAAAAACAAAAGCCCAGGCCCAGATGGATTCACTAATGAATTCTTTCAAACTTTCCAAGAGGAACTACTACCAATCCTGGCAAGACTCTTTGATGAAATTGAACAAACGGAAACACTCCCAAACAGCTTTTATGAAGCCAATATCACCCTAATACCTAAACCAGACAGAGATGCTACGAAAAAAGAGAATTACAGACCAATATCGCTGATGAATGCAGATGCAAAGATCCTCAACAAAATCCTGGCAAATAGGATTCAATACGTCATTAAGAAGATCATCCACTACGATAAAGTTTGTCTCATCCCAGGAATGCAAGGACGGTTTAACATCCGTAAGTCTATCAACATAATACACAACATCAACAACAAGAAAAATAAAAACCACATGATTATATCAATAGATGCAGAGAAAGCATTTGACAAGGTGCAACACCCATTCTTGATCAAAACTCTCAGCAAGATGGGAATGGAAGGAACCTTTCTCAATATAGTTAAGGCCATCTACCACAAGCCAGTGGCAAATATTATCCTCAATGGAGAAAAACTAAAAGCCTTCCCTCTAAATTCTGGCACAAGACAAGGCTGTCCTCTCTCACCACTCCTATTCAACATAGCACTGGAAGTACTTGCTATAGCAATTAGGCAAGAAAAAGATATCAAGGGAATCCAGATAGGAAAGGAAGAAGTCAAGCTCTCACTGTTTGCATATGACATGATACTCTACTTATAAAACCCTAAAGACTCCACCAAAAAGCTTCTAGAAACAATAGACTCATAGAGCAAGGTGGCAGGCTACAAAATTAACACACAAAAATCAATGGCCTTTCTATACACCAATAGTAATAAGGAAGAAATGGACATTAAGAAAACAACCCCATTCACAATAGTGCCACACAAACTCAAATATCTTGGAATTAACTTGACTAAAAAAGTGAAGGACCTATACAAAGAAAACTATAAAAGTCTGCTCCAAGAAATAAGAGAGGACACGTGGAAATGGAAACACATACCTTGCTCATGGATTGGCAGGATTAACATCATCAAAATGGCAATACTCCGCAAGGCATTACACAAACTTTATGCTATCCCTCTAAAGATACTCATGACATTCTTCAAAGAAGTGGATCAGGCACTGTTGAAATTTGTTTGGAACAATAAACACCCTCAAATAGATAAAGCAATCATTGGGAAAAAGAATTTGGGAGGAATTACTTTCCCCAACTTTAAACTTTACTACAAAGCAATAGTTATCAAAACAGCATGGTATTGGAATAAGGACAGACCCTCAGATCAGTGGAATAGGCTTGAATACTCAGAAAATGCTCCCCAGACATACAATCACCTAATTTTTGATAAAGGAGCAGGAAATCCTAAATGGAGCAAGGAAAGCCTCTTCAACAAGTGGTGTTGGCACAACTGGCTAGCCACTTGCAAAAAATTGAACTTAGACCCCCAGCTAACATCATGTACGAAGGTAAAATCCAAATGGATTAAAGACCTCGATATCAGACCCCA
This sequence comes from Suncus etruscus, assembly GCF_024139225.1. Taxonomy (NCBI): domain Eukaryota; kingdom Metazoa; phylum Chordata; class Mammalia; order Eulipotyphla; family Soricidae; genus Suncus; species Suncus etruscus. Next base: position 58,938,631 of record NC_064860.1, on the reverse strand, counting down.
AACCATAAGATATATAGAACAACACATAGGCAAAACTCTCCAGGACATTGAGACTTCAGGCATCTTCAAGGAGGAAACTGCACTCTCCAAGCAAGTGAAAGCAGAGATTAACAGATGGGAATATATTAAGTTGAGAAGCTTCTGCACCTCAAAGGAAATAATGCCCAGGATACAAGAGCCACCCACTGAGTGGGAGAATCTATTCACCCAATACCCATCAGACAAGGGGCTAATCTCCAAAATATACAAGGCACTGACAGAAATTTACAAGAAAAAAACATCTAATCCCATCAAAAAATGGGGAGAAGAAATGAACAGACACTTTGACAAAGAAGAAATACAAATGGCCAAAAGACACATGAAGAAATGCTCCACATCACTAATCATCAGAGAGATGCAAATCAAAACAACAATGAGATACCACCTCACACCACAGAGAATGGCACACATCACAAAGAATAAGAACAAACAGTGCTGGCGGGGATGTGGAGAGAAAGGAACCCTTATCCACTGCTGGTGGGAATGCTGTCTAGTTCAACCTTTATGGAAAGCAATATGGAGATTCCTCCAAAAACTGGAAATCGAGCTCCCAAACGACCCAGCTATACCACTCCTAGGAATATACCCTAAGAACACAAAAATACAATACAAAAACCCCTCCTTACACCTATATTCATTGCAGCACTATTTACCATAGCAAGACTATGGAAACAACCAAGATGCCCTTCAACAGAAGAATGGCTAAAGAATTGAATATTATGCAGCTGTCAGGAGAGATGAAGTCATGAAATTTTCCTATACATGGATGTACATGGAGTGAAATAAGTCAGAGAGAGAGAGAAAAACGCAGAATGGTCTCACTCATCTATGGGTTTTAAGAAAAATGAAAGACATTCTTGCAATAATAAATTTCAGACACAAAAGAGAAAAGAGCTGGAAGTTCCAGCTCACCTCAGGAAGCTCACCACAAAGAGTGATGAGTTTAGTTAGAGAAATAACTACATTTTGAACTGTCCTAATATTGAGAATGTATGAGGGAAAGGTAGAGCCTGATTAGAGTACAGGCAGGGGTTGGGTGGGGAGGAGGGAGATTTGGGACTTGGGTGATGGGAATGTTGCACTGGTGATGGGTGGTGTTCCTTTTATGACCGAAACCCAAACACAATCATGTATGTAATCAAGGTGTTTAAATAAAAAAAAATTAAAAAAAATATTTTGCTCTCACATATAAGGAAACAAATGGATTATGATCAACTATATCAGCTACATGGTACATTCTCTTTAAATAAAGGAAATGAATAATAATAAAAAATAAAATCGTTGCAAAATATTGTGAGAGAAACTTGCATTTTTTATGTCAATGGGAGAAATATGAACCAGAAGAACAAAGAGCTGGGTGTGTGTAGTAAGAAATATATTGAATAGAATTGCCTCTGACTGGCCTACCTGGAGATTTTTATGGCAGCTTCCCAGGTTGTATTGATTTATTGCATATTAAACTGGGCTTTACTTAAAATATGAATTCTCTGGAGGCTAAATATGTAGAACAATAGGGAGGGTGCTTGTCTTGCATGTGGCAGACTAATCCCCAGAAACTGATATTTTTTAAGCAATTACTACTATTTATTGATTTATTATTAATTAATTACTTTATTTAAGCACCATGGTTACAAGCTTTCCATAATACAGCTATTTATTTCATCCAAAATTTCAAAGGTGTTCATGACTAAATTTCAGTCATACAGTGTATGTGACTTCACCAGTTCACATACCACCACCAATGCCCTCAATTTTCTCCCTCCTTCCCCTATCCCTGTCTCTCTTTCTCTTTCTCTCTCTCTCTCACACACACACACACACACTTTGTGTCTCTTTCTTCCACTTTTTTTTTTTTTAGATATTGTTGCTTAAAATTCTGTTGTTGAAGAGATATCCTGCCAAACACTTTATCTTCTTTCAGCACCAATCTTGTCCAGATTGATCATTTTCAACTATCGTTTTCATAGTGTTCTCTTCTCTGCCCTAACTGCACTCCAGGAATGATGCCTGAATTTATTTTTTTTGATTTATTTGTTTGAGCTTGGATATTGAAGTTGTTGTCTCCAATTTATTATTTATTTATTTATTTATTTATTTTTCCTTTTTCCTTTATGTGCTCTGTTATGTCTTTATTTTAGGATCGTGGTTATTATGTGGTGCTTGTCTTTATTGCTGTAGTGCTCGCTGAATTTTTTTTTTATTTGAGATCTCCTTTTGTATGGTTGTGGTGTTTCACTTCCTTTTTCCCTTTTCTCTCTCAAACTGAGGTTGAGAGCCTCTAAAAGTGGTCCTCAAACTATGGCCCGCAGGCCACATATTTTATTTGTATCTGTTTTGTTTCTTCATTGCAAAATGAGATATATGCAGTGTGCATAAGAATTCGTTCATAAGTTTTGTTTTTACTATAGTCAGACCCTCCAATGGTCTGAGGGACAGTGAACTGGCCCCCTGTTTAAAAAGTTTGAAGAGCCCTGCCATTCTGCCCATTTTCGGCTTATTTGATTTTTACCCCATTTTATTGCTCTTCTTCTCTTAAAAAAATACCCACATAACTTGAACTATCTAGTACTGCCTCTCAAATAGAAGGGGAAAGAGTGGAGGGTATCAAGACCAAACAGTTGTATGATCACTAAGTAGTAAGCTAGAAACAGAGGGGACCACTTATACTAGCAGCCCGGGGGGTGAGGTTGGGATTGGGATGCAAGATGGGAACGGTGGTTGAGGAAGGACAACTTTGGTGATGGGAATTCCCCTGACACATTGTTAACATGTACCTAAAATATTACTGTGAAAGATATGTAAGCCACTTTGGTCAAAATAAAAATTATATTAAAAAAAGACCTGAGTACTGCAGGTTGTGGAGCAAAATTTGTATTCTTCAACCTTATGTGTAGATCAAATTATATAAAGTGAAATGAATAATGGAATTTAAGAAGGTGTCTCAAAATACTTGTTTATAAATAACTGCTTTCATTAGAGTATTAAATATAATGAAACAAAATGTGAAAACCTATTGAGAATGTAAATCATATTTTCTAAGAATTACTTAGAAAATTTTTGTCACAGAAAAAATAGATTGGCATATAAAGAGAATGGTCTTTTGGAGAAGAAATACTGGTTAGTTAAAGAAAGAATGTTTGGAAGATTCAGTTCATTAATAATCAAAGTGTTATTTACTGTAGGTAGGTATATTACTTTAGACATTACCATATGAATAATTTGTTTTGTTTTGGAAGCATCACACCTATCTGTGTTCAGGGATTATTCATGGAATCAACTCCTAAAAATCTCTAACAACTACATGGGTACCCAGATATGACCTTAATTTTTCATTTAAAATTTTTGTAAGTACTTAAATTAAGGTGGTGGAGCAATAGCACTTAGCGCTTTGCATTGACTGACCTGGGTTTGGTTCCCTATACCCCATATGGTACTCCATGTTTATCAGGACTGTTCCCTGAGCTCACAAGCAGGTATTAGCTCTGAGCATTGGGTCACCAGGTGTGACCCAAAATACAATTCAAAAATCAAACAAAGAACAAGGACTTGATTTTATCACTCATTACATATTAAGTTTCAGTTACTGGCCCTGAAAGATTGAAGATCAGGCTTCTCCTCATGGTAAGTTCATCAAGTTCCTTTCTCTCTGTGGGGCACTTTATGTTCACTTCCATTGGGGTTGGGGGGTCTCTTCCTTCCCAACTACATACCATTTATTTTCTATTCCAAGATTCTCCAAATCTGAAGTTCCCTAGTGTTCAAATGGTCTCCTAGGAGACTCATCACTGATAAATATATGCAGATGACAGCTGGCTGAGTGCCTGGGTCAGTATGTGGTAAACACAGCTGGATAATTGCCTGGGATCCACTTTGCATCTAATGGCTATCAATTCAAAAATGTTTTGTGTATGCTTCTGTGGTAGGATTCCTCACATATAAAAAAACCTAAAAGTTATAGATTTATTTAGATAAACATATTTTGGAACAGCAGAAACGTGATGTGAGATTTAATTAAGAAACTACAAAAAGCTAGAACGTTCACTAATTCTGAGAATCTAATTAATTTATTCATATTCCTTTCATATTTTTGTGTTTGCTTTTAGTGAACTTATAGCAAAACCTGTGAAAATACTTTAGAAATAAAAAGATAGTTATATAAATGCATTTATCAAGGCTCTACATGCTGGAAACACTTTCTCCTGATTAAGGAGTCAATGTTACTCTACCAATATTGAGCAATGAAAACAATATCTTTGGGGTTCTAAGGAAACCATAAATTGTGCTGTTTGTCAAAGTGGGAGTAAATATAGGCAAGGCAATCACCTTACCTCCTGTACTATCTCTCAGGCCTCAGAAACTACATATTATTTTGTATTGTTTATTTTAATTTCCTCAGTATATTAATATATAACTAGATATAATTAATATCAAATAGTCCTATACAAGTTACTTATCAATAGTGGAGTTTCCTTCCTTCCCCTTCTACTTTCCAATAAACCTATTTCCAAAAATAAATTATATTTAAGAATATATCATACTTCATATGTGTGCTTTGCAGAATTTATGGAAATGTCTCTGGTAAGCCTGTTTAAGGAATTGAAGACTAAGACAAATTATATTATTAATGTGAACAACAGAACTAAATGGAGGATTAGTGTAAACTGTTCCAGTCATCACTTTAATTTACATGTACAACTAACCATACAGTTACATGGAAGTTGTTTCTTTTTGAACATGTGCCTGGAATCCATGCAGTGATTTTACACCACATGTTATGAAGCAATTTTAGTAAGTGCTCAACTTAACATGATTTACATTCACACACAGACCACAAACACTCTACTCATACTTTCAATCACATAACAAGCTCTCATGATACTGTTTATCTATAAATCAGATTAGAAATATTTGCATCAGATTGTGCTGCTCTCCTCTCTTTCATTATCTTTATTTTTTTTTTACTGAATTCTGGTTGAGAAAACTATGTTTTAAGGATACAATACATCTATTTATTATAAAAATATAAAACTATATGATGCCTACCACAAAAGTCCAGATATCCCTCTGCCACAATCCATTTTATCCCCATTCCTCTTTCACTTTGGACTACACCCTACACGCCCCCCCCATTCATCTCACTTCTGTCAGAATATATTCCATTGCTTTATCCTTCTCATTTTTCCTTCACTAGAAGTTAGAAAAAAATGTAACCTTGTTCTTGAGTGTATAATACTATTTTTATAGCGTGGTTGAAATCATGGTGATACAGAAATTGTAGGAAGTAGAATTCTGTAGGAAAAATGTGGGAACAAGAGTTCTGCAATAGGGAAAGGAGATATTACATGGAGATAAGATGTTTGCCTTGAGTGCAGAAGTCGGTGGTTCGAATCCCGGCATCCCATATGGTCCCTGGAGCCTGCTAGGAGGATTTCTGAGCATAGATCCAGGAGTAACCCCTGAGCGCTGCCGGGTGTGACCCAAAAACAAACAAGCAAAAAAAGAGAGTTCTGCATAGAGAGGAAAAGATAAAATGCTTCAAAGAAAGCAAGTTTTATCCAGAATGGTAATAAAAAGTAAAAGTTTAAACACAATTTTTCAGTAGAAAAGGAGATTATCCTTTCAAGTGATTCTCATGAGGCCCAAAGAGGTTGTTTTTGGATGACCAGTATGGATTATTAAATGCTATGGCTGGTTAGTGCAATGCTGTTACGAGGGCCATTCTTGGAGGTGGATAGGGGTCTCTGTCCTATATTCAGAGATTTTAGGACACAATATGGGGCCAGAAATCTAACTGGGGTCCCATACATGTAAAACATGTGCTTAAGCCTTTTATACTATTATATCCCTAAACACTATTAGTTTTGTTTTAAAAATATTATTATAGATTCATAAATTTATTTCAGTCACAATGTTTTACAATATCTTTTAAAATTTTTAAATTTTGTTTACAATACTATTAATAATGGTTTATCATGAATATAATTCTAACACCAATAACCAGTGTACCTCATAAAACCCAAATCCCTTCCCACTTACTCCCCTCAAGTCAATGATGGAATTAGTTTCTGCCATTATGTTTGTTGATGTTTGTTGATACTTTACTGTCCCACACAGGAGAGAGGTCATTTTATATTTTTCCCTTTTATTCTGATCAACTTCATTCAGAGTGGCATCTTTTAGTACCAAGCTAAGTGAAATCAGTCAGAATAAAAGGCAAAATAATGTTGTTAGTGATAAGGTTTCATGCATACAATATTTCAGCTTCACATACTTTTTTTCAGTATATCTTCTTCCCTTTCCAATATATCTGCTTTCCTTTTCCAATGTCTCCGCACCAATTCTGTAGACTAATTCTCAGGTTTTTTAGACCTGTTTTCTGTGAATGGCTAATTATTATTGGTCATTTTTTATCCATTTTTTGTTGTTTTTGTTGTTGTTGCTTTTTTGGGCCACACCCAGTGGCCCAAGAGTAAGTGGGCTTACTCTTGGCTATGTGCTCAGAAATAGCTCCTGGCTTGAGGACAATACAGGACACTGGGGGACCAAATCGTGGTCAGTGCTAGATCAGCCGCATGCAAGGATCAGCCCTACTGCTGCGCCACTGCCCCTGCACCATTTGTTATTAATTTTGTTTGATTCCTTATATACCACATTTGCAAGGATCAGCCCTACTGCTGCGCCACTACTCCTGCCCCATTTGTTATTCATTTTGTTTGATTCCTTATTTACCACATGTGAGTCAGATTATTCTGTCTCTGTCCTGTATCTGTTACTGCTTATCATGCTACATTCCAATTCCTTCTATGTTTGACTGGTCAAACTATTTGCTTGTCAAGTATTAATGATGTTTTCATCTAAAATCAGAAGCTTTTACAGCATAAACCTTAAAAAAATGATCTTTTAAGAAAACTACTTTTATTTAGTGCACACTTATTTTGTGTACAAAGGGAAAATATTTAGCTCAATAAGATATAATGCAGTTTATTAGAAAAGCAATAAAAATATTATATTGAGTTTTCCTTAGACTTGTATATACAAAGGGGGTAGATAGGTAGAACAGCAGGTAAGGTACTTACCTTGCATGTAGCCCCTGAATTGATTCTCAGCACTACATATAGTCCACCTGAGAACCTCCAGAAATCATCCCTGAGCTCAGAGACAAGATTAATACCTGAGTACAGGCAGATGTGTCCCATATACCAAACACACACACACACATACGCACGAGATCAAGATTTTTATTTTTATTTTATTTATTTTTTGTTGTTTTTTTTAGGGGGGTCACACCCATCAGCGCTCTGGCTCTATGCTCAGAAATCGCTCCTGACAGGCTGGGGGGACCATATGGGATGCCGGGATTCAAACAACTGACCTGCTACATGTAAGGCAAATGCCCTACCTCCATGCTTTCTCTCTGGCCCCAAAATGTTTATTTTTTAACTTTGTCTCTGTATCACAAATACAAACAACAGAGTGGAATTGTTACAAAGATAATAAAGTATTTAATTAATTATTAGTATTTTTAATAAAGAAACTATCAATCTGTTAAGTTTTATGAAATATATCTCTGTGTTTAAAAAACTTTATACAGACTCAGAGTAACTTAAAGTTTAAAGCTTGAGATTTTATCTGAGTGTGTTTTATTGATCAGAAAAACCAGCTATCAATTCTACTTTAATTTTGTGAAAATTCTATGGATGATTGAGAATAGTCTTATGTGCATATATACATGTATATATACGTTACATATGAATTATGTTTGTATGAGTAAAAGAAACTTTGAACGTTGAGCAAATTCACAATCAGGACAAGAAAAAAGAAAATAATGCTTCATTAATTCATTCTCACTACATATTGTTTTCTTACATCTTTAATCTCTTTGACATAAAGAGAAACATTTAATTTCTCAGCCTTTCTTATATTTGATAGTATTATATTACATAAAAGAGTGTGTGCTGGAATCAACTTATTTTACTGTTTTCATTAAATTTATTTCCAGGTTTTGTTTTTTTATATATTTCTGAGTAATGTTATTTTGATCTAACCTGAAATGTCTACCATCTTACTATTATTACTTGTGCTCTGGGATGTTGGGAGAGGAAAAAATTTTGTTCATCATTTTTTCCAATCTTTTTTTTTTTTTTTTTTTTTTTTTTTGGTTTTTGGGTCACACCTGGCAGTGCTCAGGGGTTATTCCTGGCTCCAGGCTCAGAAATTGCTCCTGGCAGGCACAGGGGACCATATGGGGCGCCGGGATTCGAACCGATGACCTCCTGCATGAAAGGCAAACGCCTTACCTCCATGCTATCTCTCCGGCCCCATTTTTTCCAATCTTTTCTGATCATTTTAGCTTCACATTCTTGGCCTTCTATACACTTATTTGGCAAAATAAAAGGAGTTTCAGGTTCTGATCATTGGAAAACAGTTTTGATATGTTTTAAATATGTTACAGTCCTGTGGGGATATCTTGTGAGAAGAATTTTAGTGGTTATGTAAATTAATTTGAGCTTAAAAATTACTCGGAAGAAGACATAATGTTTTTGTTTGTTTGGGGGCTAGTGGGCAACTCTAGAAGCAGGAGTAACAGGAAAGAGAAAAGACTCATGTGTCCATTCAGCAAGTTCTTTGAAGATTGCAGAGAAGTTCTGAAGCTAGTCTTGTCATACAAATAAATGGCTGGAGTTTTTCAGAGCCTTGCCCCTCTGCCAACAGGAGCAGGTGGTGTTACTTATTTTCTAGCTTTTCCTTAGTCCAGTCTCATCCCAAATTTCATTTCTATGAACTAATTGACTGACTTGACTAAATCTGCTAAACAAAAATGATAGTACTCTGAAGCAGTTGTTTTCTTTCTCTGTGTGTTTATAGATATATTCTCAATGGTTTTCCTAGAGTTCTAAGAAGGAGCTCTAGAAATGTTTAGTCTTTGTCATATAAAATGTTTAAGATTCTGTTAATTGATTTATCTCAGAGATTGGCAAGCATTTATTTCAAAGGGTCAGGAAGTAAATATTTTTGACTTTGTTGACCATCTGGTCCTGTCACATCTACTCAACTGAATGACTGTGATGTGCAAAGAGTCACATAAAATGCAAAAGAAAGTGTAGTTACAGTATACTAACATGTGCTATGTTTTATACTGTCATCTTCCTTTCTGAATCATAAGTTTTTATTCCAGCATTAAGTGGATAAGCTTACTATCAAGGAAGTAGACTCCTCATTTTGGCTTAGATGATGGATCATAACTGTTTTAAAGCAACTAGGTTCCCTTTGTTACTGTTCCATTTAGCCGCACATGTACATCTGATTTCTTTAGAAGCCTACAGGAAAATCTGGTAGATTCTTCTGCTCACTCTGTCACAGAAAAATCAGTTTTATTATACAGTGACATTTTTGGATGTAACAACATCACATGTATTGTCTCGTGATTATGCAATAATTATGGTCTAGATAAACTTCAAGTAATTAGTCCCCAAATTTATAACACATAATGACTGGTATATGTTGGAAGACATGTTTATATTTAATAATATATAACTTTGAAGCAATAAAGATAGTCCTATGTTTCTTTTTCAATCCTTATTAGTATATTACAAAAAGCAGAAAGTTACTTTATACCATTTGCAGTGGTACTCCCAGTTCTATGCTTGGAGGAATATCTAATGTCAGGATCAACCAGGACCTCACACATTCAAGGTTTGAACAGCATCACTGAGTTATTTCTAGATAATCCCCTCCCCACGTCCACCAAGTTACCTTTTCAAATATTTCTTTCAAGTTCTCTTATGAAATATAGCAATGTCATTTAATGTAATTTTGATTAATATAAAATAATTTTTATAAACTTAAGAGAAATGACTAGAATAGGAAAACTTTATAGGTCATAGGTTTTACTAAGTTCTATTGTATTTATAGATATGTATGCAATTTTTTTGGAAAATGAATGCAGTGCATCTTGTATTGTCATTTATGATGTGTGAGATCATACAAATCAGTTTTCAAATATTTCTAGTATATTACTTGCTACGTGATTCCTTTCTTGTCTAAATATTTTACTATAAATATTTACTGTACACAATTTATATTACTTTGTGTATATTGGTGTTGTTATTGTGTGTGTTTGTTTTGGAGTCATATGTGACTGTTTTGAGGACTTACTCCTGGCTCTGTGCTCAGGAATCATTCCAGAATGGTTACGGAAAACCATCTGCAGTGTTGGGTCAAACTTGGGTCAGCGATATGCAACACAGAAGCATCTTACTCTCTAGTCCCACAATGTCTTTTCTCTTAAAACTTTAAAAATTAAGCAGTTTTTGCCGAGGTTGAACAACTTTTTATGAATTCAGGACTATCTTGTCCTTTAAATTATTTTCACCATAAAATGTTATATATATATATATATATATATATATATATATATATATATATATATCCCAGTTTCAAATGTTAATTAAAAATTGACTGTTAAATTATACATATTCCAAGGTAGTCTTCTTTCCCACTTGTTAATCTTTAAATAAGACACCAATTTGTTTTCAAAAGTGGTTCTCTTGCTTGGAGTGAATAAGTTTCACCCTTTATAACTGGTCATCCTGCTTTCTACTTAGCTATTTATTCTTTTCTTGTTGAACATTCTGTTTGAATTTGTTTCCCTGTCCTGTTTAATTTCTTTCTCATTTGTTAAAGTAAAACATAACCATGAGGGGAAGATTTTGGTTTCAGCTTTATTGGCATTTGAAGGGAACAACAAGAAAAGGAAATTCATGCTTTTCACATAAATTGGTCTCTAGTCTTTTATTCTATTCCATCTGGTAATAATTTTCAGTTAGGGTCTGTCTCAGGAAAGGGGTTTGGTATTACAGTGCATGCACTATGCTAATATATATATTCTTAAGTGTTATGGAGGAAGCTTGTTTTGGGGATGAATAAGCAATTGCTTTCTGGCACTAGTGTTCATATCAAAGTCATTACAGGACTTAGAACCATAAGTCTCAAATATGTACAGGAAATTTTAATTTTTTACTAAAGAGAAATAAACCTCATATGATCATCTATATGAAGATTTCCTTTTTATTTATAGATTTCATAATATATTTTTTTTTTTTTGGTTTTTGGGCCACACCCGGTAACGCTCAGGGGTTACTCCTGGCTATGCGCTCAGAAGTCGCTCCTGGCTTGGGGGACCATATGGGACGCCGGGGGATCGAACCGCGGTCCGTCTCCTAGGCTAGCGCAGGTAAGGCAGGCACCTTACCTCCAGCGCCACCGCCCGGCCCCTCATAATATATTTTTATTCAAACTATATTTAACTGTTTAATCCTCCAGAGTACTATTGGTCAAGTGGTGTCTCACACTTCCATGTGATAATTGACCTCTTAGAGGAATTATGAAATAAGTAATTCCTATTTAAAACACTTAACATTCCTAGAGAACAGAATTACCTGATTTTCAAAACCAGGTTCAAAACCAGTCCCAGTTGGTATTGTAAAGTTTGCATCTCCAAATAGCTCAAATATTTCTTTAATAATTTATATTTTGATATGAAGCTGACTAACTGGGGTGAAACTATATAAATGTTTTGTGTGTCTGTGTACACATGTATACATAACATTTCAGTATTACATTACAGTAATCATTTTAATAATGTCTGATAAGGTACAGTATAGAGTGTTTTGAAAAATGTTAAGTAGGGGCCGGGTAGGTGGCGCTGGAGGTAAGGTGTCTGCCTTGCAAGCGCTAGCCAAGGAAGGACCGCAGTTCGATCCCCCGGCGTCCCATATGGTCCCCCCAAGCCAGGGGCAATTTCTGAGCACATAGCCAGGAGTAACCCCTGAGCGTCAAACGGGTGTGGCCCAAAAACCAAAAAAAAAAAAAGAAAAATGTTAAGTAAATAATAACAGGTAACAGTACTCTAATAGGTGGAGGCACAACACCAAAACCCCCTAGCATTACTTACAGAATGGTCTAATTGGACTGAGAGAAAAATCTATATTGATTTTATATTATAACATAATGACTAGCCACCACAAACATCCTTATTCATTATCACTCAGTTAAAAGAAATGAAGTCTGAGAATAGGTAGACTTAATATTTTCCTTAGAATTTTACTAGAGGGCCGAAGAGATAGCATGGAGGTAAGGCATTTGCCTTTCATGCAGGTCATCGGTTCGAATCCCGGCATCCCATATGGTCCGCCGTGCCTGCCAGGAGCAATTTCTGAGCCTGGAGCCAGGAATAACCCCTGAGCACTGCCAGGTGTGACCCAAAAACCACACACACACACACACAAAAAAAGAATTTTACTAGAAAACAAAATCTATGTGTAGATCAAGATTATAGTATTGTTTAGTGTTTAGAATCCTTTGCCAAGATCTTTGCAATTGTTAGCAGAATGCTGTTCCTTGCAATTATAGAAAGAATTACTTATTTACTTTTAATTAAGAAAAATTGGTATGGAGGGTTGTCTACATTCGACAATGAACATGGTATACTTTTTGCTCTCTGATTAGGAATCACTCTGGGCTGTGCTCAAGAGACAATATATGAAAACATCTCACCTATTATACTATCTCTCCAGTTCCTAGGACTAGTCAGTGTCTACATATCACAATGTGTTCTTAGAAACAAGGTCCAGCTCATGTGGACTTCATAAAATACAGCAAGTTAATATCTATAAATTCAGAGAAAGATTTCACTCTAATATACCATTAATTAATCTAATAACCCATATTATAATCATGAGAGCAAACATCACACTGAATTCATAGGTACCAGTTATATTCAAGAGGAGACTATAGAGTGTGTGCAATGTTTATCAGGGTGAAGGACCCTGGAGACAACCTTAGACTTCCATTTAACATGAGTAATTTTGACTATTTTAATAAGTTTTTTGATGAAAATTTAGGATAATATAGACACAGCCATTGGCTCTGGTAATGTGAATTTATGTAGAGCTAGATTCTGATCAGTTCTGTTTTCATATTCTTGACTATAGAAACAAACACATAATTAATGTTTTTCTATTAATACTTTATGTATCATTCTATTCATAAGATATTGGTAAAATTACCAACATTTAAAAATAAACAAAAACATCACATATTGCCTGAAGTTCCATAGGCTGATAGACCAGGCATTGCTAGTTCCAACTGGATTTTTGTTCTACATTTTATGGAGCCAAAATCAAGGTGTCAGAGGGATAATTTTCTTTCTGGAAGTAATGTGAATAGATCTACTTCCAATCTCATTTAGAATGTTGGCAGAAATCCATTGCACATGACTGCAAGATTGAAGCTCCATTTTCTTTTGGACTGTTTACTGGGGTCATTTTTAGTTTCCAATATCTGCCAGGTTCCACTGCCTGCCATATTTAAACCACAATAGTGGACTGAGAAAGTCTCTTGCCTAAAACTATCTTAGGCAAAATATCTTTTTGTCTTCACTCTATCTCCCTCTTCTATTATGCATTTCTTAATATATATTCTATCCCTTTTATCCCTATATAAGGATTCATCTGGCTCCTTTGGATCCATATTGGCAAATCTAAGATAGTACCCATATTACAAGTATACATCTAATTTATTGACCATAACTCTATCTACAAGTTACCTTGATAGCAATAGTTAGATTAGGCATTGGTTGCATAGAGATAGTGAATATGAAGGAATGGCCTTAAAATTTTATGCATCATATCCTTAAGAGCTAAAATAATTAACAAATGATTATGTGTGCTTCAGGATTATAAAAATGACAATGGCAATTTTGTTAGGTGATTAATTGTGGGATGATAGTTACAGTATATATTAGAGAAAGTGTTGCATCAGATTGTGCCCTTCTCTGGATTCTTGTGAATGGCATATGAGGTTGTCACATTGACCACTGAAGCCTTTGATGCTACAAATTCTTCAGTTAATAATTAGTTGGTACATCTCTAAAGGCAGGCAAACAGTAGGAGCAGGACAGCAGGGGATGGCAAGGGCAAACTTTAGCTAAGAAGAGGCCTGTCTATATAGTGCAATGGATTAATAAACGTTATGCATACCTAGCCCAGTTTCAGCTATCTGATTGGCTATAGCCTTTGAGATCATTCAATTGGAAAAACCAGTCTGGTTGTGTACACAGATGAAGGTATGGGGTGATCATGGAATTATCAATCAGAATGAATGCAGGCACATTATACAAATTTTTAAGATAATTTCATATACCCACTTGCATTTAAGTTTTGGGGTACAACAAATAAGATCACACATGCTCTTAAATGGGTACATAACTTATCTCATCAGTGTTTATGTAAATGAAGTTTGTAGTACATCCAACTACTTGGCTCAAATATGCAAATTAGGTCATATAAATTTATTCATTAGACCCTCTCTCCTTCACTTCCTCTGTAACAGCTGTAATAGAGATATGCAGAGATTGTACCAAGAAAGATATGAGAAGAAAATAGGGGTGACAGTCACAAAGAGGAACATGAACACCCTCATGTAAGAAAACTTTGAATTAGTACTGGAGAATGAAGAAACTAAAATGAATATCTAGCAAATCTGGATCATTTTTTCTGTATAAAGTATTATATTGACATGTTATTCATACAGTTGACATTAAGAGGACTATATATAATATACCAAACTTAGTTACAAATGGTAGAATAAAGTTGTAAAGAGATAAAATATAACCACATACAACTGGTAAATGTGATGCCAAAGAGCCAAATATGTCTGACTTACCAAATCACGGTGCCCAATTTTGCCAAGTATGCAGTTTTCTCTTAGCAAAGAAAATATCCTTGTAAACCAAGTGGTATGGAGGAATTTACAATACATTCTCTCTGAGTTTTCTATAACAGTGTCTTTAAAGCCATGTTTCATATATATATATATATTCTTCTCTATTGAGGAGAGAGTGACATTCTTGGGACAAATGCCAGGATTGTTATCTTAGCTGAACTAATATATGAAACATGAGTCAGAAGAGAAGAGGTTCTTTCCCTCTCTTTTGCAAACTTTAGCCCTTAGCTGGAGATAATAGTATCTATTTTCAACATATCCTGCAGAAATTATTTAAATTTAAATATGATGAAACACAAAGGAAGAACCCAGACGTTTTTAGAGACACCTGAGGCAAGAGTAAAAGGCCATTGAGTTTGGCTAAATCTTATTACTCAAAGAACATGACTGAGTTGTTAAGCCTTTTTCTGCAGTTAGCTCTCCCTCAGCTTATCATCATTAGGAAGGCAGCCATGAAAATGATCTTCACTAGATTTGTTCTTTCAAACTGAAACTTTGGCTTCAGTACTTCAGTCTTTGAAGAATATTGATTTAATTCTAGTCCTTTTGAGTTTAGCCTAAATTGCTGAACTATATCCAACTAAGGTCACTTATAAAATAGTTTTAAGATCTTGGGTCACCAAGTCACTAAAAGGAAATGCTGGAACAAGTTAGCTAAAGGTATTATGTATGATCTCAATCTACTTTTAGTTATGTCTGAGGCCAAGAACCATTACTGTTGCATTCTGTAGTATTATATACTCAGATAACAGCTGGGATATTCTCTACTGAAACACAATCTAATGTATTCTTTTTTAGTCTTGAACTCTGGAATGAAAAACAGTGACACACTTTATCACAAAATCTGATAAAATATTGTATGACTAAAAAGATAACTTAGAAGAAAAATTATTTCTAATTTATGTATCTTTGAAAGAAAAAATAACTACAATTAAGATAACTATTCTATAAATTCAAAGTTCAGAACTTTGATTATGCTTTATGGCATTTACTTTTAAAACAGTTGTTTAATTTATTTTTATAAAAACATTCCTCACCCATATAACTAACAGGCAAAGCATGATTTATAGAAAAATAATTTTAAAGTCCTCTTTCTGGGTCAAAGGAGTCTCAATGAAGTTTAATACTTCCCACAGATTTGTTGTTTTTCTTGTTACATTTACTATGAACATCATATTAGTATATATTTGTTTGTCACTGGCCCATTAGTTCCTCTGACTACTGCTATAAAACAATCTGGTTCACATTTGTTGGTGTAAAACAAGCTCTATTATGCAAATAGCTCTATGGATTTGAAATTTTTAAAGAATTGCAGTAGCAAATGACCTGTCTCTGCTCCATAACATATGGGGCCTAAGTGGAAGATTCAAAGCAAAGATTAAAGGCCTAATTGGATGGTTGGGGCCAAGTTGTCCAATGACTTGTTCATTTATCTGTCACTCTTAACTAGTAGAAACCAGTGTCTAGGATTGTTGATAGTTTTGCCTATTTTGTCCTCAGAATGATTGATTCTTGCAAGCCACTCACATAGGCTAAGTCTCTGACTCGAAATCAAAGATCAAGTTGGGAATGACCTTAGAAATAAGGTGTTGATACTGCCATCACTGCCTTCCCCTTCTTTATAAATAAAATCATTTACCCTGTGCATTCAAGAAGATTCAACATGGGTACTGCCTCTCAATTGAAACAATTTCACTACCAAATTGGAGAAGCAAGGTTTTGTGTGTGTGTGTGTGTGTGTGTGTGTGTGTGTGTTGAAGGTATGTTGTGGCTCTTTTTAAAAGTGCAATCTGTCACACTGTTCATGCTCTGAATATTTATTATCTGATTGAGACTATCTTCCTAGCTTCAGTCTGTCTTGCTTACCTGCCATTATGCATTTGGGAACTATTCAGAAAAAATTAATCTTTATTTGTGGTCAAAGAGAATGAAATAACATATTGTAGTATTAGTAATGAGAAAAACAAATGTTAAATTGAACAATGCAGTGCTTCTATTATTCAGCATACTGGTAAGTTTATAAATATATTCCATTAAAATCCATTTGTACATATCTCTAGGAAGACTTTATTTTTCTTTATTTAGGCAGGTTGTGTCAGCCAAACAGCAGATGGTCTGTCCATAATACTTTTGGGCAGATGTTCTCATTTGGGCTATAACATGTGAATAAAAAATTGTCATATTCCAAACTATCTCATCATCTGCAGTAATTACTGGATAAAGTCCAATGTGTACACAGGTTTTTTATTGCTCTGTGTTATATTGGTTAGATCAAGAACTGGAGGCTTGATTTACCATAAAACTATAAAAACTAAGTTTCATAATATTTTATTTTACTCTATTCACTTTACTACTTACCAAATAATCATAATTTACTTATTTTGTGTGTGAAGTTTAGGCAGAAGTTAATAAAATTGATTTATTAATTTCAAGTTTTTATTATATCATTTTTAGTTTAATTGCTAGAAATGTTTATAATTATTGTATCTTCTAGCAGACTAAAAACCTATAAATCCATCTATTCTAATAAGTAATAATAAATTGGGCAATTAGAAGATTAAGATGTTTTATTGTTTTATTTGAGGATTTATTTCTGATATATAAGATTAAGAATTTTTTTTGTTTGTTTTTAAGAAATTTAGGTGTTTAGAGTTTTGGGCAAATTCAAGGAAGATGTATGCTGAATTTTAGAAAGGACTTCTCTTAATCTTGGCATAGATACTGATAAGGTATGGAAGTTTCATCCAAGAAAATATAGCCTTTTGATTAGAGATTTCTTGGCAGTAAGGCCATCCCACTTTTTTACATGATTTTTACATATAACTAAGTTACACATAATTAATTTTACATATAATTTTTGAAGTTGTCATGGTATGTTGGTGATGGAGATTATGGTAATTTATTTAAATCATATTTTAGGGACCAGAGAGATAACACAGTATGTAGGACACTAGCTTTAAACACCTCCATCTTAGGTTTGATTCCCAGCACCCCATGTGGTCCCCCAAGCACCGCCAGGGATAATTCATGATTTCTGAGCCTGAGCATTGTCAATTGTGACCCAAAAACTAAAAAAAAAAAATCACATTATACTCAAGCATAAAGGTCAAGTTATCTGCTACTTGAAAATTACATCCAGTTCCAGGCACATTTCCTATGTGAGTCATGTGGTCAGAAAGTTGGCAGAAGTGGCCAGAGGGTAGTTTCAGGAAACCTACATGGAGGTGTCCTGCACAGCATTATATTTCCTCAAATATAATGTTGGTAAACTGAAGTACTGTGTACCACCTCAGCTCTATGTTCCAAAGTATGTTCCTTGTATCCTGAAAGCATTCTTACAGATATTTCTGTCTAGAATTGAGCCAAATGAGTTTATTCTGCATTTTATTGATAAGAAAAATAAATTCCTTTCTGTTCGTTAAAGACCTAAAAAAATTAATTTAGGTGTTTATTAAAAGTCAATTTATGAAAATTGTTATCTGCCATTTTGTTGTTACATGCAATATAAAGTAAATTTATTTGTGCCTGCTTAGGGGACAGGCTTGGGCTGGGGTGATATAGTGGGAACATTGGCAGAGAGACTAGTGTTAGAACAATAAATACCTGAAACAATCGTAGTAGTAACAACTTTATAACAATGGTGTTTAATAATAAACATGTTTAATATTAAATTAAATAAATATAAAAGAATGCAAAAAATCATGTGTTCATCATAAGTAACTACTAGAGATAAGCTAAATCAGTGTAATAGTGTAGTAGAAGTAAAAATGGAAGACAATTACTTCATTTCATTGTTGTTGTTTAATATAATTCGTGTAGATCATTTCTGTTCATTCAATCTTAAATATTATTTAATCACTCCTGCTTTGTTTAATCACTGAAGTTTCATGAGCTTCCCTGTTAGCATGTTTGTAATATTATAAAAAAAAAGAAGTTGATTGATTAAAAAAATATTGTTGGTGTTTGTCTTACTAGAAATAAGACAGAACAGATTATTCAAAAGACTTAATTAGAGACAGATATTTCTGTGATTTTGAACCTGTAATTTCTAATACATGTTATATTCTTTTTACCTAGTCAGGAAATGTGTTTGAAAAAAGTACATTTTAATAAAAAGAAGTCTCAGAATGTGCCTATAGTCTTTGTTAGTATATTACACATCTAGACAAATAAAATATAGCATATATCAAAAGTAATTTTATTTTACAAGCATTTTGAAAATGTGTTCTGCTTTTTGTTATAAAGAGCTATTTGTAGATGTGCCCCCATTAACATGAGTTTATGTGTTTTAGTTCAAGGCATTGGTTTTAACTTCAGGCAATTTTGGCCATTGAGTGATATTTAGCAATATCTGGAGATGTTTTTGTTTGTGACATCTGGACGTTGGGGAAAGGGGACTGTTTCCAGTGGCTATGGCATGGACATCTCAATTTGCACATTGCACATATTGCAATCAATGATTTGTATTTTAATACTCTCTATTTCTTTATTCTACTCCAAAGTTTTTAAGTCTTGGTATTATTAACATCTTGCGCTAGATAATTCTATGCGAAGAAGTAATGTTTGCAAATTAGTATGTCTGCTATATAAGACTGGTTACAGACTGATATGAGAATAATTTGTTCCTTTTTACCAGAATTTGAAATTCTCTGCTATTTTGAGATTATATTTTTCTTAAGAAGGCTTATTTGATATAGGTCCTAATATAAAAGCAAACATTTATATGCCAGTAATGTGATAGTTCACTCTAACTTGATTGTTGAAAAATAGAACTTACACTATGTTGTAAGTCAATTATATTTTAACAAAACTGAAGCGCAATAACAATAATCACAAATGCATAACAAATGTATGGTTTAAAAGCAATTAAGAACTAAGACAATAATTTTGGAGTGCTTCCTATATTTGAACACTGATTACTGTGTTCTGCTAGTCATATTAATGCCTTCAGTCTAAGATGCTCATGGTCTGATTCTCAGCACCCATGGATCCATTAATTTAACTAGTAAAAAACTTTGTACCTATGATAGAGATTAAGTAGCTGAATATACTTGTTAGTCAGTTGATCCAAGAGTAATAACATGAACCCTTAGCTAGAAAATTTTTCCCAGCTAGAGTTGGAAGATAAGATAGATGGTAGCACAAGAATGACTTGACTTTTCCAGTGTAACTTTTGTGCATGAAGAAAAGGCCTTGAGCAAATAAATTCATACATTTAGAGGCTGGAAAAAATAAGGACATGGATTCTTTCCTATAGTCTTTAGAAAGGAATGTATGTATTCCTGCTTTTGATCAGGTAAAATCTTCATCAAACTTATATGTAAGTACAATAAAACCCTGAATTAAGCCTTTTTGTGGTGGTAAAATACACATTACTATTCACAATAACAATTAAAATACTCACCACAAACAGGAATGAGTTTAGTTAGAGAAATAACTACATTTTGAACTATTCTAATAATGAGAATGTATGACGGAAATAGAAAGCCTGTCTAGAGTACAGGCAGGGGTTGGATGGGGAAGAGGGAGATTTGGGACATTGGTAATGGGAATGTTGCACTGTTGATGGGTGGTGTTCTTTACATGACTGAAACCCAAACACAATCATGTATGTAATCAAGGTGTTTAAATAAAAAAAATATATATAAATAACAATTAAAATATATTTCACTCATCCTAAACAACCCTAGAAGAAATAAGTTATTATGGCTTTCTCCAAAACACTAATGCAAAAATAAGATGATGAGCAGGTAGAAGGAGCAGAATCCAAAACCAGGGACATTAAACCTTAGATTAAATTATTTCTCAAGTGAAAAATTCAGAACTTTATTATAGATGCTATCTTGATCTTATTTAATTATGAACTTTATCATTAATTTGACAAATTTCCTTTCCTGAGATTAACGAAGTATACTTCCATGAAACAGGAAGATGCATTTTTTTTAATTTATCCTGGTTCAAAATTTTTTATTTGCTTTTTTTCATTTTGGGGGCCACACGTGACTGTGCTTAGGCCTTACTCCAAACTCTGCAATGTGGTTACAGGAACTAATCTGAGTCTTTTCACATGTCAAACATGCACCCTTGATCCCTACACAATGTCTCCAGTACCTACAGGTTTGTGTATCTGTGTGTGTGTGTGTGTCTGTGTGTGTGTGGTTTGATCTTTAAGATTTCATTTTAAATTTATCTGATTTTGTTGATTTATAGTCATGGCCTCAGAGTTTTATATCCTCAATTTCTAGGTCCTGCTCATTTGTTATTTATACCTTTTCTTTTTAAATTAATATCTTTATTTAAACACCTTGATTACAAACATGATTGTTACACATGTCAAATAAGTAACTCTGCTTCAGAGTTCAAGAAACTATTTTTAGTTCTTTAAGAAGCCTTTGTTTTTATTCTTTTAATTTTACCTTATTATTTCACATCTGTTTGCACTGATTGGAGCCTATTTTCCTTCCTTCCTCTGTATAGTTTATGCTCATCCTTCACGTCCTCACTTTCTGTCAGTACATGTTTCTCACTGCTCTCCCCCTCTCATGCCTAAGAATAAGAGTGCTTCAACTGTGCTGCACTCAACCCCAGGTCAGATCTTATTTCCCTACTGTCTATTTGCCTTGTTTGCATCTCCCTCAAAGCTGCAAGGATATACTCTCCTCAAGGATATAACTATATCCTTTTACTGGCAATGTTTCTTTATAAAAAAAATTATTGAAGCATAACCGACAGTGAAAAATGCACAGAGCCGAGTAGCACAGCTGTACAAGTAACATTCACATGGAACCACCATTCCTATGAAGACATTTTCAGCTTCTTAGATGCACAGACGACCCTCTTTCTGAAAACTTGTAAGTCATTCTCCTCCCACAGGCTAGAGTTATTCCCAATTTGTAACATCATAACTCATTTTTACCTGTTGTACATATTTCTTGAGCTGTCATAACAAAGTATCACAAACTAGGTGGCAGAAACCATTAAAGAGTATTTCCTCACAGTTCTGGACTTGAATATTTCAAGTGCAAGATTTATGAAACTTTCATTCCTCATAAGGGCTGAGAGGGACAACTTGTTTTCTTGCCTGGTTCTCTGCCTCACTCCTGCTGGTTTTCTCACAATCTTTGGGACTCATTGGCTCCTAGAAATATCACCTTAGTTTTTGCTTTCATCTTTGTATTGTGATTTTTCTTCACCTTTTTTATGACTTTGTGTTTAAATTTTCCCACTTAGTCATATTGGATCAAGGGTTCATTCTGTTTCACGATGCTCATATTGCCAGTTTCTTTTAATAAAGATGTTTTTGGAACACACCTATTAGAGCTCATGGCTTACTATTGGTTCTATGCTCAGAAACCACTACTGAAAGTAACTCAGGGAACCATATGTGGTGGCAGAGATGGAACTTCCATCAGCTGTATGAAAGACAAGTGATATACCTGTGTACTATCTCTCCAGTCCCCACTATGTACTCACTGAAATCACATCTAAAATGGCCCTATTTACAAATATAGTCAAATTCTAATGCACTGGAGAATAAGACTGTAATATATGAATATAGTTGGTAAAGACACAATTTAACCCATAACAGAACTTTAATTAATATCGTATCCTCTGTTTCTTCTTTGTTGGCACAATATTTTGTTCATTTGATTTATCAAGCACATCATTCATTTATTCATTATCATTGCTAATCTATTCCATGAATTGCCTGTATTACATATATGTATTTATAAATCCATTCAACTGTTGAAGGATATGGCAGTGTTTATAGTTTGGGTTATTATAAATAGTGCTGCACTGAACATTTTTCTATGTGACTGTTGAATATGTTTAAGTAAATATTTATTGAATAGATAAATTTTAAGACAGCTGCAGAATTTCCTCTCACTATAACAGCTTAACTAAATGAACCAATATCCAAGCTTGGTGAAGGTAATCAAGTTTTTCTCCAAACATATTTCTTGCAGTAGTATCTCTGCAGGAGCTTCCTGGGTATCACTTTTAAAGAGTACCAGGGTAAAATTATTGCAAAATATTGGATGAAACAAAGTTCAATATTTTTTTTTTCAGTTACACAGCAGCATATTTCCCCAGGGTCTTAAAACGCTAATGTCAAGTGTGTTTCTACCAGAGTGTGAATATGAAAGTCAATATTCTCCAATTTGACAGCAAAGCTTTTGTTTGTTTGGGTAGAATTGAGCTAGGAACCAATTTCCTTTTAGACTCAACATTTCCTTAGTTGCTAGGCATTATTAGTGAGAATATGTCCCTTCTTCCTGTGACTCTTCCCCTCCCCTGCACAATGCAAATTGGCACTAAATGCTCTTAGGGAAAAAAAATTAAACCGAAGAAACAGGGGAATGGAAATAAAGTCCATATACTGAACTAAATCCTAAGACTGGGACTTCCGTTTGCTTTACTGGGGAGGAGGGAAGATTGGAGTAGCTTAAATGTTTGAAATATTGTTTAGACTTCAATGATAAACTGTATTTTTATATGGCTCCTCTGGCACACACAGGTTTTCTATGATAAAAGGGCTGTCTCTCTGAAAAAGAAGCTTCAAAACTCAGCAAGAATAGTGATCCATCAGCCTGGGCTACACGCTGGCTTTCATTTTACTGATCCAGGTGTGATTAATGCTTAGGAAGGAGAAGCAACCCATTTCAATTCCCTTTTCAACTTTATTCTTAGCAGCACAATGGATTAAATGTTTGCAAACCAAGTTGTTTCTATTGTCTATCTTAAAAAAATTAAAATTTAATTACCAAATGCATTAAACCTGTATATTAATTAAGTGGTTGGGGCTGCAGTGATCCAAGCATCAGCACTTTCCTGATGTCTTATTTTTGCTGACTCCAGTCTGAAGGGATGTGTGTCCCAGACAGAGGCAATAGGACCTAGGCTGCCAAACATCACTTAGGCCAAACAAAAGGGCTTGCACCTCAATTAAGTAAAAGGTCTCCGTGCTGCATTCCAGATGGCAAGTAACTTCAAATTTACAGGAGGGATTTAATTAAGATACCTTGAAGCCAGAAATGCAATCTCAAATGCACAAACACACACACGCAGACAGTTTTAGAAATGACAGCACTATAGGTTGTTACTTAAAGAATTGTTAACTAATCCTTTTTATTTTGTGCTTTTTTGCTATCTAACTATTTCAAAATGATGGGGTTTTTTTTGTTGTTGTTGTTGTTTGTTTTGTTTTAGTTTTTGGTAACCAAAGACACAGGTTTGGGTATAGACAAATTTGGTTTTGAATACTAAATTTGGCAGCTTCTGATTATGACTTTAATTCTTTATCAGTTTTCTCCACTGCCAGATTGACTTAACCCTATTTAATAAGATTACTGTGAGATTTGAATAAGCAGTATCCGACTGACCCAAACTATGTCTGGATCTTTCCTACCACACCAAACTTAGCTAACTGCTTATTTACAATTTGAATAAGATTTATAATTGACACCTCAAATTTCAGCTAACTGAAAGAAAATTGTTTATCATCTAAGTCTATCATATAGATCTGTCTCCCACCTTTTGTACTCCCATTCTGTTTCATCATCTCTCAGGCTATACAAGTTAAAAATCATAGAGTTAGCATCATTTCCTATAAGCAATTCTGTTGAACCTGTCCATTTTGAACATGTGCATTTCTTCAATTGTCATTGTAGTAGTATAATTTTTTAGTTTTATTGCTATTTTAGGCCCAGTGATCATTTGTGATGGAGGAATGTTTTGTGTATTAAAAGACATTTAACAATATACCTGGCCTCTATTGTGCAGAACCAAAATATCTCCAGACATTGGCAATGTTCCTGAAAGATATGTGGTATGGGGGTTAATTAACTCCTGTTGAGAAATTCTGCATTCATGAAACTCATAATTGTTTTTAAGACATATAATTAACTAATATAAAATCACTGAGTTTTTATATTTGATTTTAGTTGTTCCATTTAGGTTATTTTTGCTTTATGTCATCATGTAAGTCAAGATTTTAAATAAAAATACTTAGTTTTTCAATCATCAAAATTTTCATCTTCATTTTACTGTCTGGTTCTGAAAACATCACTAAGAATGAACACAAAATTATCATTAGGGCAATAATTGTAAGAAGCACTTTCATGGCAACAGAACTTAAAAGAAGAGGGAGTGAGCTTCTATTCAGCATGTTTACTGGCTTCCAGGAGTGTCTCGAGAACACCAAATCAGGGCAAGGGAAAGGGAGGGGAGGGGACTCTCACCTCAGAATTTATAATACCAGTTCAGTCACTTATATTGAGAGACCCACAAAAATCATCTGAGTTTCAAAGTCAGGTGAACCACTTTTTATAAAAGAATGACTAAATCTTAGAAGAGTATGTAAAATTATAAATAATATTCTGAAGAAATGCATTCTTGAGACATAATACCTCTTAAGCTATTATGTCAAGATAGTATTTAGTTGGAAGTTGTTATTTTTGTTCTGACCTTTAATTGATAGTATTGTTTTTTATTTGCATTATGTTCATGTGTATCTGTGACTTAATGCAATATGTTATATTATGTTTTCACTATGTTAGAAATTTGGGCTCAGTTTATTAGCAATCTAATTTCTCCCTTTTACTTATTTTTGTACTTATCTATTTTGTTGTTTGGTGGTTTCCAAATCTAAAATATCTGGCTCTGTTTTCTTATTTTTAATGATATTTGTGTTGAGAGAATCATAATTTCCACTGATATCTTCATTTTCATAAAAATATTCTTCCCAGCGTTCTTTGTTCTTTAAACATGGTTTGCTTTAGTTCTTCCAGCATATTTATATAACTTATTTAAAGGGCCAGAGTGATCCACCAAAAGAAACAGTCTTCCTCCCTTGCACAAAGCCAGGAGAAACAACCAAACACCTTTGTCTGGGTTTTCTCAGAACTAGTGTCAACAGATATTTCCTCTCTGTTTCTTTGTATGTTTTAGACAATTTTAGCAATAAGCAGCTATGAAGATCACATTCCCCTTCTCATGATTTCTGTTACCTCTAAAGTTTGTTGTTATGGATGCTAATTTTATAGTCTTTGTGACGGGTGACGTATGATGTGTGACTGGTTTCTCTGCTCAGTTAGCTTAGGATTCAGTTAGTGATTGGACAGTTTTCCTTAAATGTCTAAAAATTGTAATTCTCCTACCCCTTCCTATGATTCTCTGTGGGAGTAATAAAACATACTTTCAAATACTCCAGCTATTTACAAGTTTGCCTTATTCTTCACTTTCTGTTGGTGCAGATAGTCATGGTGATCTACATGGTGATCTACAGCTCCTGCTTAAGTAGTATAAAAATTTATTTATAAATTCACAGAAATATGTCGAGAGTTTTACAAATCCCTAACCATGACTATTTTCTTCAAATATTTCCTCCTATTTTCTTTTGTGTATTCCTGCTTTAACATGTGTACTGTTAGACAGCCGGAAATTATTTTTCAGTGATAAATCTTGGAACATGGCTGTTTTTGCTGAAGAAATTTAAACTCAGGTAAAAATAAAGACAAATCCTGATTATAGGTTTTCACTGATAAGCTAAGAAGGTAAAATAATGACAATTCTCTGACAACATATAATTTTACTTCAAGGTAGTTCTCAGTCTTGTTTAGCCCATATTGTGGTTGCTATAGCCTACTTGTTTTTGTAGCTATATTAGAGGTAAATTTTTGTTTTTTCAAGCAACTATAGATTGGAGGAGAAGTGATGGAATAATGTAAATTAAAATATGAAACCAGCTGTTCTTATCACGATTTAGTGACTTTTCTCGAATTAACACTCTTCTAGGTAGTATTGTTTTTTGTTGCAAGTCAGCCCCTGAAGAGGTTGACTGATGGAGGGATGAAGGATGAGGTCTTTTCCCTCCAGCTTGGAGCACGCGTCTGCCACCCTGTCCAGCCAACAGTTCTGAGGTGAAATGGCGGGTAAACAGCTCACAGACAGTCAGGCTTGTGGAAATATTAGCTTTATTCGGTGGACAACTGAAGTCCAAAGACTCAGCATAAGTTCCAGCCAAAAACCTCTCACCTTCCACAGACCCTTGCTTTTATCCCCCTGAATCAGGTACCACCCAATGGTGGGATCAGATACCACCCAATGGTGGAAGCAGAATCAGGTATCACCCTAGGGTGGGTGCAGAATGCCAGGTCACACCCTAGGGTAGGGCACAATCACCGATCAGGTTAGGGTCAGTAACATAATAATTCCCTAAAATACTTACATACACACAGTTTTTGACTTCCAAAACAGTTTTATTGTTGTTTTTGAGAACAATTGCTACATGTTTTTTTGTGGAAGAGAGAATTATCATATGCCATTACATTTTTGTTTCAGAGGTCCTATTTTCAGTGCATTGGGTCACTATGATACATTACAAATTACACAACACTTTTTGTTGTGTAAAACAATACTAACTTATCTTCCAATTTTGCAGGCCAGAATCTGAACACCATTCAGCAACATCTAAATCTCAGAGTTCCTATCAAGTCTGATGTCTGTATGTCATTGCTTAGTTCTTTTCTGGAATTTGTGATCTTCTCTAGGTCACTCAAAATGTTGACAGAAGTAAGTTCCACACAGCAAGTAACTGACACTCTCAGGTCTTAGACAACTCCTCTTAGGCAGATCCCAGCATATAGGCTTTTTTTTTTTTTTTTATAACTGTGGCTCTCAGATTATCTGAAATAGTTTACTTGTTTCTGAAACCTGATATTAAATAATTTGTGCTCTGGTATAAACAGAGATAGTATTCCACCATTGTTATCATATACTTTGATTAAATTCCCTTCTGTCTCGTGAGAATATTACTTAAGGACCATCATATAATGCAATCATTATAGTAAATTCCAAAAGATCTAATGGCATTATTAGAGTCGGTGTTTTGATACTATAACTTATTTTTATAATTTGAATCAATATTTTAGCATAATGTGACAATACTTCAGTCATTATTTTATTTTTTTTAAATTTTCTTGTTATGGCACTGTGACTTATAAAGCTATTCATAGATAAGTTTTATTCATATTAGGCTCCAGCATCAAGCTCTCAACCGCAGTCAATTTGGTTTTTGTCCCCAAGTCCCGTCTAACACTTTCAACCAAGCATTATTTTAAAGTGATAGTAGCTTGAGTAGATCCAATGAACAAATCCATGAAAACCTAGTGGCTAAGTGTTTTGTATTGTTATTGAAGGCCTGGTTATTTTGTTGGCTACCAAAATTAAGATAAATTTCTTCATTATTCATGCTACTGTCAAAATCCTAATATATGCTCTTAAGTTTATAGTGTCTAACTGGGCACTCTTCCTGTATATACACTTTCTTGATAAGAATATATTAATAAAGCTAATATAAAACTTTGAATGAATGCATAATGTTTTCAGGGTAAATGATTTGGGAATAATGCTTACTGGAATAGCATGATGATGTGCAAGACACTGAGTTTGATCCTCAGAACCTCATTTCAATACAACTGCCACAGGGTCCTGCCAAAAGTGAGCCCGTTTCTTCTGATACACTAGAGATAGTGATTTCATTTAAATATAACATATAGGTATATTATATTGCATAAAAAGGTTATAAAATGATTTCTTATTTTTTACAAAGTTAAAGTGCTAAAACAAATTGGATTCAACATCTACCAATTTTTGATGACTCTTAGTTTGAAGTTCTGATTAAGAAAATTTTATAGCGGGGCCGGGAAGGTGGCGCTAAAGGTAAGGTGTCTGCCTTGCAAGCGCTAGCGTAGGACGGACCACGGTTCGATCCCCCGGCGTCCCATATGGTCCCCCCATGCCAGGGGCGATTTCTGAGCGCCTAGCCAGGAGTAACCCCTGAGCGTCACACCTGGCAGTGCTCAGGAATTACTCCTGACTCCACGTTCAGAAATCGCTCCTGGCAGATACCGGCATTTGAACCAATGACCTTCTGCATGAAAGGCAAACGCCTCACCTCCATGCTATCTCTCCAGCTCTATTTTCATTCAAGTTCAGGTAGACCAGAAAGCCCATCTTTGAGGGCATTGAACTAGGCCTTTATTTCGGAAGAAGAGGCACATACACCCTCTGCACAGTGGGGAGCCACTGCAATGATGATCAATAGGTATCTGAACTTAGTCCAAGTTCTTAATCCTGTCTGAAGTCCATAAGATGTCTGAAATTGATGTCGACTATTTATAGATGGGAGCTTAAGTCACAAACCAAAACAAAATGTTTAAGGTAGAGACCCTCCCTGTGTAAATAAACAACTTGAGGGCCCATCCAAAATGGATGGAACCTTCTATAAACCTAGTATTTTGCCTATGATGGTCCACGCAAAAAACCCTGAGAACAGACAAAAATATCATTTAGGAAATTATAGACAATAATATCTAACTCACAAACCTAAAGTCAAGAAAGCAAAACCTTAATGTAATACAACATCTATTCCTAATATTAAAAACTAAAATAGAAAAACATTAATTACGATAGTCAAAAGAAGTGTAGTACCAAATATAACTTCAAAGGATTACAGTTATAGGAAAAACAACAGATGAAATTTCTACAGAGTTCAATACCAATCTGTAAATATGAGGGTCTGGAACTCCAAAAAGACCGGCAGAAGACACTTGATGGGTCTGGAAAAGCGGGTTGAAGCCTTGTACAGGAGATAACATCAAGCTGAATGAAGAAGGAAGGCCAGTACAGTCATTCATGTGTTGGGGCATCCCCAAGCGTTACATTATTAGATCATGAGTTGGTTGGGCTTCTGCATTTCCTTTGGGATCGGTGCAATCTTGGGGTAGCCATTGTAGAAATGGTCAACAATAGCACTGTGTATGTGGATGGAAAGCCAGAAATTCAGATAGCACAGTTTAACTGGGATCCAGAGACTGTAGGTCTTATCCATGGATCTTTTCTCTGGGGTTACATTGTGACACAAATTCCAGGTGGCTTCATTTCCAACAAGTTTGAAGCATATATGGTGTAAAACTCCAACAGTCACGGATTTCTTCTTCCAGCCGAGATCAGGAAGTTGTAGTTGTGGGTGAAGGAGATGAGTTGCACATGTGAAGGGAATCCTGAAAATTAAAATGTTAAGGACTAGGAAGAGAGAAGGAAGGATAAGGAAGACTAAATTGGGGAAGATAAAGTTAGGAAAAAGGGAACTATATACAAAATATGCAGAACAGACAGACACTAAACAAGACATACACATACAGACTTCACAAAAAGTATGGCCATAACACTCACTCATACTAAAAAATATTTGTTGGAAAGGATCCAAAATAGAGCAAAAGAAAAGAGAATTCAGCTGAATCAACTAAAAGCGCCTTAAAATGTAATAGCCGGCAATTGTTTAGATAAATCATTTCAAATTCAAAAATCTATTTTTTTATGGCAGAGCAGAGCAGATCTGAAAGAGAATTTCATGCGTAATACAAACATGGAAAACTCTACTATAAGTGTATATCAGTGTATATACAAAGTTATTGTATAACAGTAACTTTATGATAATCAATCATAGGCAAGAAGCACTGTGAAGAAAGTCCACCTAAAATTATCATTATGTCAGCGTCTTAAAACCTAAATTGAGGGAAATAGAGCAATGATGTTAAAATAAAAAGAGTGAAAGTCGTTAAATGAGTATACCTAGAAAGAAAAACAACATTAATATGATGAGAAATTTCTCTTTCAGGTGAACCTTGACTAAATTAATTTGTAAAATTTCATGATTAACTGAGACATAGAGCAATAATGAAATTAAGACATAAATCCATCCTACAAGGAAACACATTGGGAATTCATGATTTTCAATCTATATTCATTGATCATGCCTGTGGAAAGAATCCTAGAGCATTAATAGCAACTGATAAGGAAGTGAAATGATTATTTGGTGTTCATCGTAGATCTTTAAGAAGTATAAAACAGGATGTATGTTGCTGTGGATTTCACCAATGTATTAGGGACTTTTTTGATCTTCTTGTCATCAAAATTGATCCAGTGTTGTTTTGCAGCAATTTTACAGTATGAAGTACAGCCCCCATAGTGAACTTTACCATAATGGTTTGACACCGATGATAAGTTGTATTTCTTAATCTTGCTTTTATTCTCTGAAGTGAATTCCTCTAAATTGAGGTCTTCTAGAGGAAAATCTACATAAGTATGCAATTTTTTTATTTGTTTGCCATCAAAAGCAAAACGTTTCAAGTGTATTATAAGTACTGGTGGCAGTTTCCATAAGAACGTTTTCTTTGAAAAATCCCTTCTAGTTTTGCAACTGTTGCACAGAACTTTGTTGTCATTTCTTAATTCTTCTTCTTTAAAAAATTCAGAGAGGCATTCCTGTAATGTACATTTATCTGTAGATGTAACAGCTAGAGACAAATGAACAAATGTCTCATAAACCTCAGACTTTTGGTGGCAAGTGAGACACTGGAGTATAGATTTGAATTGTCCTTGAAAGAGATCATAAATAATAGATTTGTGAGCCTTTTGGTGTTCTGGACTAAATTGTTCATAATTTTCATTTTCCATGAGATGTGTAGTTTTGTGTGTCATTAGATTTATGGTAAGCAAGTCCTGATGTAGTCCCTCAATTAGGAACATCAATAGTTCATGAGGATCATGCTGATTGTGTCCAGCAAACTGGTCATTAAGTAAACCAATTGTTACTTTGAAGCTTTCAGGGTTAATATATCTATGAAATCCATTTCCCATGGTTTTGATGAGCCGACCAAATTCTTCTGCTAATTTACCTTTATGCCCCATCGGATTTTTCTTGTTAATATCCTTTTTATAATGATCTTTATGAAAATACTGAGTCAAGTCTGAAATATTATACAAGCATTGCAATATTGAGTTCATGTAGCAAGAGTTTCCTATATTTTGGAGCCCAGTTAAGACAGGTTCCTGTCTTTCCTTTTGCATCTCGGAGTGTAAGGGTTTATCACTACCATCAGTCTCACTCATTGTATGGTGTGTGACAGCTAAATCGTTGTTCCCTGCCCCAGAGACCTCAGCAATATTACTGCTGTTAGTGTCTGAAGTATTCTGTTTTTGCTCTGAAAGAAAGTTTGTAGTCTGAACCTGATCATTTGTGCTAGCCCGATTTCTAACAAGGCGTAATGGAACCCAAAATTTCTTGGGAGGGTTGTCATTTATAGAAACATAGGCATAACCCCTTCCTCTTAGGAGAAGATAACCAGCTATCCATTTTTCATCCTCCTTGATCCAAATAGGTTTATGGGTTGTTTCTTGTCTCTGAATATCTTCTTTAAAATGTCTTTCCGCTGCAGTGTAACTTTCCCCTTGGGGTAAGTTAAAGTAATTTAGTGTGATAAGAGTCAAGGATAACAAATCTGTTGGTGGTAAACCTCTTTTTCTATTTTTTTGCTATTGAGTTTTTAAGGTTCTGTGAGTCCTTTCTACAATGGCCTGTCCCCTACAATTGTAAGGAATTCCTCTGAGATGTCTTATCTGCCATTCCTTACAAAAAAATTCAAAAGTTTTGCTAACATAGGCTGGCCCATTATCAGTTTTTATAGAATATGGAATACCCATCACAGAGAAACATTGTAAAAGAAAACTACAAGCAGCCTTAGATTTTTGAGAAGACATGGGAATTGCACACATAAACCAAGAATAAGTGTCCACCACAACATGAAGATAAGGTTTCCTTGGAAATAAATCTGTTTGAGTTATATCCATTTGCCAAAGTTCGTTAGACTGTAAGCCTCTTGGGTTTGCTCCTGCTATGTGAGTCTTTTTTGTTAACTGTGCACATACGTTGTTTTCTACAATTTCTCTAGCTTGCCTCCATGGAATTTGGTAATTCACATGTAAACAGCGAGCATTTGTGTGTAGGGCTGAATGTTCCTCTACAGGTGATTTAAATATAGGCATTGCTAGCAAGTCAGCAGTTTTATTTCCTTGAGCCATCGGTCCTGGAAGACCTGAGTGGGCTCTAATATGCGTGATGAAGATGGGCTCAGTTCGTTTTTGAAGAAGCTGCTGTAATTGTTTAAGTAAGTTCTGTATGATCGGGTTATTAGCATTAAGGGAAGCAGTGGCTATCACATGACATAAATTTACCACATACAAAGAATCAGAAACTATATTCATGGCTTCAGATACATTTTCTAATAGGTAAATTAACGTTGCTAATTCAACTTTCTGTGCAGATTTATATTTGGTATCTATGGTCATATTAATGTTGTCTCCAGTTATTCCTCCTTTTCCATTTTGGGATCCATCAATGTAAAAAACCTTGGCATTGGGAATAGGGGAATCCCAAACAATTGAAGAAATAACAAACTGAGTTTTCTTTAAAAAGTCCCAAATTTTTCCTGCTGGATAATGGGAGGTTATTTCTCCTGTGAAATCTGAGAGGGCCCTTTGTAGAGATTCATTAATTGGCAATATTGACTCAATTTCCTTTTTTGGTACTGGCAAAACTATTATATCTGGGTCAAAACCTAGTAAAGATATAGATCTGAGTCTTGCTTTGATAATAATCTCTGAAATCAGTTGCAAGTAGGGGACAACTGAGCAAAGTTGTTTGTTATGTAAATACACCCATTTCAAAGGTCCTGACTGTTGCATCAAGGCCCCTGTGGGGGTTTCTATAGTAGGGAAGATTAACAGTAATACCTTTTCTCCTGGGATGAATCTTGAGAGAAACGATTTTTGTAATCTGCTCAAGAAGATGTCCAATTCATTTTTGGCAGCTGTTGTTAAATTTCTCGGGCTATCTAAAGCAGGATCACCCTCCAACGTTTTAAACAGATTAGATAACTCTGCATTTGGGATTCCTAGTGCAGGGCGGAGCCAATTTACGTCACCTAAAAGTCTCTGAAAATCATTAAGCGTTCTGAGGTTTTCTTTTTTGATAGAAAATTTTTGTGGACGTATAGACGTCCGGTCCAAAATAAAACCCAAATATTGATACGGTGGCATTATCTGTATTTTTTCTAAAGCTATTTTTCAGTCCTGATGTTTGTAAACAGTCAGTAACATAAGAGTATAATTCCTGTAAATCTGTTTCATTGTTCATTGTGAGCAAGATATCATCTGTATAATGAAATATCATGGCTTGAGGAAATTTTTCATGAGCAGGGCTCAAAACCTTATCTACAAAAAACTGACACATGGTTGGGGAATTCAGCATGCCTTGGGGGAGAACAGTCCATTGGAAACGTCTGCAGGGATGGGTATTATTGAGAGAAGGAACTGAGAATGCAAAACGTTTTTTATCATCTGGGTGGATAGGAATATGGTAGAAGCAGTCTTTCAGATCAATTATAATTAGTGGCCATTCCTTTGGAATAACTACAGGTGATGGTAAACCAGTCTGCAATTTGCCCATAGGTATCATGGATAAATTTATAGCTCTAAGATCCATCAAAAGTCTTCATTTACCGGATTTCTTTTTTATAGTGAATATAGGTGAATTCCATTGAGAAAAAGATGGTTCAATATGTCCTAAACTTTTCCATAGGAAAGCAGTGGGTGGAAGAAAGGACTTGGAACAATGCTATTAAAATATAGGTACGGGGCCGGCGAGGTGGCGCTAGAGGTAAGGTGTCTGCCTTGCAAGTGCTAGCCAAGGAAGGACCATGGTTCGATCCCCTGGCGTCCCATATGGTCCCCCCAAGCCAGGGGCAATTTCTGAGCGCTTAGCCAGGAGTAACAATTTTCTATGTGAATCTTAAGGACTAAGTCACATTATCATGAGACACAATTGCTCCTAGTGATTAACTTTCATATTTAATTCCAAGACTATAAGTTTTCCTAAATTAGTTATTCCAGAGAGAGAAATTTTGCTGATGGAGCTTTTATAGATAATAAATGAATGAGTATATGATTGTACAAAAAATGTTAAAAACTACGGGGCCAGAACCTGGCTTAACTCTTCAGCATCCTTTCTCATCCCCCAAGCATTCCCAGGATCCAACCTGGGTAGGCTGCATGCAAGGCAAACACCCTATTCATATTAAAATTCTCTGGCCCCTTTTTTGTTTGTTTGTTTTGGTTTTTTTTTTTTTTTGGGTCACACCAGGTAGCACTCAGGGGTTACTCCTGGCTCTGTGCTCAGAAATCGCTCCTGGCAGGCACAGGGGACCATATGGGATGCCAGGATTCGAACCATCGACCTTCTGCATGTAAGGCAAATGCACTACCTCCATGCTATCTCTTCAGCCCCACTCTGGCCCCTTTTTAAAACTGTCAGGGCAAAGCATAAACTTCTTACTCAGTTTCTTAATATGAAAGTTTTTCAAGACTTTTGAGACACCTAGAAAGAATATTCAACTGTCTTCTGATTTACATTCTATATTTATATTTTATTAATTATTAGGATTCAGATAAAGCTTTATTGGGCACTGTGTGGGGAAGTTTAGGGTCATATCCAGTGATGATTTCTTACTCCTGACTCTGTACTCAAGGATATCTCCTGGTACCATATGAAAAGAATAAAACCAGTGTCAGTGACAAACAAGGCAAGAGCTTTAACTTAAATAATGATGTTCTATAAAAACAGATTCAATGGTACTCTTTCAAATAGTGATAATAAAGTATTAATCATGCATTAATTAATCAGTTAATTAATTAATTAGTGATAATAAAGTATTAATTATGCATCAGTAGCAATTGAGTGCCATTAGAATTTTGAGTGATGCATACTACATAAACAATAAACAATATTGGAAAAAGTTGTTTTAATGCAGTTATGTAAATCATTAGTATTAATTCACCTTGGGGGAAAAAGCATAGTTAGTTCTGACACTGTGAATTTTTAAAAGGTTATAACAGGAAAGTGCAGTCTCACAGTAGAACGCTGGTTGCCAATAATACATGCTAGCATTTGTCAAATATGACAAATAATCTAAATATTGGTGCTTCACATATCTTGTTTATTAGTTACTAAAATTATGTTATTCTTGTTTTCAAATATTGAATGGTCATAGTTAGTCATAGTAAGTGGGAACATAATAAATTGATCATTAGACAATTCTAGCATTAAAATCATACAATAATGAAAATTAAAAGTTATGTAGACTGTAGACAGTTCAAATGATAGAGCATATGCCTTGTATGTATAAGATCATGAGTTTGATTCCTACCATAACATGATTCACAGGATACTACTGAGTATCTGCAATTTCTATGACTATCAATAACTACTAGATATGGCCCTTATCAAAATAAATTTTAAAAATTATTTAAAAAATTCAATCACAAGGGATTAAGAAACTGATGGGTGTTTACATTCCTTACAATACAAAAATTTATCTTTCTAAGTCTTTTTCAAATATTTCTTAAGTAAAATAGAAGAACTATATATAATCATAACATATATCTATAATAACTGAAAGTACATACTTTCACTATATTTAAATGTTTCATTTCATATGCAGTCCTTACATTTCATCAGATAATCTGAGAAAGATCCTGCATTAAAGACCAAAATACTGTATATTATTCACTCAACACTAAGATAGAAAAAATATTTATTAATATTTTTCCAAAAATGATGTATGTAACTGTTTCTTCTTGGAGGTACTAAGAGAAGGATCTTGGTTCTTCTTTTGTCTATAATTTATAATATTGTATAGTTAATTAGGTAAAGATGGTATTAGAGAGTAAGCCTTTGTGCCTATATTGTCTGAAAATTTCAAAATAAATGCCCTTGAAAACTACTGTGAATTACCTCTTTTATTTGTCATAGTTTGACAAACTCTTGGCTTTGACAAATTGGAAGGATGGTTATGCACAGAGGATCTTCAAATAGAAATGTTATCATCCAAAACTGTATGTCTTGTTGACATCAACTTGGAAAAAGAAGTCAAAGTCAAGTGTCAATTAGTATGTTATCTTGACAAACTTGTTTTATGACTAGTTATCTGACCATTTTTTTTGCTGTAGTTGCAAATGGCTGAAACAAAGAACTTAAGACATAATATGGAATATAAGAAGTTAAGTCACAAAGCTTGAATATTAGGCAGTCTATATTATAGCCTGTATTAGCTGTCCTATAACTCCACATGCTAAAATACACACTTAATAAAACAGAGAAAAATTTCTGTGTTAATATTGACATTTCACAAAATAAAATTATTGGAAATATGACTTATGTGGTAGAGCCTTGCTTTGTGCGTGAATATTAAGTTTAACCCCCAGAGCTGCATAAAGCCTTTAGCATATTGGGTGTGCTTCTAATGGATCTTAAGCACCTCAGAGTGGGTGGACTCCATAAAAATAGCAATAAAATTAATTAGATTTTATATTTGTACCCATTTCTTAAAGACATATCTAGGTATTTTCTGATATTGAGAACATAAAGATTTTCTTCTTCCTTTTTGAAATGCCATAAGACTTGTGATTTTGAAGAAAAAGTCAGAGTGTGTGTGTGTGTGTGTGTGTGTATACTTTTTATCACATTTAATTTAAAACTATATGGTAACAAGACCAAGATATTTGGGATAAAATTATGGCCTTTTAGGTTTATTATTCCCCAAATGCTGTTAATAGGTTAAATGTTAGGGTAAAGTACCTGCAATAGAAACTATAATGGAAGACTCCTGAGAAATTCTGAAGCAAGAGACTTTAGTTTGTTCCATTTAAATCAGAAATCCTTAGTCTAGTAGCAAGATAGCATTAATTTAGAATGGTGAGTATAAGGCTGAAACTATTTCAAGGTAATATTTTGAACCAAACTAAAGATAGGAACCAATGAAGAGCGACTGGATCCCAGTGACTGAATCAGAAGAGGTAGACAGAGGTAGGCAGACAACTCCAACAAATAAGCAGAAAAATTAGAGGGCAACATATAAGAAGCTTGACTAAGGCATTTTTGTGCCAAATCAACATTTGACAAATGAGTTTACTAGTTGAGACCCTGACTTTGTAGAAAATTCAATTGTTTAGAAGTCTCTAAAAATGGAGGTATGTTTGATGGTGTCACTTTTTCTTTTAACAGTGTTCACTCTCACCAACAGAAACTATTACTTTGGAAAACTACAAGGAATGAGGTAAGTTTCCTGAAGAAATCGTTGCTACCACTCTAGTGTAATTCCACATTAAACTATTGATGGTTTGCATCTTAAAGTTGATATTAATTGTTAGCAAAAATAAATTAGATACATATTTCTTTCTAACAAGATTTATGAAATCTCAGTTGTGGTTTTGTTCGAAATTTTCTGAACATAAAAACAAAATTTTTTTCTAAAAAATTAAAACAGGGACTATTGCTACCTTCATTACCTTCTTATTTCAGAGAAATAGTTTTAGGGAATAGTGTACAGTGTAAATTATTCTGTAGTCATGTTAAAATTATTAACTTGCATATTGCACATAGTTATTACATTTACATCCAGGTAAATTTTTCACTGCAAAATTATAAAGTGTAACTTTATAATAAAAATGAGTTACAAGATCTTTATTTATTACTAATCATTTACCTGGCTGTGGGTGCCCTTCCTGCAGGGACACCCCAGTTAAGATGTGGTTATTCTTCCTTGGAGGGAGACACAAACACAAAGACACAAAGACAGATATGACAACAGACAGACAAAGACAGACATGGAGACAGACAGAAGTGGGAAAAGGATTCTAGCCAAGACCGAACCCAATTCCAATTTATTGAAACTCAAGGCCTGGCTTATACATTTTTTGTGGGCATAGTTCTGCTCGTACCTATAGAACAGGCATAACAGGATCCATTAGCAAATGAGATGGAATATGAAGATAATGAGATCTGTCTCTACTTGGTCAGGATAAACTGATAATGGAACCTATCTCTGGCAGGTGGGGTATGCAACTTAATTCTTGAGGCTACCTGTTTTGATTATGGCTCTCTGTTTGGTGCCCTTAAGTCTTAAATGGTTAACATGCAATTTCTCAAGGCTGCCTGCAGGTGGGATATAGAAATAAGGTAACCTTAAATGTTTTACATTTAATTCCTGAGGTTACCTGCTTTGAGCAAAGTCACAGGTCCTTCATTTTAACTAAGTATTCTGCCTGATCTAAGAAGCTCTTTTAACTAATAAGTATTCTGCTTGTTCTAAGAAGCTTCCTACACCTGGTGACCAAAATTTGTCCTTAACCAATTGTTCAAGGTTATATTTATTTTGGGAATTGAATAGGGAATGAGAACAGAGAAAAAAATAAAGCTAAAGTGCTTTAGCTAAAAATAATTATTTTCATGTTTTGTTTTATTTTTGCCCTTTTGGGGGGCCACACCCAGTGATGCTCAGGGATTACTCTTTGCTCTCTGTGCTCAGAAATTATTCCTGGTAAGCTCAGAGGACCATATGGGATGTCGGGTTTGAATTCGAGTTGACCACATGTAAGGCAAATGCACTGCTGCTATGTTGTGCTATCACTCTGGCCCCAGATATTTTCATTTGTACTTAAATATAGAACGTTTAGGCATTAAAAATCTATCTATAGAGTGATATTCTAAATTAATTTAAAAACTCAGTTATTTTTTTCTGAAAGTAGATTATAAATAAATGTACTTGGCAATATGCTAGTTAAACCAGATAAATACAGATTTATATAAATTATTTTTTATTTAAAAATGTTTTTAAAATTTTTATTGTGAGTAATGTGAATTAAAAATCTTTCAAGGTTATATTTAAGGTACATAGTGATAGTGAATTAGTGTCATTCCCACCACCAGTATTATCCTCCCTCTGCCCCTGTTTTCAGCATGAATCCCATACCTCTCCCCTTTTCCCCCTGAACTGTTGTGTAACAGGTATTTAAAAATCAGAAAAATTTCAGTAGTTGGTTAAATCTAGGTAAATAGCTTATTGATTATACTGGTCCAATTTGCTTATTTTTGACATTACTAAGTATATCTGAGGTATATGAAAATCTTAATTTTGAGTCAAAGCAATAATTTTTTAATATTAATAATTTTTATTTTGACCAAAGTGGATTACTCAAAGCAATAATTTTCTTTGCAAATAAGTCAGATTAAAATAGTCAAATTAAGGTCTAAATATACTTCTCATATATTTTTGTCAATACTACATAGAAATATACAAATATCCTACTTTAAGTTTCTTAGTTAAATATGTAAAAAATGTTAAACTAAAAGTACTGTGATTATACTGTATTTTTCATGTAGTTTTTCATGTTATTTGAAAAATTAATACAACACTTGAGATACTAAGATCAAATTAATGATTAGCAGAAAAGAAGGGTAAAGGGAATTAAATATTTGGGGTTAGAAGTGTAAAGTGTAGAAATTGAGTGCTAGTACAAGGGGTAAAGTGCTTCCTGCAAGGTGGCAGACCCTAATTTGATTTTCAGAACCAGGTGTGGACCTCTAAGTACCACCAGTTAGTTATTCCTGAAGACAGATTCAGGAATGACTCCTGAGCATTGCTGGTATTCCTCAACCCAATAATAAATAAATGAATAAATAAATAAATAGGGTCTGTTATGGAGTAATGAATAATGGTGAATATAATATATGAATGTATCACAGTCATAATTTAATACACTTATCTCCACAATTCTTTAAAAATGTATTTAAAAATTTTTAGTGCAGTATCATGGTTTGTAAATAGTATTGGTATTCTTTTATGCTTACAATACTACTGCACTTCACCTATCACCACTTTCTTCCATCCTAGTGCAAGGTCTGTTCTCCACACACACACACCTACGGCAGCTTCAGTTCTCAGTTTTGATGGCATATTCAAATAGTTTATTTCTATTGAGGATTGTCTATTCTCTTTGTTTATTTTCATTACACTTACGAGCATCAGTAATTATTTGAGTTTCTCTTCTGTCTCACTTCATTTAGCATGGCATGCTCCAGTTTCAACTAAATGGAAACAAAAGATATAATATTCTCTTCTAGTTGAATAGTATTACATTGGGCAAAGAAGCCACAACTTCTATCCACTCATCTGTTGACATGCACTGTATTGTTTTTAGATCTTGACCATTATAAAACTTTATTCTTTAATCAGCAAAAGAACACATAAGATATTTATATTTTACAGTTATTATATAATGTTGTTATAATATTTACTTATACATTTTAGGTAAAAGTATGTTTTCATTTATGGCAAGAATATTTCTTATATGAATGTAATTAATGTATCATGTGTTAACTCTGCATTTAACCCGCATTTTCTTTGTGTGTGTGTGTGTATTTTTTTTTTTTTGGCACACCCAGTGGTGTTCAGGACTCAATTCTGTGATCAGACATCACTCCTTGTGGGCTCATGGGACTAAAAGGACGTCAGTGATGAAACCTGGGGTTAGCTAAGTCCAAGTCAAGTGTTCAATCCATCGTATTATCTCTCTGGCCTTTAGATAACACTGAGAAAGTATCAGTGTGTTTTCCTAAGGGTCTGGGGCCATTTAAGTTCTTGTTAGCTACATACAAACTCAGGTTTACTTTTAATGAAGTCCTCTTTGAAAACTACTTTTAAAATGCATTGTGAAGTTAAAAAACAAACCTACTTTTCAACTATCCTAAAATGTCTCAAATCAAGATGAAAACAAAAATAAAGATTTATGCAGGTTTAGTTGGCTAAAAGATCTCTGCCTTTAGTCCATGGCTACAAGATTCTTCTTGTAGAAGAATCTTAAAGATTTTTCCTTCCTTCCTTCCTTCCTTCCTTCCTTCCTTCCTTCCTTCCTTCCTTCCTTCCTTCCTTCCTTCCTTCCTTCCTTCCTTCCTTCTTTCCTCCCTCCATCCTTTCTTTCTTCCTCTTTCTTTCTTTCTTTCTTTCTTTCTTTCTTTCTTTCTTTCTTTCTTTCTTTCTTTCTTTCTTTCTTTCTTTCTTTCTTTCTTTCTTTCTTTCTTCTTTCTTTCTTTCTTTCTTTCTTTCTTTCTTTCTTTCTTCTTTCTTTCTTTCTTTCTTTCTTCTTCTTTCTTTCTTTCTTTCTTTCTTTCTTTCTTTCTTCTTTCTTTCTTTCTTTCTTTCTTCTTTCTTTCTTTCTTTCTTTCTTTCTTTCTTTCTTTCTTTCTTTCTTTCTTTCTTTCTTTCTTTCTTTCTTTCTTTCTTTCTTT
Organism: Suncus etruscus; assembly: GCF_024139225.1. Taxonomy (NCBI): domain Eukaryota; kingdom Metazoa; phylum Chordata; class Mammalia; order Eulipotyphla; family Soricidae; genus Suncus; species Suncus etruscus. The sequence goes on along the minus strand of NC_064860.1, from coordinate 58,896,783 downwards.
CTTTCTTTCTTTCTTTCTTCCTTCCTTCCTTTATCTCTCTTTCTTTCTTTCTTTCTTTCTTTCTTTCTTTCTTTCTTTCTTTCTTTCTTTCTTTCTTTCTTTCTTTCTTTCTTTCTTTCTTTCTTTCTTTCTCTCTCTCTCTCTCTTTCTTCTTTCTTTCTTTCTTTCTTTCTTTCTTTCTTTCTTTCTTTCTTTCTTTCTTTCTTTCTTTCTTTCTTTCTTTCTTACTTGCTTACTTCCTTCCTTCCTTCCTTACTTCCTTCCTTTCTTTCTTTCTTTCTTTCTTTCTTTCTTTCTTTCTTTCTTTCTTTCTTTCTTTCTTTCTTTCTTTCTTTCTGTCTTTCTGTCTTTCTCTCTTTCTCTCTCTTTCTTTCTTTCTTTCTTTCTTTCTTTCTTTCTTTCTTTCTTTCTTTCTTTCTTTCTTTCTTTCTTTCTTTCTGTTTTTCTTTGTCTTTCTGTCTTTCTCTTTCTTTCTTTCTTTCTTTCTTTCTTTCTCTTTCTTTCTTTCTTTCTTTCTTTCTTTCTTCTTTCTTTCTTTCTTTCTTTCTCTCTCTTTCTTTCTTTCTTTCTTTCTTTCTTCTCTCTTCCTTTCTTACCTTTCTTTCCTTCTTTTTTCTCCTCCCTTCCTTCCTTCCTTCCTTCCTTCCTTCCTTCCTTCCTTCCTTCCTTCCTTCCTTCCTTCCTTCCTTTCTTCCTTCCCTCCTTCCCTCCCTCCCTCCCTCCCTCCCCCAGAGGCACTCAAGATATACTCCTGGCTCTGCGCTCAGAAATCACTCCTGGCAGGCTCAGGAGACCATATGGGATGTTGGGAATCCAACCTGTGTCTGTCCAGGAACAGTTGCATGCAAGGCAAATGCCCTACCGCTGTGCTATCCCCTTGGCCCCATGGCTATAACATCTTTAAAAAGATGGCTCAACAGGCTGAAGAACATGCTTTATATACCAGAGGCCCATGTTTAATCTTTAGCATGGAGTGATCCTCTGAATACTATTTTCTGAGTACTGAGTCAGGAATAGCTTAAGAGTACTTTCAGGTATGGCCTCAAAATAAAGAAAAGAATTTCAGAAAACTTTCTAAAATGCTTGAATTTCATTAAGAATTTGTTGGTTTAAGAGCCGGAGTGATAGCACAGCCTTAGGTCATTTGCCTTGAACGCAGTGGATCTAGGATGGACCTTGGTTCCTTCTTCCAGCATCACATATGTTCCCCCTAGCCAGGAGCAATTTCTGAGTGCATAGCCAGGAGTAACCCCTGAGTATCACCGGGTGTGGCTCCCCTCAAAACTAGAATTTGTTGCTTTAAATCTTCTGCATCAAATACATCTTGCTTTTCACAATTACACTCTAAATTTTAATAGAGAGTAATGAAAAATGTATGGGCATTTTAAAATTAAAATGTAGCCTTAATTAAAAAATTCTATAAAATGGAAAAGCATATAAATCACATTTTAATAACTTGTTTCTATATGGAATTTAGAATTCACATACTCTGGATATACTTTATGTAAAATGATTCTAGAGTGAAAACAGGTGCTTCCTAGGAATGCTTAATTTTCTGTCTTTATAAAAATGCCTGCCTTGAGTGCAGCCTACACTGGTTAGATCCCTGTAACCGGATGATACTCTGAACACTATTGGGTATAGCCTAGGAGGTTTCTAAGTACTATTGGGGTTCTCCAGGTAATTTCTGACACCACAAGGTCAACCAGCAGTGTATCGTAGGATCCTTTTGAGAGCATGTAAGAGTGGCCTTGGCTCACAAAGCACCACCTGGAAGCTCTCCTGTTGCCTAAAACTATAAGGCAAAAGTCCATGAACAAACCACTTATATTTTACAATTTTTTTTTTCGGTTTTGGGGCCATACTGGTGACGCTCAGGGTTACTCTTGGCTATGCGTTCAGAAATCGCTCCTGCTTGGAGTACCATATGAAACTCCAGCGAACAGCCCTGTGCAAAGCAAACGCCCTATCGCTGAGCTATCACTCAGGCCCCACCATTGTTATTTTTTCCTATAAAATTATAAAAGTGTCAGATACCTAATTGGTTGCAATTTGAGATTAATAGTTCCAAATAGGAACCATGGCATGTATCTTCTAGCTCTTCATTAAAGTAAAAAAATATATATATAAATATAATATTATATATGTACTAAAAAAATCTAGACACAAAGAATGAGGGGTAGGGACAGAAAGAGACATTCTAATGCTAGACATTGAAAACCTTATCTTTTTCTTATTTGTGAAACATCACTGGTTTTTCTATATTCTTTTATATTTTCCCCTTCTAGTAGCTTAAATTTTCCTTACAATTAAATAGAGATAAACAAAAAATCTCTCTAATAATTGGAGATTTTAGTGACAAAAGTAAGAAGAAGCCATGCTTTTTCATCTTTCCTGCATTTTGTACTAGTCATATTTGTTCACATTAGATACCATCATTCTGTACACATAAATATAACAGAAAAATCCTTCTGGGAGACTGTGTCTCTGGCTTATATATTATGCTAACCGAGGTAACTGACTACAAAATAGACTGTTCAACATTAGGAATTTTTCAAAAGGAAACTTTTACTTTGTCTTATAATTTGTCATCTAAATGTGCAATTTTTCTTTTCCAGAAGCGAAGTCCTAACTTTTTGAAAGCCTGGTTTTGCATTTGGTCCAAAAAGGCATGACAAAGCATGACAAATTATTTTTCTTAAGGCATAATGTTTAACGGTTAATTTCTTTAAACTACTGTTTTCACTTTGAATTCAAATAAGACTTAACTATATTATTTTTTATATAATTTGAAATTTATTAATTTGTTCTTTCCGGACTCTGGATCAGACCCCCCAAAGATCATGAGGAGAGATTCAGTAATGCAAAAGCGAAGAAGCTTATTCCAGGATGTTGGGTCCACACCTCACACTAGGAGCAGACCCCAGAGTGGGTTCACAGGCCCCTTTTATAATGGAGATTGGGGATTTCAAAATGGTTGGCTAGAGAAGCAGAAGAGAAAATCTGGTACCTCGAGGACACCAACTATAGTTAGGTAGATTTATTGGTTCCTGTATTCCTTGGTCTATCTTTGGTTTGCTCAAACCATAAGCCCATTGCGGTATTTCCTGTAATGTACCTGAAAAGTTCCAGGATCTAGTTGTTTGCCCAGCTACTAGTCATCTTCTGGTGAGGCTGAGCCTGTCATGGTTTATAGCAAAACACTTATAGCATAACGTGGCTATGGAAATGAAATAGCAATGAGCAGTATGAATTACCCCTTGCCTTGTAAGTCCTGATGAGCTCGATTTCAAAATTCTGTGATTTTTTTGCCACATCTAGGTGAAGCTAGATATTATGCAATACACTTCTTTTAGCGAGCTTTCAATCTGTTAAGAATAACTAACAGATTCATGATACCATAACTAAAGCAAAAGTGACAAGTACTATAAACGCAAAGTTTGAGAGGACAAAGTGGTGTTTATCTGAGAATTTTTATTTCCAATTACAACTATAAAATTATAAATGTGAATCTTCTAGTAGTGGCTTCAGTGCTTTGGTTCAGAAATTCCTTTTATTTAGAATCCACTTGACATAAAGTTATCTTGCTTCTTTGTGAATTTTATTTCTTCTTCTCTTCATAACTTAATAAGATCTAATCATAAAACATATTATGATTTTTACATCATTGGTTTCTTATTTGTTTTGCCTCATTTCATTAGCCAGTAAACATATGATTGATACAGGAGAGTGAACAATAGGTCTCTGTATTGTTTCATATTGAACTATATTGAGTATGTTGAAGTCTGAGGTTTTTTTATATGTTCAAGGATGAAAATACTAAGTAATGAAGATGCTCAGACTCAAGAGTCTGAGAAGAAAAAGGAAAAGCCAGGAAAAACTTATTAGATGCCTAAGGTTTTATAGGAAAAATAGACCTTTGTGTTACTTGTCAAGTGACAAGAATGTTTACAAAAAATGCCAGGATTATACAAGGTGGCCTGGCTCTCTTCAGATTTTTTGGATTCTTTATTTGGCCATATTCCTTAGGTATGTCTCCCAGAGCCTATGGTTTGGGGAAGAATTTTGATCTCGGGGAAGTGTTAACTCTCTATTTGTCAGAAAAAGCCCAGAAATTTGAAGATATAATAAAAATGTAGTATGGGAGAGAGTAAAATTTGATATTTCAAAGGGAAACTGAGTTTCACTTTCACTGTCTTAAGTAGACACCACTTTCACTTGAAGTTCTCTTTATTTCCATAGCACACAACCCGGAACTAGTGTACAGACATCTATACTTTATTGATTTAGGGATAAAAGGAAAATAAACAGGAAGATATAAGAAACAAAATGCCCCTCTAGAAATTTTAATTCAGAATGAACTCAGGTTATGCATTCAGGACAAGTACCCAGGCTATATAGAAAATCACCCTCTCAAACACAATGCTCCTAATAATCTTCTTGTCTTATGATCTTGCATATATTAAGGCCAATATAGAGTACCTCACTTTTCCTCCTAGTAAAAGGTAATTAAAATAGGTGAGGTTCTTATTTTTATGTTCTCTCATGCCTCAGTGATTTTGTTCTTCCCTTCCTTTCCTCAAGTAAAGTTCTATTGGATTCTTGTCTCTTGTTCTCTGTATTCAATCAATCTTGACACCCTGAGGCAAGAATCTTGAGCTCATTACAACTGAGCTCATTACAATTATTTGGCTTTTAATGTGCATATTTACATTTTTTATTTGATTAGCGGTTTTGAATCTCTTTGTGAGTTGGCCTTTTTTAAGATGTCTGGAAAAAGCTTATTCAAGTAATTAGCTCATTCTTTTTTTTTTTTTTTTTTTTTGTGGTTTTTGGGTCACACCCGGCAGTGCTCAGGGGTTACTCCTGGCTCCATGCTCAGAAATTGCTCCTGGCAGGCACAGGGGACCATATGGGACGCTGGGATTTGAACCGATGACCTCTTGCATGAAAGGCAAACGCTTTACCTCCATGCTATCTCTCCAGCCCAATTAGCTCATTCTTAAATCAGAGATTTTTGTCTGCCTATTTTATTATAGGAATTCTAAGTTAAATAAGCACAGCATCAAATATGAATTACTGTATGATTCTACTTGGATTTATATTAAAATATATAAAATTAGAATAAGAGAACCGAATTATGGTTACCCAAAACTAGGGAGAAGTGAAAATGGGAAGCGTTATTAATGATCTCAGTTTTAACTATACAGTATAAAAATCTCTAACATACCTTTGTCCCCATAAGTAACAGTAGAATTTACACTTAAATATGTTTTAAGAAAAATTTTTTTTGGTTTTGGGGCCACACCGATGATGTTCAGGGGTTACTCCTGACTATGCACTCAGAAATCGCTCCTGGCTTGGGGGACCATTTGGGACACCAGGGGATGGAACTGCCATCTGTCTTAGGCTAGCACGGGTGAGGCAGATGCCTTACCCCTTGCACTACCACTCTGGACCCATTTTAAGAAAGTTTTAAAGAAAAGGGCATAGAGGGCTAGAGCAATAGTATGAGTGCAATGTATAGTACTTACCTTGCACCCGGCCAACTCTAGGTTATGATATCTGGTATCTTTTGAGCCCTACAAGAGTGATCCCTGAGTACAGAGTCAAAAGTAGGCTCTGAGAGTGGGTCAAAACAAACACTAACAATAATTAAATCCACTATATTTACTATGAAAAGAACACCTTAATCCCATTTTTATTTAAGTTTTGTGTTTCCGTAAAAGAAAAGTGATTAAGGATCATAAGATACAGTCAAATATACATTTTTAATATTAGAAGCTTTCCTTAAACTCCAACTCAAAGCCATTTTTAATTATACTGTTCTACTTCAATTCTTTTTTTTTTTTTTTTTTTTGGTTTTTGGGCCACACCCGTTTGACACTCAGGGGTTACTCCTGGCTATGCGCTCAGAAATCACCCCTGGCTTGGGGGACCATATGGGACACCGGGGGATCGAACCGCGGTCCATCCGCTTGCAAGGCAGACACCTAACCTGTAGCGCCACCTTCCCGGCCCCTCTACTTCAATTCTTATAAAAAGTCTTTTTGTGTGATTTTTTGTATTAATCATAATTGTACATAAATTATAATTACCTAAAAGTTAACATGCACTAGTTAATATTAGTACATTTTTCTAATTTTTTCTAATTTTATATATAATTCTAATAATTCAATTTTGACTTATACCCAATAGAAAACAATTAATAAAATGGAAATGTTTTATTATCTATTCCCACATCACAGTCAACATTAGTGCCTAGAACAGAAAAAATATACTAGAAGAAAGAAATTTTTATTAATGACCAAAACAAAAAGTTCAGTTTGACTAGAATTGGTGTAGAATTTCTTCTAGTAGGTTTTAGGAAGATTGAAAGCATGTTTGATCTAAGAGAGGTACATATCATAGTCTAACTAGAAGTTATAGGTTTGTCCTCATCATGTTATAGATTCTGAGAGACACTTGCATATATGATGAAGTCTTAATAAATAAGGTATTGAGGCCATGCGGTAAGTGATTGTAGAATAAATAGAGCTTTTGTTGTTGCTAGTTTTACATAGAAGATTGAGTGATGATATTATATTTTAGAAGTAGTCTCAGTGCAATTAAGTTTGTCAAGACATGAGGCTTGTAATGTGATTGTAGTATATTGAAAGTAATGTTCATTGCATCATGGTTAGGAAAAATAATGAGAAAACTATATGGGTTTTATTAGTGTTATAGATATGGTATCAATAAGATTTGGTAAATTTTTATATCAGTTTTATAAAATCTAATGATATTGAAGTAAAATTTATTTGTTGACTATCAGAATAGTGCACATTTAGAATCTAGGAAAAATGGGGACTTTTGGTTTTGGAAAACATTAAACATCTAAATAGATGCTCATGGAAAGCTGGATATGCATGCTGATATTCTGAAATCTTGTTGACTAGAGAGTACAGGTTTGGAATAATTATTATATGCAATAATTATGTGTGTATTGATAAAGGAAGTAGCCAGGGACTAAAAGGAAAAAAGCCTAATGAGAACAAAAAATTTAAGAATTGAGTAGAGGGGCACAATTCTGAATTTTTCTTCATTTCATTTGGATTACAATTCAAGAGTTTTTCTCAAATATAATTTATTGTTAAGTTTTGGAAATATATTTAAAAATGTCTATACAAATTTACCAACTATACAACATGATCTTGATTAAAACAGAGACATTTAGACACTCACAAATGCAGTAGTCATATTATAACTAGGCAAATTCCATAAACTCACTCTTCTCACATGAGATGTAAACAGAGCTGTGAAAGATCATGGGTATACCAGCCCACAGAACAGAAAGTTAACCATCTCAGTAGGAGAGGTCAGGCCAAGCCCCAAGCTCAACTCTATCACCCACAATTGCCATTTTCTAGGTGGCCCTGCCTTATCACTTACCTACCCTCTACAATTCTCTTCAGGGACACCAATTTTTAGGTATGCTGTTTCTGGAACTGTTATCACAAGGGCTTCTTGAAGTGAGTGCAGGCACATTACCTCCTTATTTTACTTCTTGTAGGAACCTTAGTAGCTGAGTATATGCCTGTAAAACTTGTAGTATCAGTAATAATGCAACAAATCTCTGAACAACTTTATTTGCTTAATGCTGTCATTCCTATAGGAACACAGCAATTTAACAATTTGACAATACAGCTTACAAAACCTTGTACCATTAATTACTTCATTGGAGATATAATAATTTTCTCAAATGTTCTTGCTATTATTTTTTTTCTTCCTTTCTTTTTTTAAACTTTCTTCTCTTCCTCATTTTTAATTTTTTCAAAAATTTTGCTTTCACTTATATGGAAACAAATGTATTATGATCAATTATGTCAACTATGTAATGCATTGTTTTTAAGTAATTAAATGTAAATTAACAAACCCCATGGCATTCAATGAAGTTTGGAAGTTAAAATAGTTTCATAATGAAAACATTATGCATGAAATATGCATTATACTATGCTAGTTGTGGTATTATTAATACATTTAGGAAAAATAATGTTATAGCTAGATATATTAAAAACAGATGCAAGGAGATCTACCTTTTTAAGTTGGGCTGAGCACACAGTTTTGAAATTTTCAGGAAACTTGTAAATTTCTTGGTATTAAACAATATAATAAATATACAAATGGGTAGGGAAAATATAGCAGAAACAACAGATTTGTTGCAATGAAAGATTTAGGTAAGGATGTAGATTAAACTATATGATTAAATGTCCCTGACAAACGAAACATTGAATTATAACATTCACATCAAATATGTCTGAGATCAGAAAAAAAAAAAAAGAGGCATGATAAAGGCCAGGGCATTTTTTGAGATTTGGCTAATATTCTGACTGGGGAATAAATATCCATATTGGAGAAACAACTTAATTAACACTAATAATCTACCCCACCTATGCATAATAGAGAAATATTTTCTTCTACCATCTTCTTAAGAAGAGAATTTGAGGGGCCAGAGAGATAGCGTGAAGGTAAGACATTTTGCCTTGCATGCAGGTCAGTGGTTTGAATCCCAACATCCTGTATGGTCCCCTGAGCCTGCCAGGAGCAATTTCTGAGCATAGAGCCAGGAGTAACCCCTGAGCACTGCCGGGTGTGACCCAAAAAACAAAATAAATAAATAAATAGAAAAGAATTTGAAGGAAAAATGTTTTGTTGCAGTTAAACAAAATATATTTTGAGATTTTATAAAATATTGAAATTCTTTTCTTCACTTCCACAGGAAATTTGATCAGAAATTGTAATAATCTTCTTCATAACTTCTACTTAGTCTGCCTAAAAGAAGATGCAGTGAGTCTTCCAATTCATCAATGAGAAAAATATAGATTTGTGTAGTTCATTTATTTCTTTTTTTTGCTCTGAAGAACTACCTTTCTTGTCTAGAGAACAAATCTTTATTCCCTAACCCCAGTATAGAAAAATTTAGCTTTTGTTAGAAACAATTTGGAACCAAATATTTCTAAAATAAGTCAGAATGAGGCAAGGATGTCATTTGTTTGATCTTTGTCACAGTAACGCTGAAAAATCTGTCTTTTTTATTTCTCATCTAAAACTTAATCTAGTTGCATTGGAAGTTCTTTATTGAAATGAAATGTTAGCATAAAGATGTTAGGAAAATATTTATAGTTTAGTAATAAAATTTTGACACAGCACTGTAATGCACTTAAATATAGATTCATTCAACGATTTTATGGGAAAATTTAATATTCAAATAGTTCCCATTGCTGGTTAATGTCCAATAGTCAGCAGGTTAGAATTGAATTTTTATTTTTCAAAGAGAAGGTCTAATAGAAAGGTTCTGTGTGTTTCTCTCATTCTTAAGTATAGACAGTCTCAATGCAGCAGCAGAACTGGGCATATTTAATAGACTCAGTTTGGTAGCAATGTGTGTTGGGAGTGGTTTTCTTTAAACAGATTTTCAAAATCAACTTTGACAGTTTTTTTTTAAAGAAATCAAAATTGAAAATCTTGTGGGTTTTTTTTTTACTTTAATCACAAATTTTTAAAAATAGACATTTCTAGCTTTTATAAGAGCTAATTTTAATTTCAAACTAATTTATACTTTCTATATCCAGTGGCTTCTGATAGGGATTAAAATAGAGACCTACTGGTATCCAAAGAAAGCATTTCAGTGTTTTTTCCTTTATCCCCTGGGGATGGGTGTGTGTGCTACAATGACAATTGCTTGCAATGGTTTGGGTCAAAGCTCTGTAGAGCAAACAACCTTCTTTTTCAAGGTAAGAATGCCTAAAGTCTGTGAGGAGAAAAAGTCTGTCATCTTGCAAAGTTTAAAATATTCAGTGTTATAAATCCCTGCTGAGGTAATATTTGAGGTTCCTTTGCCTCAAAATCAAAATATTAAAAATATGTCCTTTAATTTTTTATTTCTCTTGTTTCTAGCATGTATGTTGGTGTGTGTGTTGATTATACATAAATTTTTGCTCATGTCTTATCAGCATATACTACTTATTCTCTGAGGCTTGGATATTTTTACTTCTTCCTCAGGAATCATTTAACAGTGACAAAGCTATTTCATTAGGAAGTTTAATTTCTCATCTATCATGCAAGTTTATAAATACATAATGAGACCATGTGGTAGAGTTTTGGTGTTTTATTCTGCACAGAGGAAGTAGGAAATTTAACACCTTTAAAGATAATTTTTTGGTCAACATGGATACAATCCTGATCAGCCTGCAGTACCTTGATGCATATTGCCCTAAATAGTGGAGCCTACTGAATGCATATCAATGGAGGTAAGCTGACTGGACCTAAGAGTGGAAACAGAGGAGTGTCACCATGCACTTCTCCTAGTCATAGAATCCCAGCACAACAGGTATAAAACACCACACTACAAGTATAGCAATGGTGAAAAAATGCAGGCCCACAAAGCATAGATAATGAAGATGGCAGCTCTGATGAACTGAAAATTGCCAACTAACTTTTAGGCTCTCAGCTAATGACTTTAGATAAGAAATATGGAGGATCCTCATAGAACTCAAAGAAAGTTTGGAATGAACTGAATTAACCACAAATAAGAATCAAGAGGACATGAAAGTAGATATGAGAAAACTCCAAACTGAAATAATAAGACTGAAAAACTTGGTAGGCTAAATGAAAACATCACTGGAAAACCTCTCCAATAGAGTGACAGTGGCTGAGGACAGAATCCGTGAGCTGGAAATGAGATGTATAGTAAATTCATACAATAGAAGAAATTGGAAAAGAACTTGTAATAAACAATCAGACAATGGAAAAAATCTTCAAACAATGTAATCAGACAAATATAGAAGTCTTTGATAAACTCAATATAAACAATGTAAAAATCTTTGGATTCCCAGAGATCCAGGAAGAAAATCCCCAGGAAATAATTTCTAATATCTTTTTGGCACAAACTTGTGCCAATTTTAATATGACATCCTGACAAAGAGGATACAGCAACAACTTGATCTAATAGCAGATTGCCCTATCTCATCACCTAACAGTAAGATGAAATCAGAAGACACATTAACCTTCTAACTGCAAAAACCAAGATTACTAATTACAGAAGACTGACAAGCACTACTAGGCAGAACTTATTCTGGGACAATAAGAAAGATCCTAGCCTAGGGGCCAGTGAGATAGCATGGCGGTAAGGCATTTGCCTTCCATGCAGAAGGACGGGGGTTCAAATCCTGACATCCCATACGGTCCCCTGTGCCTGCCAGGGGCGATTTCTGAGGGTAGAGCCAGGAGTAACCCCTGAGGGCTGCCGGGTGTGACCCAAAAACAAAAACTAAAAGATCCTACCCTAGGATTTGGCCTAGGATTTTTACAAAAACCAAGATCTCTGATTTCAGAGCTTTGGTATTTTGACAATTGTGATGGAACAGAACTTCTAGAATCATGATGAAAGACCATACTAGGCTTCATTCTAGGATCTGTGCAAAACCCAAGACCACTAATTACAGAAGACTGAATACAACAATTGTGATGAAACAGAATATCTAGAACCATAAAAAAAGACTCTATCCTAAACTTCATCCTATGACCTGTGCAAATACCAAGATTTCAAGGTAAAGAGATTTATCATCAACAACTGAGGGGAACGTTTCCTGGGGTTCCAAAATAAGCGTGTATGAAGTCTGCATATGTTCCTATGACAGTATGCTTCAAGGGTGGATAAATTTTATATCTCTTAGACCAAGGGAATTCCCTAATTTCCTCAATACTTACTGTGCCTATGAAAAAAAAAAGCACAATACCTTGCCACATAAGCCCTCCTTCCATTATTTTTTCATTTTTCTTTTCTTCTTCTTCTTCTTCTTCTTCTTCTTCTTCTTCTTCTTCTTCTTCTTCTTCTTCTTCTTCTTCTTCTTCTTCTTCTTCTTCTTCTTCTTCTTCTTCTTCTTCTTCTTCTTCCTTCTTCTTCTTCTTCTTCCTTCTTCTTCTTCTTCTTCTTCTTCTTCTTCTTCTTCTTCTTCTTCTTCCTTCTTCTTCTTCTTCTTCTTCTTCTTTTCTTCTTCTTCTTCTCTTCTTCTTCTTCTCTTCTTCTTCTTCTTCTTCTTCTTCTTCTTCTTCTTCTTCTTCTTCTTCTTCTTCTTCTTCTTCTTCTTCTTCTTCTTCTTCTTCTTCTTCTTCTTCTTCTTCTTCTTCTTCTTCTTCTTCTTCTTCTTCTTCTTCTTCTTCTTCTTCTTCTTCTTCTTCAGGTTTTTGAGTCACACCTGACAGTGCTCAGGGGTTATTCCTGAGTCTATGCTCAGAAATCGTTCCAGCAGGCTCGGGAAACCATATGCGATGCCGGAATTCAAACCACTGTCCTTCTGCCTAGAAGGCATATGCCTTACCTCCAGGCTATCTCTACGGTCCCCCTTCTTTTCTTCTTTATTTTTCTTTCTTGTTGTTGATTTTTTATTGCTGTTGTGCTTTTCTGTAGTTTCTTGTTTTGTATTTTGGTTGCTTTTTGTTATGTTTTTATTCTTTTTCCCCCTTTTTAAATTGTTATTTATAGCCTTTAGACGAACTCCTTCCAGCATTTTTTTTTTATCTTTTTCCAACAGAACCATAGAACTTGAATCATCTTGTTCTACCTCATAAATTGAGAGGCAAATGGATGGTACCAGGACAAAAAAAACTGATCAGACTTAAACACTGAACCCAAAGTCAATGACAATAGAATCAATACCTAATCAACAACAGAGGGGACTAGTTACACTAGCATTCTAGGGGACAAAGAGGGGAGATATGGGAAGTATGCTGGAAATAGGGGTGGAGAAAAGACAACACTGGTGGTGGGGATGGCCCTGATTCATTGTCACTATGTACCTTAAATAATACTGTGAACAATTTGTAAATTACTTTGGTCACAATAAAATTATAAAAAAAAATTCCCCAGGGGCCGTAGAGATAGCCTGGAGGTTAGGCACCTGTCTTCTAGGCAGAAGGATGATTGTTCAAATCCCAGCATCCCATATGGTCCCCCGTGCCTGCCAGGGGCGACTTCTGAGTGGAGAGCCAGGAGTAACCCCTGAGTGCTGCTGGGTGTGATCTCAGAAAACAAACAAAAAAATTCCCAGGAAAAATCTACAGTCATGGACATCATTGCAGAAAAACTTCCTAAACTAAAGAATGAATGCAACAAACCCTGCATTCTTAAAGAGTACTATTTAAAAGAGTTCTAAATAAAAGTACCCCAAACACATCTTAGTCACAATTATGAATCAACAGATGAGATAGAATACTGAAAACAGCAAGATCAAAATGGGAAATTACATTCAAAGAAGTGTCCATAAGATTTACAGATCTTCACAAGAAACCTTCAAGGTCTAAAAGCAGTGGTGGGATATATGACAACACTCAAAGGTCTACTTTAAGGCAAGACAGACCAAGAAACACACCAAAGTCTTACATAAAGATGACACTAAATTCCATGACAATTATCTCTTTAAATTTCATGGACTAAATGCAACAGTTAAGAGACACAAAGTGGCAAAATGAATCAAAAAGCTGAATACAACACTCTGCTGTGAGCAAGAAACACATCTGAACAAATATAGACTCTAAATCAAAGGTTGGAAGAGAGTCATCAAGCAAACTACTCCCTTAAAATAGGCTGGAGTTGCCATATTAATATCATATGACACAGACTTTAGACTTGAAACAGCTATAAGGGTCAGAGATGGACATTTCTTAATAATCAAGGGATATATACAACGGGAAGAAATCATACTCCTATATATACACAATTATTGAGGATTCAGAAAAATATTTAAAACAACTGTTGACAATTTTGAAGACATTAATAGTAACACAATAATAGTGGTAGACCTCAACACTGCAGTGTCACCTCTTGATAGGTCAACCAGGCTGAAACCCAATGAAAATATACTAGCTCTGAAAAGAAAAATGGAAGAAAGTGGACTAGTATATATATATATATATATATATATATATATATATATATATATATATATATATATATAATAGTGCTCTCCAACCCCCCCCCCAAATTTGGATACACATTCCTCTCCAATGCACATAGCTCATTCTCCAGGATAGACCATATACTGGCCCCTAAAACATACCTCAATAAAATCCAGAGGATAGAAATTGTACAAACAGCCTTCTCAGATAATAATTCTCTGGAATTAGAAGTGATTTACAAACAGACACAGAGGAAGAACTTTAACGCCTAGAAATTACAAAGCTCACTACTTAAAACCAGCAGAGACAAAATCAAAGAGGAAATCAAAAGATTCTTATAAACATATGAGAAGATACAAATTATCAGAATTTGTGGGACACAGCAAAAAGGGTAAAAAGCGAAAAAGTTATAGCTTTGCAAGCATTCATCAGGAAGGAATAAGGAACCTAAATAAATAATCTAATGACACAGCTTATAAAATTGGAAAGTGATAAGCAAAATGAACCAAAAATAGGCAGAGGAAATAATAAAGCTTTAAGCAGATATTAATTAATTGGAATTATAGAAAATAATCCAAAAGATCAATAAAGGCAAGTTAGTTCTTTGAAATAATAAACAAGATTGATAAACCACTAGAGAACATGAAGAGAGAAAACTTTATAAACTGAATTAGAAATGAAAAAGGGGAAGTCACTAAAGATACTACAGAATTTCAAAGGATAATCAGTCTATGTTAAAAGACTGTAACAAAACAAGAGAATCCAGAAGAAATGGATAAATTCTTGGACTCTTAAAACTTCCCAAGTTTAAACCAAGTTTAAACCAAGATGATCAATCATATCTGAACAGATGTGTCACTATTGAGGAAAGTGAAGTGATGATAGTCTTCTCCCAAACAAAACCCATGCCAGATGAATTCACTAATAATCCTTTCAAACCTTTCAAGAGGACCTATAGCCAATCCTTTCAGGCTCTTGATAGAAACTGAAGATGCAGAAACACTCCCAAATAGTTTTTATAAAACTAACATCACCCTGATAATAAAAGCAGAGATGCCACAAAAAGAAAGAACTACAGATCAATATTCCTAAAAATGCAAATGCAAAGATCCTCAATAAAATCTAGTAAATAGGATCCAGCATCTCATCAAGAAGATCATATGCCAGGATCAAGTAGATTTTATTCCAGAGATGCAAAGATGGTTTAACATATGCTAGTCAATCAACATAATACACCATATCAACAAAAGGAAATTTAAAAACCACATGTTCAGATCAATAGATGCAGAGAAAGCATTTGATAAGGCCCAACACCCATTCATGATAAAAAATAAAACACCTCAACGCAATGGGAATGGAAGGAACTTTTCTCAATATAGTCAAGGCCATTTATCACAAGCCCATGGAAAATATTAAACTCAATGGAGATAAGCTGAAAGCCTTTCCACTAAAATTGGCAAAAGACAAAGCTGCCTCATCTTGCCACTTCTATTGAACTTAATACTGTAAATACTTATCATAGCAATTAGACATAAAAAAGATATCAAGGGCATCTAGATAGGATAAGAATAAGTCAAACTCTCACTGTTTGCAGATGCCATATCTATAACTATATTTAGAAAACTCTAAAGACAATCAAAAAGCTTCTAGTAGCAATAGATTAATATAGCAAAGTGGTAGGCTACAAAATTAACAAAATATAAATGGCCTTCTTATAACCAAATAATGGTAGAGAAGAAATACAATCCCTTCCCCCAAGCCAGGGGAGATTTCTGAGCGCATAGCCAGGAGTAACCCCTCAGCATCAAACAGGTGTGCCCCCACAAAACAAAGCAAATAATCCCATTCACAATTGTGCCATAGAAACTTAAATACCTTGCAGTCAATTTAACTAAAGAGGTGAAGGACCTATACAAATAAAGCTACAACACACTGCTTCAAGAAATAAAAGAGGAAACAAGGAAATTAAGACACATGGATTGGGAGGATTAACATCATTAAAATGGGAACACTCCCCAAAACATTGCTCAGATATAATATAATTCGTCTAAGGATAGCCATGACATTCTTTAAAGAAGTAGATAAAACAATCCTGAAATTCCTTTGGAACAATAAATGCCCATAAATAGCTAAAGCAAACTTTAGGAAAAAGAAGATGTGAGGCATCACTTTCCCCAACTTTAAATTATAGTATAAAGTAATGGTCATTAAAACTGCATATTAGTGGAATAAAGACAAACCCTCAGATCAGTGGAATAAACTTGAGTATTCATAAAATGTCCCCCAGACATACAATCAATTAATCTATGATAAAGGGGCAAAAATGCAAAACGGAGCAAGGAAAGCTTCTTCAAGAAGTGGTGCTAGGAAAACTGGTCAGTCACATGCAAAACAAACCAACTCAGACATCCATCTAAAACTATGCATAATCAAAATGAATTAAAGGCCTTGATCTTAGACGCAAAATCATAAGAAGTCAACATAGGCAAAACACTCCATGACATTGAGATTAGAGGCATCTTCAAGGAGGAAACAGCACTGTTCAAATAAGTGAAAGACAGATAAACAAATGGGACATTAAGCTGAGAAGCTTCGCACCTCAAAGAAAAAAGTGATGAAAACACAAAGGTACCCTTGGAATGGGAGAAACTATTCACCCAATATTCATTAGATAAGGAGCTAATCTTTAAGATATACAAAGTACTGGCAGAATTTAACAAGATAATAAAAACCTAACCGAATCAAAAATGGGGAGAAGAAATGAACAGACATTTCCTCAAAGAAGAAATATATATGACCAAAAGGCACAGGAAATAATGCTCCACATCATTAATAATCAGGGAGATGTAAATTAAAACAATGATAAGCTATCATCTCACACCACAGAAACTGGCACACATCACCAAGAACAAGAACAACCAGTGCTGGTGGTACGCAGAATAAACGAACTCCCTTCACTCAGAGTGGGAATTCCATCTAGTCCGGCCTTTCTGTAAGACAATATGGATATACCTCAAGAAACTGAGAATTGAGTTCCTATATGATTCAGTCATACTACTCCTAAGATATTTTCTAGTAACACAAAAACACAAAACAAAAATGCCCTCTGCACTACTATATTTATAGCAGCTCTATTTACAATAGCCATAATTTGAAAATAACCTTGGTGCCAGAAAATAGATGAATGGGTAAAAAGAAAAGCTGTGGTACATATACATAATGGAAAACTTACACAGCTCTTATAAAAATGAAGTCATGAAATTTGCCTATACATGGATGGACACTACGGAGAATATTTGCTGAGTGAAATAAGTCAGAGGAAGATAGATAGACACAGAATAATAGTCTCACTCATCTGTTGTTTTTAAGAAAAAAATATGATGCATAATAACAATAATATCCAGAGACAATAGAGATGAGGTTTGAATAGACTAGCCCATCATATGAAGCTTACCATGAAGGGTGGTAGTGCAATTAAAGCTACACTAACAACTATCATGGTAATGATAGTGAGAGAGAGAAATAGAATATCTGTCTCAAGATAGTCAGGGGTGAAGGAGGAGGGAAATCAGGGGCATTTGTGGCTGAAAAGTTGCACTGGTGAAAGCAGATGTACATATGATGTCTGAAATCCAGCTATGAACATATTTGTAACCATGGTGCTAATAGAGAATATTAATAAAGTAAATAAAGTTCTTGCTCTTCAAGCAATATGAACTATGAAGCCACCAGTACTTAATGAAATCTCATGCCCGAATCTTGGGAAATTATACAGTTTAGTACCATACCATACAGACTGTAACAGAGTATCTTTTAAAAGAATAAAAAAAGAAAGACAAGAAATAATAAGAAAGCAAAGTCTTATGGAATCTGAACAAATTGACAAATAGAAGGAGGGAAAAGCAAATGTGAAAGTTGAAGGGAAAGTTCTGTTTACTTCACAAGTATTCACATGAATATATAATTTGCAAATGCAACTAAATGAATATTTCATGATAGTTCAAATTCCTTATCTAAGCATTTTGTGTCAGCATTAAGGAGAAAGATAAAGAGTTAAGTTGACAATCACAGAATATTTAGCTAATAAAAAAGTCATTGTTACCAGTGGATTTTATTGTTTTTGAAATAGTCCGCTGAACATTGTCTTAGGGTCAACACATAAAAGATCATTGAAAGCATATAGATTTCTTTACTATTTTCATTTCTACTTAAATTGATTTTTCAATTAGGTGCTATGCAGAACATTATACAAAGAACTTCCATATTTCCTAGGTAACTCAGCTTAATGGAAGCTTTATTTAGTAAATCATGGGATAATAGGAAATTAGCAGTCATATTATGTGTTACTTTTTACAGAAACTCATGTAAACGTTGCATCTGAATTAAAATGTATTATTTCAATCAACTACAGTATTTTTTATTCCAAATGTGAAATTGAAAAAGCTCTATTATAAATAACGGTGCTTTATAACAGCTGGATTAGTTGAAAGCATAATTTTATGTAAAACCATAATAAATTTAACCCAGATGATTTGACATTATTTGGCATAATATATTCAAATAACAAAGCAAAAGAAAAATCCCCAGAAATATAAAGTTTTCTCAATACTTTGTGCCTTTAAGGTTTGGACAGTATTTTGTATTTCTGTTACAGAAGCGTGCAATAATAATACCCTTGATGTGATATTGTTTTTGTAGGTGTGGGTGAATTTAGTTTTTTTATATTAACATGCCATATATTACTATATTAATATAAAAATCTTAAGATGCCAAGTAAAAATAGTAAGGGAGGAGCACATACAGAATAATCTCTCTCATATGTTGGATATAAAGAAACAGTAGAGAAATTACGAATGCCCAAAGGCAACAGAAACTGAGTGTGATAGTCAGTAGGAAGCTTATTACTGGAGAGAGGGATGTGGTCGGATGAGGTTGGGAGGGAATATTTAAACATTAGTGAATGAACAAAAGAAGACACTTTGGTGGAGGGTCCAATGTTGAAAACGAAGCCCTGAATTACAATGTTGGTAAACCCTGGTGCCTAAAACAAAATAAAACAAAACAAGAAAACACAATTATTAAAAAAGAGGATGTTGGGGCTGAAGTGATAGCACAGAGGTAAGGCATTTGCCTTGCATATGGCCAATCCAATTCAGAGGGACCCCAGTTCAACTCCCAGCTTCCCATAATGTCCTCCGAACCTGCCAGAAGTGATTTTTGAGTCCAGAGTTAGGAGTAACCCCTGAGTGCTACTAGGTGTGTCCTCCCCCACCAAAAAAATAAATAAATAAAAAAGAGGATGTTAATACAATTCCCAAAAGGGAAAGTTTCATTTTATGTCATCAATGCCCAAAAGAGATAGAAATAAAAATTTAAAGACATGTGAGACTACTGTCAATTGAAATACAATGGTTCTTATACATGAAATATGCAATTAATAAATAACTCATTTAGAAATAAAACTTTCCTCTCCTGTCTAATACCATTTAATTACTTTTAGAGAGATCTTACAGTCCAAAAAATTTAAATAATTTGATTAAGTCATTTCCTACTAAGTAGACAACCTAAAATGCTAATAAGTTTACATTCCAAGATTTAGTTTTCAAATAACAGATTTGATTTATTTGCCAGCATTTAGATATCATTATGACAAAGCTCCAGAATATATGAAAATGAGGAAAATAGAATGATGGCTAATATTCCAGGCAGCCTGAGTCACAATGATAATCCCAGATAACTCTCAAGGGCTGCATTATTTCAATCAAACTTGATTTAGGATAAAGAGAAGCACAACTTAATTTTTAAATTTATAGCCTTTAGGCTTTAGGTCACTGATTTATAGGTTTGCAGAAAATTGAGAATAGAAAATGTCCTTCCTGTATTTCCTTCTCTCCACATTTTCCTAAATTATTAACATCATGTTTTCTTTGACACATTTGTTATAATGACTAATATTGATATGCTATTATAAAGTAAATTTTATTGTTAAATTAAAGATTATTCTGCATCGTGCTTATGCAATTGTCAGATATTCACAAGATGTGTTTTATTGACTCAAATAACAAAAATTAAAAATGATAGAAGGCATAAAGAGTTGGGAGAGGGTAGAAGGAAAACTGCGGACATGGGTGACTCAGAAGTGCACTGGTGAAGGGGTGGTATTATATGACTGAAACTCAATCATGTACTATTTGTAACAACAGTGCTTAATAAAATTAATTATATTAAAAAAGAAAGCATAAAGAGTAAACATTAACAAAAATGAAAAAATTAGCAGTGCAAATCAATTCAATATTTTATCAAATTGAATTTATAAGTCATTTGCATCCTTTAAGGAAATAGCATTTTAGCAGACTATATTAAATTTTATTTTATTTTTTATTGTTTTCTGTAAAGAGAGGAAAGTTAAAGGAAACCACTCAGATAATTTCACTTAAATGGGAAGTTAAAAAGTAAAAATCATAGAAGCAGAAAAAAATAATTGCTTTATTGAAGCAAAAACATTTTATTTAGTGATTCTGAGAAAGTAGAAGGAGTGAATAAGAAAGTGAGAATAACAAATAATAGACTTGAGAGAGAGAGCTCAGTATGCAATCCAGCATGAAAGTAGGGAATCCCCATCTCAAGAAGAAAAAAACAGCAACATATGCTCAACATAATTGTAATTTTAAATTGGAGTTGAAGTGGGAAATGGAAAATAGTTCAAGTTAATATAAGATGAATGAGCTTTAGTGATATGTTATTGTAAGCTTAAAATAAAAATAAACAAATAAAAAATGATACACACTTCAATACTGTTAAAGAGATAGAGTTCAGGGCTGGGAATGTGGATCAAATGGTAGTAGCATATACCTGGCATGCTTGAGGCTTTGAATTCAATCACAGGACTGCATTGCTCTGCTTTTTTATATTACCCCACCACTTCCAGCATCTTCCTCAGTAATTGAATGTTGCCTCTCTCACTTTTACTTTTGCTAAGTTGGTAGTTTTCCTGCTAAGTTTTTACTAAATCCTCACACAAAAAAATGAAGATGAGACTTTAAGGGACAGATTTGAACAAAACAATGTGGCAGTATCATGTTTTCTGGGATAAAAAAAAATGGGTTCTTTTTTTAAAAAAATAAGAAAGATTATTATATTGGATAATATATACTAGGTTTTATTCTACTATAAATATAAGTTCATAGAAAGTGATAAATATGAAATATAAAAGTAGGTAACAAGCTCTCCTCTTTTATGTATCCTTTGTCTAATATCCTTGGTATCACATATTCTTGATTTTTGGTTCATTTATCAAAAATTCATGAATAGAAAAAAATGGAATCAGTTCAAATTTTGCTTCTTCTAATCATTTACTTACAGCCAATAGTGGGTTGAATTGTCATCTCCAGAAGATATATTTAAATTCTGATCCTCAGTACGTTAATATGTTATTTCAAACTAATGTCTTCATAGTATTATTATTATTATTATATCATTATCATCATTATTTTTTGTTTTGGGGCCATACCCGGTGACACTCAGTGGTTATTCCTGGCTATGCGCTCAGAAATCACTCCTGGCTTGGGGGACCACATGGGACGCTGCGGGATTTAACTGCCATCTGTCCTGGGTCAGCTGCATGCAAGGCAAATGGCCTACTGCTGTACCATCGCTCTGGCCCCTGTCTTTACAGTTTTAATTATTTACAGATTTTTATTTTGAAGGTAGATATGTGAGTCACTCCCAGTATTTCTCAGCTGGTATTTCCTGTTCTGTGCTCAGGATTTATTCCCAGTGCTGATAGGGCAACCTTTAATGCTAGATAAGGAACTGGTGTCAGTCTCATGCAAGGCAAGCACCTTGACTTCTGTTTTATCTCTCAATACTTAGTTTTGAGGTGACCTAAAATTCAATAGCTGAGTCAGAAAGATAGGTAAAAAAATGTCCCGACAGAGTATATATGTCAGAATTAGTAAACCAACAAAGTCAAGGAGGGCTAGAGGTCATCAGGAGCTAGGAAGAAGCCAGGAAGAATTCTTGATTGCTTGAGCCTCTGTAGAGAACCTGGCACCACTACTTTGATTTGAACTGCTAGTCTCTAACTATGAGAATAAATACATTTTGTTGTTTATACTTCCTAATCAGTATCAACTATTATAGTAGTCTTAATAAAATACATCTAGTTTTATTTATTACTATTGGGAGGTGGAGGTTGTTGGCTCATATCTGAAGGTGCTCAGGACTATTCCTCAGAAATGTTATCTGATGGTGTTCATTGGACTCATAGAATCATATGCAGAGCTGGAGGACAAACCGAGGTTAACTGATATCAAGAGTACATTTTAAATATCTAGTTCATATCTTATTATCAATAATAGAATTTATAAAGCAACAAGCTATTGGTTTAAAAAAACTGTTTCTACCTTCACAGTATAAAGATCACTCACTGATCTGAATGTTCATTTACTGACAATTATTCCTTATTTTATTGCTGCTATGCCATTACACAAAAGATAAGTGGTTGGTTCTAATAAGTATGTGATTACAAAAATGTTCGAATAAACTTGATTTTCAGTAAACTCTTGTGGCAAAATCACATATTTGACTTAGAAGAGGCAATCAAATTTGTATTTTTGATTATTATAAAGCCATATTATATTTGATCCCAGTTCCCAGAAGGACAATTTCATTATAAACATGTTGCTAACTTACTAAGTGGAAAGCCTTATTGTTTGAAGGCTAGTAGACTGACTTACTGAATTTCTTTCGCTAAGAAAATGAGCAACCAAGTACAAGAAAAAAAAATTTTTTTGCAGTAAATAACTTTATTTTTTATTGTAACTAATAAATAAATAAAAGGGTGGCGGGAATAGTCCCCAATAGGGGCAGGTGCTGTTATTGTGTCTTGCATCAGGCACATCTGCACTGGACTTGGCCATTCAGGGCAGGGACTTGGGTTGGCACTGTCCACTCCCTTTTCACTGTCTGCTCCCTTGTAGCTAAACCACCTGTATCAAGTCCCAGAAGCAGTCTTTTTCCCTGGCACATTAATCTAGGAAGGGTACCAATGTTCTTTCAACAGTGAACAAAGTTGAAGTGCATTTGTAATTCTTTTCTTCTCTATCAGAAAAAGGCAAAACTTTTGTTGTCATATTTTAAAATGAAATTAAAAAAAATTATTGAGACCATTGTGAATTACAAGTCCTTCATAATTTTAATTCAGGCATATAGTGACAGTGAATTAGGGCCATTCCCACTACCAGTGTTGACTTCCCTCAGCCTGAGTTTCCAGCATGCATCTCATGCCTCCACTCTCAGTCCTCATGTCTACCTGTGTAACAGATCCATTTTATTTTTAGCATGTAATAGTTTCGTTCTCTTGATTCTATTGTCGTTGACTTTTGCTTGGGTATTTAGATCTGACCATTTTTTTTCCCACCCAATGCACCTGAGACCAATTGGCCCCTGGGCCTCTTCCAAATTTTTATCCCTCAATTTGTAGAAAGACGTAAAAATATGAGGTAAAACAAAGTGATCCATGTTCCAAAGTTCTATGAAAAAGGCTCACTCCCATATCTAGAAGGTATAAGTAAAAATTTTAAAAAGAGGGGATGGGTGTGGCTGGTTTTGTTTTTCAAGTAAACATTGGGGAAACTAGAAAGGAAATACCCATGGCCTAAAACAGAACAAAACAACAACAACAACAAAAAGAAAAACAGCTGTCTCTATCAATGAAGCAAACTGTCATAAGACAGGCTCCTGGAATACTAATTGTCCAAATGCAAGGTCTTTCTTTATGGCCCCAGGAAAAGTTCTATTCAGTCATGGTTGTATCAATCAGACTTCTGTAAGTAGAGATCTTGGTTTTTACACAGATACTAGATCAAAACTGGGGTGTCACGGAGAGCCTTTTGATTTCATCTCACCATTAGAAGGCGAGGCAGGGAAACCTGCCCTTAAAGCAAAATTTTATAAACGTGCAATGGCAGCTTCTTTTATTTGTCAAAACATCTTTTATTCTAATAATTCTGAGAAAAGAATAAATTAAATTGTAAAATATCTTATGACATCAAATTAAATAACCCTACAATTTTTGCTACATTAAACCCTATTAAAAGTAGTCAATAAAATAATTGATGTTATGTATGAAATATGGAAAGCATAGGCCACAAAAGTTTTCCTTAATGAAATGTTTTATATTTTTTAGTCATTTTATATAGACCTCACACTTGACAGAATGAGTTGATGTTAATAGAAAAATCATTTGGCTCTCAATAAAGATTGGATTTTTATCTATATCAGTTTAAGAATTTTAAATTGGCAATATATTATACACATTAACATACACAGTAAATATTCTATCATAACTCCACCTACCAAAAATTACTTTATCTTTCAATGTCAATGATTAACTTGAACAATTTAAAAGAAAAGCTCATTGTGAAAAATCATTGTTAGAGAATACCTTCTGTTATAAATCAAGAGTACTAACTTAGATAGAAAATACTAATTCTATCATTAAATAAAACTGACTTTTAAATTAATTCAATCCTATCTTTTGGATTAGTAAATCATGTCAATTTAAAATTACCAGAATTTGGAACAATGGTTGAAGAATGTAGATACTCCAAAGACAGTGATTCTGGAATGACATGCAAAAAACCCTACCATTAACCTGGCAAGATCATGGTAGGATGCTTTCTACCATGAGCAACTACAGTTCAAGCATTAGTACCCATTATGGTCCCCATAATATGGTTCCCATAAATAATTCCTGAGCAAGTCACATATATGTTGTCTCACTATGAATTGACATTTAACTTCAAGGTGAAGATAGTGACACCATCTTAGCTTTTAGAATATTAATAGTACATGTCTCAAGTTACTGAAAGTTAAGGATTTCCTCCACTAAAATTTTTATGCACAAATTCCCCCTGAAGTTTCCCCATGTATTTTCCCATGTAAAAGTTAAACTACAATATATATTTCTAAGTTTGCATCATCTGGTTCTTATTAACTCTCTAATATGTCTCGTGATCATATCTGATCTCTTCCTATTATATTTGCTCCAAGTACATCATTATTTTGCTTTGTCTAGAAACATCCAGACATACTTAAGTCTGAAAACTTTATTCCAAGTTTCTGTTTTTATATCGATCTTATATATTCTTCCTCAGAGAAATAATAATATTAATATGAGTTAATATTTTATCCTATATACATACATTTCCTCACCTTATTCATTTTTATTAATATATTTATTTAAACACCTTGATTACAAACATAATTGTAGTGTTCTCTACATGACTGAAAACAAAAGTAATTTTTGGTAGGTGTAGTTATGATAGAATATTTACTGTGTATGTTAACGTGTATAATATATTGACAATTTAAAATTCTTAAACTGATATAGATAAAAATCCAATCTTTATTGAGAGCCAAATGATTTTTCTATTAACATCAACTCATTCTGTTAAGTGTGAGGTTTTTTTTGTAGAGAACACCTCCCTTCACCGGTGCAACATTTTTCATAGTAATTGTCACACACAAGAGCATGAGCTAATTTAATTTCATAGATGGCTCATTTTCTTATATTGTCTCTACCAGAAAGTAACAATTTTGCATTACTTTGAATCTGTTATTGATGACAATATAAGACATTAAACATCATGTGATGATATTCAATAATCACTTAATATTTAATTAAGTAAATAAATCATACATTGTCAAGCAAGATATTAAAAGTGCTCAATGGTAAGCAAAAGTGCCAAACAAAAATGCTAACATCAGAATATAAACAGTTTGGGTGAAGATAAGTGGCAAGGCATTTGACCCTGGTACATTGTGAATTAGCATATTAAGTTCTGGGACCATGTGGCTGAGACCAGTAAATTTTAAGTTGTAAAACTATTGATAATAGTCATGAATTTTTGTGACTAATTAAATGACCATCACTCTTTTGTATTAAATTTTATTTTTTGAGGGGGTAATGGAATTAAGATAACATCTATAATTTAGTCAATTTAAGGTTTGCTCTGGGAATTTGTATGTAAACATGCAGAAAAAGGCATAAATTATGGAGTCCTTATATCTGTTTGTTAAAAGTATCAAACTTTTGTTTACCATTTGATAGTTTTTATTTTCTTTTTTTTTACTGTAATGTGTGCCTTCTACTCATAGGAAAATATTTTACTTCTTTTTCTTTCTTCTTCCTCCTTCTGCATCTTCTTCCTTCTTTTTCCTCTCTCTGCCTCCTCCTCTTCCTCCTTCTTCTTCCTTTCTTCCCCATTCTTCCTTCTTCCTTTTTCTTCCTTTTCTTCTTCCCATTACTTCTTATTCTTTCTCCTTCCTGCTTCTACTTCCTTCTCCTCCTCCACTTTCTCCTTCTTCCTCCTTCCTCATTCTACTCTTCTTCCTCCACCTTCTTTCTCCTCTTTCATCTTCTTCATTCTTTTTCTTCTTCCTCTCCCTCCTACTTCATCTTATTCTGCCTCCTACTTCTTTCTCCTCCTCTTTCTCTTTCCCTTTCCTCCCTTTATCCTCCTTTTTTCCATTTCTTTCTTCTTTTTCTTCTTCATTCTTCTTTTTCTTTTTCCTTTTCCTCATTCATTCTTCTTCCTCCTCCACTTTCTTCTTCCTTCTTCCTCCTCCTCCTTCATGTTCTACTTCTTCCTCCTCCTTCTTGTCTTTATATACTTGATCCTTATTTTTCTTCTTCTTCCTCCTCTTCCTTATCTTCTTCCTAATTCTTCCATCTTTTTCCATCTTAGTCCTCCTTCCTTCTTCCTCCTCATACTTCTCCTCTTACCATCCCCCATCTTCTTCCTCCTCCTCCTCCTCTTCCTTCACCTCCTGCTTCTTCCACATTCTTCCCCCTTCTTCCTTCGCACTTCCTTCTTTCTTCCTCCTATTACTTTTTGTTCTTCCTCCTCTTCCTCCTTCATGCTTCTTCATCTTCCTCCTCATCCTTCCTTCTTCCTCTTCTTACCCCTACTTCATCCTTTCCCCCTCCTTCTTCACATTCCTCCCTTCCTTCTTCTTCCTCCTCCACTTTATCCTCTTCCTTTTTCTTCTTCCTCCTCCATCTTTTTCATCTTCTTCCTGCTTCTTCCTCTTTCTCTTCCTCCTCCTCCTTCTTCCTCCTTATTCTTCCTCCTCTCTGTCTTCCTCATCCTCTTCTTTCCTTCCTTCATCTTCTTCCTTATTATTCCACCTTATTCTTATTCCTTCTTCTTTTTCTTCCTCCTCCTCTTCCTCCTTCTTCATCTTCCTCCCTTCCTCATCCTTCCTTCTTTTCCCTTTTATTCTTTCTTTTCCGTCTTATTTATCCCTCTTCTTCATAATCTTCTTCCTCTTACTTCCTTTTTCCTCCTTCTTCTTCCTCTTCTTTTTCCTCCTCCTTCCTCTTCATCCCTCCTCCTTTCTTCTTTTTCTGTCATCTTCTTCCTCCTTCTTCTGCAACTTCTTCCTTATTCTTTTTCCTCTTCTCTTTTCCCTCCTCTTCTTCGTCCTCCTCCATCTTCCTATTTTTCCCCTTCTTCCTCCTTCTTTCTTTTTCTTGCTATTACTTCTTATTCTTCCTCCTTCCTGCTTCTTCTTCCTCCTCCTTCCTTCTCCTGTTCTTGCTCCTCCACCTTCTTCTTTCTCCTCCTTCATCTTCTACTCCTCCTCCTTCTTCAGCTTCTTCTTCCCTCTTCGTCTTTCTTCCTTTTTCCATCTTTTTTCTTTTCTTCCTTTTCTTCTTCCTCTTCCTCTTCTTCCTCCATCTCTTCCTCCTCCATCTTCTTGTTCTTCTTCCTTCTTCTACCTTCTTCTTCCTCCTCCTCTTTTCTTCTTCCTTTCCTCCTCTTCTCACTCCTCCTCATCTTCCTTCTTCATTCTCCTACTTCTTCTTTTCTTTTTCTTCTTCTTCGTTCAATCCTCATTCTTATTCATTATCTTCTTCCTCCAACTCCTTCTTAATCCTCCTTCCTTTCTCTTCTTCCTCTTCCCAATTCTTCCTCCTCCTTCATCTTCCTCCCTTTATCCTCCTTCCTTCTTATTCTTTCTTCTTTCTCCTCCTTCATATGCTTCATTCCATCCTTGTCTTCTTCCTCTTCCTCTTACTCTGCTTCTTCCTCCTCTTCCTTCTTCCTCTTCCTCCTGCTCTTTCCTTCCTTTTTCTTCTTCCACCTTCTTCTTCCTTCTTTCTTCTTCCTCCTCCTCTTCCTCCATCTACATTTTCCTCCCTTAGTCATCCTTCCTTCTTTCTTCTACGTCTTCTTTCTCATTTTTCTTCTGCTTCTTCCCCCTTCTTCTTTTCCCTTCATCTTCTTACTCCTCTTCCTTCTCCTCTTCCTCCACCTTCTTCCTCCATCTTTTTACTTCTTCCTCCTCCTCCTTCATCTTCTTTCTCCTCCTTTTTTTGTTCCTCCTACTTCTTCATCTTCCTCCCTTCCTCCTCCTTCCATCTTATTCTTCTTCTTCCTCCATCTTCTGCATCATCTTCCTAATGTTTTATTATCTTTTTAATATAATTTTTATTTTAATCATAGTGGCTTACATATTGTTGACAATAATATTTTAGGTACATATTTACATAAAATCAGGGGGGATTCCCATCACCAATTTGTCCTCCCTACACCTCCGTTTTGTCCTACCTCCCATATCATCTTCCCTCACCCCCAGGGCTGCTAGAATATGTAGTCCCCTCAGTACCTAGCTTACTACTTAGTAGTCTTGTACCTGTTTGGTCCTGGTGCCTCCCTTATTTCCCCCTCTAACTGGGAGGCAGGGCTAGCTAGTTCAAGTTACGTGGTTTTGTTTGAAGAAGAGAAAAGTAATAAATTGGGGTAAAAATCTAATACGCTGAAAGTAAGTGGAATTCTTCTAGAGGCTCTCATCATCGGTTTGAGAGATGAAGGAGAAAAAGAAGGTGAAACACTCCACCAGTACAAAAAGAAGTGTCAAATATCCAGTGAGGACTCCAACAATAACGATAAGCACCACAAGAAAAAAGAAAGAAAGAAAGAAAGAAAGAAAGAAAGAAAGAAAGAAAGAAAGAAAGAAAGAAAGAAAGAAAGAAAGAAAAAGAGAGAAAGAAAGAGAGAGAAAGAAAGAAAGAAAGAGAAGAAAGAAAGAAAGAAAGAAAGAAAGAAAGAAAGAAAGAAAGAAAGAGAGAGAGAAAGAAAGAAAGAAAGAAAGAAAGAAAGAAAGAAAGAAAGAAAGAAAGAAAAAGAAAGAAAAGAAAAACCGCCATGGTCTTGAGATAAGAAACATGGGAGAGCACATAAATAAAGAAAAGAAAAGAAGAAAAAATAAGTATAAATGGGGGCAACAACTTCAATAACCACACCAAAACCAAGAAATCGACCAAAAATATATAGGTAAATAATAATAATAATAATAATAATAATAATAATAATAAATGAAGATAAAAAATAATATATAAAAATAAGCGGTGTTTTGTGCTTTTTTTTCCCCTCCTGCCATGGTACAGTAAATATTGGGGTCATTTGAAAAGAAATTCACTTGGCCTAAGAGATAAGGGGTTTCTCCGCCCTTGGAGTATATTGTCATGGGATCAACTATAGACTCTGTTCCAGATCATTTACTCTTCCGGTGGTGCTTTTGTGGTGTTTGGAAGACTTCTGCTCCATCCTGGGTGATACAATCAGACCTCTGTATCTAGAGATCACAGTATCTGCACAGTTCCAGGGGTGGGATTTATGATGAAGTCAGTCTTTGTGGTTCTAGAAGTTGTGTTCCCTCAGTGTCATTTTAATCCATCTTCCGTAGTTGCTGGTCTTGGACTTTGCACTAAACCTAGGATGGCACCTAGAATAGCGTCTTTCTTTGTGTTTCCAGAAGCCCCATTCTGTTACAATTGTCTCTGCCAGACCTTTGGAACTGGGGATCATGGTTGTTGTGCAGGTCACTGATTTGGGTGTTTTCTCTCTCTTTTTTTTTTTTTTGGTGAGTTTTGCCAGTGGTTTCTCTATCTTATTTTTTTGAAAAACCAACTCCTGATCTCATTGATTTTTTGTATTGTTTTCTTAGTTTCTATGTTGTTCATTTCTGCTCTGGTTTTTATTATTTCTTCTTGCCTTCTGGTTGTGGTTGGATTTCTCTGCTGCTGTTGTTCCAATTCCTTGAGGTGATCATTTAAACTGTTGATTTTGTTATTTTCCCTTTTCTTGACATAGGCCTGTATTGCTATGAGTTTCCCAGTAATTATTGCTTTTGCTGTGTCCCACAAATTTGACAAGTTTTCTCCTCATTATCATTTGTCTCAGGTATCTTTTTATTTCTTCCTTGAGTTGTTCTTTGATCCAGCTGTTGTTGAGCAGCATGTTGTTTAATCTCCAGGTACTAGTTTTTCTCCATTGTTTCTTCTTGAAGTCAATTTTGACCTCTATTGCATAGTGATCTTATAGGGTACTTCTAATGATCCTTACATTTGTGGTCTTATATAGGTTGGCTTTGTATCTTAAGACATGGTCTATTCTGGAGAAGGTTCCATTTGGGCTTGAGAAGAATGTGTATTCTGCTTTCTGGGGATGGAGGGCTCTATATAAGTCTATTAGCCCTAGATCTTCTAATTTTTCATTTAGGGCTCTTATTTCTTTGCTATTTTTCTCTTTGGTGGATATGTCCAGTGGTGATAGTGGAGTATTGAAGTCCACTACTATTATCACATTTTCCTTCATGTGTTTCTCCAGGTTTGCGAGCAGTTGCCTCACATATTTTGCTGGTTCTACATTAGGTGCATAGATATTGACCAGGGTTAGTGTTTCTTGATCTAATGTTCCCATGATCAGTAGGTAGTGACCCTCTTTGTCTCTGATCACTTTCTTGAGATTGAATGCAATTTGTTCTAAGAATGGCTGTCCCTGCTCTTTTTTGTTCTCCATTGGCCTGTATAATTACTTTCCATCCTTTTATTCTAAGCTGGTGCTTATCCTGTAGTTGTAGGTTTGTTTCCTGCAGATAGCAAAAGTCCAGTTTATTTTTCCTAATCCAGTTCTCTACTATGTGTCTTTTAATTGGAGAGTTTAGTACATTAACATTTAGGGAGATTATTGAGAGGACAGTAGTGCAGTTGTGTTGCGTGGAGTGGTTGTTGTTACAATTGGGGGTTTGGATTGTGTAATTCATCTCTGAGTAGGTCATTTAGGATTGGCTTTGTTTGCATGAATAGTTCAAGTTCGTTCATGTTTGAGAATGTTTTTAGTCTGCCCTCCCATATGAATGATAATTTTGCTGGGTATTAGACCCTGGATTTGAAATTTCTTTCATTCAGTCATTTAAATATGTCATTCCACTGTCTTCTTGCTTGAATTATTTCAAATGAGATCTGGTTTGATTTTTATGTCCCTTCCTTTGTACTTGAGGTTTTTTTCTTCCTTATTGCTTTAAGGAGTTTCTCTTTCTCTTTGTTTTTTACCATTTGGATTACTATATGTCTTGGTGAAGGTTTATTAGGGTCTATTTTATTAGGGACTCTCTTCACTTCCTGGATTTGCCCTGAAGTTTCTTTCCAGAGGGTGGGAAATTCTCTGCTATTATTTCCCTGACTACTTGTTCTTCCTCTTTCCCTATTTCCTCCCCTTCTGGTATACCCATAATTCTTAGATTGTTTCTTTTGTCCTTGTTCATTAGATATTGGATTTTTCCTTCCAGTGCTTTGCCTTTTATTTCTCTGTTCGTTTCTTGATCATTTTTTGTTTGCAGTTTTCCTTCAAGTTCCTAAATGTGCTTCTCCGACTCTGTGTTTCCGCTCGTAAGGCTTGTTACTTTGTCTTTTAATTCCTTCAATTCTTTTTGTATGGAATCTCTCATGTTCTTTAACATTTCTTCTTTAATTTGGCTGATTCATTCATCCATAGATTTCTTATACTCTGTATCAATACTCTTTTATCAATTCTTGCATTTCCTTCCTCATGGCTGCTTTTAGTTCTTCTTCCCATGGATCTGTGCATTTTGCTGGACTTGGAAACTTGCTAGGGTTTGTCTCCATATCTCCAGCTATTAGGGTTCTCCTTCATTTACCCATAGTTGTTTGTATTTATTGGTATGCTTTGGAGTGCTGTGCCTTCTAAATTCAGCTTGTTTTGGTCCCCTGAGGCGTGGAGATGGGTCCCCTTCCTGAAGGTGGTTCTAGAGGGGGCTGTTGGGTGAGCTCGCTGAGGTTTGGCTTCTCCTGTGCTTTTTATGTGGCCTGATTCCTTGTTCCTCCCTTTTGTTGTCCACTAGTGCAGGTGCTCCTCTGGCCACAATGGTGGAGGGCGTTGCTGAACCTAGCTCTTTCTCCTCCCCTTTGCTAACTAGAGGTCAACCTTCCTTCAGTGGGTCTTGTCAATTTCCTTCTCCTTATTCCTGTCAGCGGTGCAGTTCCGCTCCTGGCCATAATGGTTGCAGGCGCTGTTGAGCCTAACTCTTTATCCTCCCTCCTTTCTCTGGGAGTCAATAGAACTCTGCCCCCTTCGAACCTCAGCTGAAGAAATTTCCTTAGCCAAACCCTGTTGGCTACTGCCCTCAACCCTTGGGGAGTCCCAGTTCTGCTTCGGTGCTCAGGGGTGTGGGCTGCTCTAGTTCACTCAAGGGTCCAGTTGGCCGGCCCAATCTCACCCAGTCTATTGGTCCTAGCCTGTCCCAGCTGCGCTGAGTGGGTCAGGTGCAGGATTTCCCTCACCCCTCCTACCTTCCACTCGGGCTTGGGGTCCCTGAGGCAGCTTGCTTGGGTTGCCAAAGCCACTGCAGGTATGGGCGCCCACGTGGTGGGAAGGGACTCACCCAGTCCACTCTCTGCTCAGGCTTGGGGTCCCTGGGATGGATTGCTCAGGGTCCTTCTTCCTAATTTTTATGTTTCTTCCTAGTCTCCTATTCCTCTTCCTCCTCCTTTTTCTTCATCTGCTTTCTTACCTTTTCCTTCTTCCTTTTTCTTCATTCTTTCTTCTACTTTCTACTATTCTTCTTCCTCCTCCTTCCTGCTTCTTCTTCTTCCTCGTCCTCCTTCCTTCTTCCTTCTCCTGCTCTTCCTCCTCCACCTTCTTTTTCCTCTTCTATTTCTTTCTCCTTTTCTTGTCCTCCTTCCTTTACCTTCTTTTCCTTCTTCCTCTTCTTTTTTCTTCTTCCTTTTCCTTCTTACTTTCTCTATTTA
Organism: Suncus etruscus; assembly: GCF_024139225.1. Classification (NCBI taxonomy): domain Eukaryota; kingdom Metazoa; phylum Chordata; class Mammalia; order Eulipotyphla; family Soricidae; genus Suncus; species Suncus etruscus. Next base: position 58,863,725 of record NC_064860.1, on the reverse strand, counting down.
TCTCCTGCCTCCTTCTTTCCTTCTTCCTCCTCATACAATTCTTCTCCTTCCTCTTATTTTTCCTACTTCTTCATCTTCCTTCTTCTACTCCTCCTCCCCTTCTTCTTCTTCCTCCTTCTTCATTCTTCTTCCTCTTCCTCCTTTACCTCTTTCCTTCCTTCTGTTCTTTCTCCTTTCTCCTTTCTTCTTCCTTATCACCTTCTTCCTCTTCTCCTTTATTTCCTTCTTCCTTCTTACTACTTCTTCCTTCCTCCTCATTTTTGTCTTCTTCCTCTTCCTCTTTTTCTTCCTACTTGCTTCTTCTACTTCCTCCTTCCTCTTCACCTCCTTCTACTTTCGTCTTCCTCTTATTTCTCTTCCTCTTCCTCATCTCTTCTGCCTCCATCTTCTTGTTCTTCCTTCTCCTTCTTCTTCCTGCTTCTCCTTCCTTCTTCTTTCCTCTTCTCTCTCTTCTTCCTCCTTCTTTTCCTCCTACTGCTTTATCTTCCTCTCTTCTTCCTCCTTCCTTATTCTTCCTTCTTCCTCCTCCTGCATCTTATTCTTCCTCCTCTTTCACCTCCTTCTCTTGCTTCTTGCCTTCTTCTTCCTCCTATCTTCTTCGTATTCTTTCTCCTACTCCTATTATGCCTCCTCTTCTTCTTTCTCTTCTTCCTTCTTTTTCTTCCTCCTCCTACTCCTTATTTTCCTCCTTCCTCCATCCTCCTTTTTCTTCATCTTCTTCCTCCTTTTCCTCCTCCTCCTTCCTTTCTACTTTCTTCTTTCTACTTTCCTTTCTTTCTACCTTCTTCCTCTTCTTCCTCCTCCTTCTTCATCTTCTTACCTTCCTTCTTTCTTTTTATTCCTCTTATCCTTCTCCTCTTCCCTGTCCTCCTGATTCTTCTTCCTCTTTTTCCCTTCTTCGACTTCTTCCTTCTTATTTCTTTTTATTACTCCTCTTCCTTCTTTTTATTCATTCTTCTTCCTTTTTTCTTTCTTCTTCCTTCTACTTCTTCCTTTTCTATCTCCTTTCCTACTTCCTATTCGTCTTGTTCCCTTTCTCCTCCTTTCTTCTTCCTTCTTATTCTTTAACTTCCTTCTTCCTCCTACTTCCTCCTCCTCCTTAACCAGCCTCCTTCTTCTTTCTCCTCCTTTCTTCCTCCTCCTCTTCAACTTCCTCCCCTCCTCCTCCTTCCTTCTTTCTTCTTTTTCTTTCTTCTTCCTCATTCTTCATCTTCAACTTTCTTTTTTCTGCTTTCCTCCTCTTCCTCCTCCTCTTCCTTCTTCCTTCTTCCTTCCTCCCTCTCATCTTCCACCCTTCCTCACCCTTCCTTCCTTTCATCTTTTCTTCTTATTCATTCTTCTGTCTTCTTTCTTTTTCTTCTTCTTCCTCCTCCTTCTTCCTTCTTTTTCCTTCCTTTTGCTTCTTCCTTCTCCTCTTCCTCTTACTCCCCTTCTTCTTCCTCATTTTTCTTATGTCTTCTTCCTCCATCTTCTTTTTTTAATTTTTATTTAAACACCTTGATTACATACATGATTGTGTTTGGGTTTCAGTCATGTAAAGAACACCACCCATCACCAGTGCAACATTCCCATTACCAATGTCCCAAGTCTCCCTCCTCCCCACCCGACCCTGTACTCTAAATAGGCTCTCCATTTCCCTCATACATTCTCATTATTAGGACAGTTCAAAATGTAGTTATTTCTCTAACTAAACTCATTACTCTTTGTGGTGAGCTTCCTGAGGTGAGCTGGAACTTCCAGCTCTTTTCTCTTTTGTGTCTGAAAATTATTATTGCAAGAATGTCTTTCATTTTTCTTAAAACCCATAGATGAGTGAGACCATTCTGCATTTTTCTCTCTCTGACTTATTTCACTCAGCATAATAGATTCCGTGTACATCCATGTAGAGGAAAATTTCATGACTTCATCTCTCCTGACAGCTGCATAACATTCCATTGTGTATATGTACCACAGTTTCTTTAGCCATTCGTCTGTTGAAGGGCATCTTGGTTGTTTCCAGAGTCTTGCTATTGTAAATAGTGCTGCAATGAATATAGGTGTAAGGAAGGGGTTTTTGTATTGTATTTTTGTGTTCCTAGGGTATATTCCTAGAGTTGGTATAGCTGGATCGTATGGGAGCTCGATTTCCAGTTTTTGGAGGAATCTCCATATCACTTTCCATAAAGGTTGAACTAGATGGCATTCCCACCAGCAGTGGATAAGAGTTCCTTTCTCTCCACATGTTTATTCTCATTCTTTGTGATGTGTGCCATTCTCTGTGGTGTGAGGTGGTATCTCATTGTTGTTTTGATTTGCATCTCCCTGATGATTAGTGATGTGGAGCACTTTTTCATGTGTCTTTTGGCCATGTGTATTTCTTCTTTGTCAAAGTGTCTGTTCATTTCTTCTCCCCATTTTTTGATGGGATTAGATGTTTTTTTCTTGTAAAGTTCTGTCAGTGCCTTGTATATTTTGGAGATTAGCCCCTTATTTGATGGGTATTGGGTGAATAGTTTCTCCCACTCCGTGGGTGGTATTGGAATAAGGACAGGCCCTCAGATCAGTGGAATAGGCTTGAATACTCAGAAAATGTTCCCCAGACATACAATCACCTAATTTTTGATAAAGGAGCAGGAAATCCTAAATGTAGCAGGGAAAGCCTCTTCAACAAGTGGTGTTGGCAGAATTGGATAGCCACTTGCAAAAAATTTAACTTAGAACCCCAGCTAATGTACGAAGTTAAAATCCAAATGGATTAAAGACCTCAATATCAGCCCCCAAACCATAAGATATATAGAACAGCACATAGGCAAAACACTCCAGGACATTACAGGCATTTTCAAGGAGGAAACTGCACTCACCAAGCAAGTGAAAGCAGAGATTAACAGATGAGAATATATTAAGCTGAGAAGCTTCTGCACCTCCTCCTTCTTCTTTCTCCTTTCTTCTTCTTTATTGTTCCTCCTCCTCCTTCTAGTTCATCTTCCTCCTCCTTCCTTATTCTTCCTCTTCTCTTTTTTCTTCATCCACTTTCTTCCCCCTTCTTCATCCTTTTTTCCTTCTTTCTTCTTCCTGTTACTACTTCTTCCTCCTCCTACTTTCTGCTTCTTCACCTTCCTCCTCCTTCCTGATTCTTCCTCTTCCTCTTCCTTCTTCATCTTCTACTTCTTCCTGCTCCTTCTTGTCCTCCCTTTATCTTCCTTTACTTCATCCTCTTCTTTTCCTCCTTCTTCAACTTCTTCCCTCTTCTTCCTTCTTTATTTTCATACTTCCTTCATCTACCTATTTCTTCTTCCTACTCCTTTTCTTATTCCTTCTTCCACCTCTACCTCCTTCTTCCTCTTGTTTCTCCTCCTGCTATGTCTCCGTCCTCTTCTTCTTTCCTCTTCTACTTCTTCATCTTCCTTATCATTCCTCTTATTCCTCCTTCCTCTCCTACTTCTTTTTATTCCTTCTATCTTCTTTTTCTTCCTCTTCCTCATCCTCTTCTTTTCTTCCTCCTTCTTCCTCCTCCTCCTTCTTTTTCCTCTTCCTTTTTCTTATTCTTTCTTCTGCTTCCTCCTTTATCTTTCACTCCTTTTTTCTTCCTCTTACTTTTCTTCTTCTTCTTCCTCTTCTTTTCCAGCTCTTCCTCCTCCACCTTCTTGTTCTTCTTCCTCCCTCTTCTATTTTCTCTTTCTTCCTCCTCTTCCTTACTTCTTCCTTTCTCCTCTTTTCCCTCTTCTCTTCCTCCTTTTTCTTCCTTCTACTTATTATTCTTTCTTCTTTTTGCACCTCCTCTTATTCATCATCTTACTCCCATTCCTTTACATCCTCCTTCTTTGTACTCCTCCTTTTCCTCCTTCTTCTTCCTCTACTTTCTTCTTTTTCTTCTTCCTCCTCCTATCTTCTGCTTCTTCTTCTTTCTCCTTCCTTCTTCCTACATATTCTTTCTACCTTTTCTTCCTCATTCTTCATCATCTTCTTCCTCCTTTTCCTCCTCCTCCAGTTCCTCCTCTTCCTCCTTCTTCCTTTCTACTTTCTCCTTTCCTTCCTTTCTAATTTCTTCCTCTTCCTCCTTCTTATTCCTCCTCCTCCTTCTTCATCTTCCTTCCTTCCTCCTCCTTCCTTCTTTTTCATTTTCTTCTTCCTTCTTATTACTCCATTTTCTTTCTTTGATTTTTTTGGCCACACCCATTTGATGCTCAGGGGTTCCTCCTGGCTATGCGCTCAGAAAATGCCCCTGGCTTGGGGGGACTATATTGGACGCTGGGGGATCGAACCGCGGTCCTTCCTTTGCTAGCGCTTGCAAGACAGACACCTTACCTCTAGTGCCACCTTGCCAGCCTCTTACTCCATTTTATTAAACTTCTTCTTTCTATTTTCCTCCTCTTCCTCTTCCTCTTGCTTGTTGTTCCTCTTTCTCGCCTTCTCCTTTCTTCTTCCTTCTTACTTATTTTTATTACTCCTCTTCCTTCCTTCCTTCCTTCCTTCCTTCCTTCCTTCCTTCCTTCCTTCCTTCCTTCCTTCCTTCCTTCCTTCCTTCTTCTGCTTTCTTATTCTTCTTCCTCATCAGCATCCTTTTACCTTCCTCTTCTTTCTTCTTTTTCCTTCTATTCCTTCTTCCTTCTTCCTTTTCTATCAACTTTTCCTCCTTATTCATTTTGCTCCCTTCCCTCTTCCTTCCTTCTTCTTTCTTTATCTTTATTCTTCTTCCTCATACTTCCTCCTCCTTTGTCTCCTTCCTCTTCCTCCTTCATTTTATTCCTTCCTTCCTCCTCCTTCCTTCTTCATCCTTCTAATTCTTTCTTCTTCCTCCTTCATCTTCCTTCTTCCTCCTCCTCTTCCTTCTTCCTCCTGATCCTTCCTTCTTTTATTTCTTCTTCTCTGTCTCCTCTTTCTTTTTCTTCTTCCTCCTCCTCCTCCTACTTCTTCCTTCTTTTTCCTTTCTCTTCTTCCTTCCCCTCCTCCTTTCTCCTCCCTCTTCTTCTTTCCCATCTTCTTACTTCTTTCTCCTCCTCCTTCCTCTTCCTCCTTTTTATTCTTTCTCCTCTTCTTTATTGTTCCTCCCCTCCTTTTTCATTTTCCTCCTCTTTCCTTCGTTCTTCAACTCCTTTTTCTTCCTCTTCCTCTTCTTTATCCTATTCTCTTCCTTTTCTTCTTCTATCTTCATTCTCCTGCATCTTCTTGTTCTTCATCTTCTTCCTTGTCCTACTTCCTATCCTACTCTTCTCCCTCTTCCTCTTCCTTCTTGTTCTTGCTCATCCTCATTCTTCTTCCTACTCTTCCTCGTCCTTCTTCCTTTATCTTCTTCCTTATTTATCTTCTTCCTCCTCCTCCTTCTTCATCTTCTTTATCCTACTCTTCTTCCTTTCTCCTCCTCCTTCTTCCTTTTCCTTCTCCTTCTTCATCTGTCTCCCTTTCTACTCCTTCCTTCTTTTTTATTTCATAATATAATTTTTATTTTGATTATAGTGACTTACATATTGACGACAATAATATTTAAGGTACATGGTAACTTAATATCAGGGGGATTCCCATCACCGAATTGTTCTCCCTACACATCCGTTCCCATCCTACCTCCCATATCTTCCTCCCTCACCCCCGGGGCTGCAAGAATATGTGGTCTCCTCTGTGCCTAACTTGCTACATAGTGGTCTTACATCTGTTTGGTCTTGGTAGCTTCCTTATTTCCTCCTGTAACTGGGAGGCAGAACTAGATAGATCAAGTGACATGGTTTTGTTTGAAGAAGAGAAAAGTAATAAACTGGGGTAAAAATCAAATATTCCGAAAATGGGCGGAGTCCTTCTAGAGGCTCTCATCATCAGTTTGAGAGACAAAGGGGAAAAAGGTGAATCACCCCAACAGTACAAAAAGAAGTGTCAAATAAAATATACAGTGAGCACACCAACAATAAAGGTAAGCACAACATAAAAGCTGTGATCTTGAGATAAAAACGTGGAAGAGCAAATAAAGAAAAGAAAGGAAGAAAATAAATATATAAATATAAATGGAGACAACAACTTCAATAACCACACCAAAACAAAGAAATCGACAAAAACTAGACAGATAAATTAAAAATAGGAGAAAAATTGTTTTGTGCATTTTCCCCCTCCTGCACAGGCACAGTAAATATTGGGGTCATTCGAAAAGAAATTCCCTTGGTTTAAGAGATACAGGGTTTCTCCACCCTTGGAGTATATGTCATGGGATTAACTATAGACTCCGTACAGGTTCGTATACTCTCCCCTTAGTGATTTCGTGCTTTTTGGAAGACTTCTGCTCCGTTCTGGGTGATAAAATCAGACCTCTGTATCTAAAGATCTCGGTATCTACAAAAGTCAAGGGGTGGAACTTATGATGAAGTCTTTCTTTGTGGTTCTAGAAGTTCTGCTCCCTCAGTGTCATTTTAATCTGTCTTCTGTGGTTGGTGGGTTTGGTCTTTGTGTTGATTCTAGGATGTTTCCAGAAGACCCATTCTGTTGTAATTGTCTCAGACAGATCTTTGGAACTGGAGATCATGGTTGTTGTGCAGGCCATAGCTCTAACTCTAGACTAGGGCTTTTTTATTGGTCCCAGGATACATACAGTCCGGTCATGGTTCTATCAGCCAGTCATCTGTAGATCACAATCTTGGCTTTTGGACAGACCAAAGGGTGACAAGGATAACCTGTTCTTAGGTCAATTTGCTCCCATTTTCCTCGTTGTCAGGATATCATATTATAGCTGGCACTTGATGGTGTCCCAGAAGTATTAAGGATGTCCCAGATAAAATTTGTTTCCTGTAGCTGTTGTAAAGAACTGTGTCATTTCTATGTCTGGGATCCACGGTTCAAGGCTGGACGGATGATGTCTAATCACCTGGGGTCTAAGTTGGGTCCACGTGACATATCTTCAGGGTAGGAGATGTCACTGTATTGTAAACAAGTATGAGTTCTTATCCCTAGTAGATAAGAGCTCGTTTTTATACGTAAGATTTCCCCTTTTTTTTATTGTGTCTTTGCAGGGGGAAATGGTGCTACATTATATTGCCTGTGCATTTAGGGGTGGAAAGAGAAGAAAACAGAATAGGTGACACTCCCAAAAATATAAAAAATAGAAATAAAACTATATGTGCTCACATAAATATATAAAAAGATGAAATAACAAGGTATATAAAGGAACAAAATGTATGCAATAGACTATCTTACATTTGGGGGAAAAGCAGGTAAAAAGGTACTGAGTACAGGTCTTATACTTATGATGGAAGTATAGGTTTCCCCATTGTCTTTTGGGATTTTCTTTTGGTGTGTGGGTTCCCAAGTGCCTTTTCATCACACACCCTTACCTTCTTCAGATTGGTAAGAGAATCGTGACAGGAAGGTCTTGGGAAGAGTTCTTGCTTTGGGGGTACTTTTAGAGCTAAGTCCGTTTTCAAGTAACAGTCCATATTAGGAAGAGTTGGTAAGAAGGGATGTGCAGCATGAGTCAGCAGGGGAGTTGGTTGGCTTTTCTTGCTAGGGATAAGGTGTGGGTTTGACTGGGTGTCCCTTCACTTGGGTTCTGGGTACTGGTTCATTGGGGGTAGAAGGTCAGTTTTGATGCCTAATGGATTAAGAACAGAGGGTGAAGAGTTTTAATAAGGTGGGAAATCTGGATGTGGTTGAGTGGTGCAGGAATAGTCGGATATCCAAAGGGGGGAAAGGGGAAAGTGTATAGAAGGGGCAGGAAAGAAGAAAAGAAAAAAACACATTAAAAAGAAAAGGAGAAGAGAAAAAGAAAAAATGAAGTAGTGAGGAGAGAGGAGAAAAGAGCAAGAGAATTTTAGTTTGCTTGAATGTGTTCGATGAGTAGGGCCTGTAGTAAAAGTCTGTAGGTTACTGTTGCTGCTTCAGTGGTCTGAATAATTTCCATCCTTTTATTCTAAGTCTGTGTTTGTCCTATAGTTGTAGGTGTGTTTCTTGCAGGCAGCAGAAGTCCGGTTTATATTTTCTAATCCAGTTTTCGACTATGTGTCTCTTAATGGGAGAGTTTATTTCATTAACATTTAGGGAAATTATTGACAGAGAGGACTTTTGTGCAGTTGTGTTGTGTAGGGTGATTGTTTTTACAATCAGGGGTTTGGATTGTGTAATTCGTCTCTGAGTAGGTCGTTTAGGATCAGTTTTGTTTGCGCAAATAATGCAAGATCATTTTTGTTTGAGAATGTTTTTAGTCTGCCCTCCCATATGAATGAGAGTTTTGCTGGATATTGGACCCTAGGTTGGAAATTTCCTTCATTCAGGAATTTAAATATGTTGTTCCACTTTCTTCTTGCTTGAATTATTTCAAATGGGAGATCTGCTTTGATTCTTATGTTCCTTCCTTTGTATTTGAGGGTTTTTTCTCCCTTAGATATCATCTTTCTCTTTATTTTTTTGCCATTTGGATTACTATATGTCTTGGTAAAGGTTTATTAGTGTTTATTTTATTAGGGACTCTCTTCACTTCCTGGATTTGCACTGAATTTTCTTTCCAGAGGGTGGGAAATTTTTCTGTTATTATTTCTCTGACTACTAGTTCTTCCCCTTTTCCTATTTCCTCCCCTTCTGGTATACCCACGACTCTTAGGTTATTTCTTTTGTCCTTGTTCATTAGATACTGGACTTTTCCCTCTAGTGCTTTGCCTTTTATTTCCTTGCTGGTTTCTTGGTCGTTTTTTGTTTGCAGTTTTCCTTCGAGTTCTTCAATGTGCTTCTCCATCTGTGTGATCATGCTCATTTGGCTTGTTATGGTGTATTTTAGCTCCTTTATTTACCTTTGTATGGAATCTCTCATATTCTTTGACAGTTCTTCTTTAATTTGGCTGATTTGCTCCTTCATGGGTTTCTTGTATTTGGTGGCTAGTGTTTCCTTCATTTATTTGATTAATTCTTGCATTTTCTTTCTCATGGCTGCTTTTAGGTCTTCTTCCAATGGATCTTTGTGTTTCCATAGACTTGAAAACTTGCTAGGGTTTGTCTCCATGTCTCCAGATGTTAGGTTTCTCCTTGATTTACCCATATTTCTTTGCATTTATTGGTGTGGCTTGTAGTGCAGTGCCTTCCGAATACAGCCTGCTTTGGCCCCCTGTGGTGGGGGATGGGTCCCCTCCCTGAGCATGGTTCTAGAGGGGTCTGTTGTGTGAGCTTGCTGAGGTTCTGCTCCTCCTGTGTTCTCTATGTTGCCTGATCCATTGCTTTTCCCTTTTGTTGCCATCTAGTGCAGTTCTGCTCCTGGCCACAATGGTGTAGGATGCTATTGGGCCTAGCTCCTTTGCCCCCCAGCTCCCCCATGACCTGGGAGTCAGCTTTGCCTCTTCCTTCAGCTGGTCTGGTCTATTTCCTCTCCCTATTCCTGCCAGCCGGTGCAGTTCCGCTCCTGGTCACAATGGTTGAGGGCGCTGTTGGGCCTAGCCCTCTGTCCTCCTTCCCCTATCTGGAAGTCAATGGAGTTCCGCCCCCTCCGGGCCTCAGCCGAAGAAATTCCCTCAGCCAAACCCACCCGGCTGCTGCCCTCAGCCCTTGGGGAATCCCAGGTCCACTTCGGGGCTCAGAGGGATAGGCTGCTCTAGGTCACCCAAAGGTCCAGGTCTTCCTTCTTATTATTTCTTCTTTTTTCTTTTTCATCTTCTTCCTCCTCTTCCTCCTTCTTCCCCCTCATTCTTCTCCCTTCATCTTCTTCCTCCTGCTCCTTCTACCTCCTCCTTCTTCCTTCTTTCTTTTTCTGCCTCCTACTACTACTTCCTACTCCTCTTCCTTCTTCTTCCTCCTTTTTCTTCCTCCTTCCTTCCTTCCTTCTTCATCTTCCTACATTCCTTCTCTTTCCTGCTTTTTCTTCCTTCTTATTCTTTCTTCATCTTCTTTATTCCTCCTTCTTCCTCCTCCCTTCCTTCCTTCTTGTTCTTCTTCCTTCTTCTGCTACATCCTCCTCCTTCCTCTCCCTCTTCTTCTTCCTCCTTCTCTTCAGCTTACCCCTTCCTCTTCTTTCTTCTTCCTTCTTATTTTTTCTTCTTCGATCTCCTTAATCTTCCTTTTCTTCTTCCTCCTCCTTCCTTTTCTTCCTCCTCCTTCCTCTTCATCTTCCTCTCTTCCTCCTTCTTCCTTCTTATTCTTTCTTCTTCCTCCTTTTTCATCTTCTTCCTCTCACCTCCTTTTCTTTCCTCTTTCTTCCCCGTTCTTATGCCTTATCTTCTTTTTCTTTTCCATCTTCCTCTTACTTCTTATTCTTCCTCCTCGTCATTCCTGCTTCTTCCTCTGCCTTACTTTTTCTTCTTTTTCCACCTCCTTCCTTCTTTCTTCTTTCTCCTCCTTGTCTTCCTCCCCCTACTTTCTCTTCCTCCTCTTTCACCTCCTCTCCTAATTCTTCTTTTTCCTCATTCTTCTTTCTTCTTCCTACTTCTTCCTATTCTTCCTTTTTCTATTTCATCTTCTTCATTCTACTCCTTTTCCCTTCTCCTCCTCCTTACTTCTTTTTTGCTTCTTCTTTCTTCTGCTTCCTTCTTCCTCTTCTTAATCCTCTTCATCCTCGTCTTTCTTCATCTTCTTCATCCTCCTTATTTTTTCTTCTTCCTTCCTATCTCTTCCTATCTCTTCTTCTTCCTGCTCCTCCTTCCTTCTTCCTCCTCCTTCATTCTTCATCCTTTTCTTCCTTCTGCTTCTTCTCCTTCCTCTTCCTTTCCCTATATCTTCTTTCCCTTCCTCCTCTTTCCTTCTTCTTTCTTCTTCATCTTCTTCCTCCTTCATTTTCTTCCTTCTTTTTCTTCTTTCTCCTTCCTTCTTCTTCCTCCTCCTTTCTTCTTCTCATCCTCCTTATCCTCCCCTTCTTCATCAATTCTTCCCCTTCTTTCTACTTCTTCTTTTTTCTTCCTATTAATTTTTTATTATTCCTCCTCTTCATCCTTCCTACTTCTTCTTCCTCCTCCTCTTTCTTCATCTTCTCCCTTCCTTCTCCGTCCTCCTCCTCCTTATTTCTTCTTTCTTCTTCTGTCTTATTCCTCCTCTTCTTCCTGCTCTTCTTCTTCCCCCTCTTCCTTCTCCTCATACTGCCTCCTCTTTCTTCTCCTCCTCTTACTCTTCTTCTACTCCTCTTCCTCTTCTTGCTTCTCCTCCTCTTCTTCTCTTTTCTTCTTTTTCTTCTCCTTATTAACATCCTCCTCCTTTCACTATTCCTCCTCCTCTTCCTTTCTCTTTTTCTTCTTCTCCTCCTCTTCTCCTCTTCCTTTTCTTCCTCTTATCCTCCTCTTCCTCTTCTTCTCCTAATTCTCCTTCTTCTATTCTTCCTCCTCCTATTTCTCATCCTCCTCTTCCTCTTCCTCTTGGTTCTTTGAAAAAAAAAATAATACTGATAGACCATTGGTAAAACTCACAAAGAAAGAGAGGGAGAGAAACTTGATAACCCATGTTAAATATCAAAATGGGGAGATCACTACAGATACTGAAGAGATTCCAAGGGTATTCAGAGATACTCTATGCCACTAAATATTAGAATCTGGAAGAAATGGATAAATTCTTGAACTGTTATAACATTTCACAGTTGAATAAAGAGGATGTAGCATATCTAAATACCCAAATTACTATTAAGGAAATTAATATTTTAATCAAAAGTTTGCCCAAAAACAAAAGCCCAGGACTGGATGGATTCACTAATAAATTCTTTAAAACCTTTCATGATGAACTACTACCAATTCTGGCCAGGCTCTTTCATGAATTTGAAGAAAACAGGAATATTCCAAATAGCTTTTATGAAGCCAACATTACCTTGATACCAAAATCAGATAGAGATGCTGCCAAAAAATTAAAATTACAGACCAATATCCCTGATGAACACAGATGCAAAGATCCTCAACAAAATCCTGGCAAACAGGATCCAGTGGCTCGTCAAGAATATCAGTCACTATGTACAAGTAGGTTTCATCCCAGGAACGCAAGGATGGTTTAACATCCATAATTCTATCAACATGATACACAACATCAACAACAAGAAAAATAAAAATCACATGGTCATATCAATAGACACAGAGAAAGCATTTGATAAGGTCCAACACCCATTCTTGATGAAAACTCTCAGCAAGATGGGAAGGAAAGGAACCTTTCTCAATATAGTTAAGGCCATCTACCACAAGCCAATGGCAAATATTATCCTCAATGGAGAAAAAAAAAAGCCTTTCCTATAAATTCTGGTACAAGAGAAGGCTGTCCTCTCTCACCAATCTTATTCAACACAGTACTGGAAGTAAATGCTATAGTGATTAGGCAAGAAAAAAATATCAAGTGAATCCAGATAGGAAAGGAAGAAGTCAGGCTCTCACTGTTTGCAGATAACATGGTACTCTACTTAGAAAACCCTAAAGACTCTACCAAAAAGCTTCTAAAAACAATAGATTCATATAGCAAAGTGGCAGGCTACAAAATTAACATGCAAAATTCAATGGCCTTTTTATACACCAATAATAATAGGGAAGAAATGGATATTAATAAAACAACTCCATTCACATTAGTGCCACACAAACTGAAATATCTTGGAGTCAACTGACTAAAGATGTGAAGGACTTATACAAAGAAAACTATAAAGTACTGCTCTAAGAAATAAGAGAGGACACATGAAAATAAAAACACATACCCTGCTCATGGATTGGCAGGATAAACATCATTAAAATGGCAATAATCCCAAATGTATTGTACAGATTTAATGTGATCCCTCTAAAGATACTCAATACATTCTTCAAAGTGGATCAAACACTTCTGAAATTCATTTGGAACAATAAACACCTTTTAATAGCTAAAGAACTCCTTGGGAAAAGGAATATGGGAGACATTACTTTCCCCAATTTTAAGCTGTATTACAAAGCAATAGTTATCAAAACAGCATGATATTGGAATAAAGACAGACCCTTCAGATCATTGGAATAGGCTTCAGTACTCAGATAAAGTTCCCCAGACATACAACCACCTAGTTTTTGATAAAGGAGCAAGTAATCCTAAATGGAGCAAGGAAAAGCATCTTCAAAAAGTAGTGTTGACACAACTGGTTAGCCTCTCGCAAAAAAGCAAACTCAGACCTCTAGCAAACACCATGTTTGAAGGTAAAATCCAAATGGCTTAAAGACTTGATATCTAATCTTCAACTATAAGGTATATAGAACAACATGTAGATAAAACACTCCATGACATTGAGACTAAAGGCATCTTTAAGGAGGGAACAACATTCTCCAAACAAGTGGAAGCAGAGATAAACAAATGGAACTATATTAAGCTGAGAAGCTTCTGCACCTCAGAGATAGTGCCCAGAATAAAAAGCCACCCACTGAGTGGGAGAAATTATTCACCCAATGCTCATCAAATAAAGGACTAATATCCAAAATATAAAAGGTACTGACAGAACTTTACAAGAAAAAAAGTCTAACCTCATCAAAAATGGGGAAAATAAATGAACAGACACTTCATAAAAGAAGAAATGCAAAAGGCCAAAAAGCACATAAAAAGATGCTCCACATCACTAATCATCAGAGAAATGCAAATCAGAACAACTATGATACACCACTGAGATTGGCTTACATCACAAAGAAGGAAAACAGCAGTGCTGGCAGGGATGTGGAGATAAAGAAACTCTTTTTCACTGCTGGTGGGAATGCTGTCTAGTCCAACCTTTATGGAAAGCGATATGGAGATTCCTCCAAAAAATGGAAATTGAGTTCCCATATGATCTAGCTATACCACTCCTAGGAATATACCTAAGGAACACAAAAATGCAATACAAAAATCATTTCCTCACACCTATATTCATTGAAGGGCTATTTACAATATCCAGACTCTGGAAACAACCAAGATGCACTTCAACAGATGAATGGCTAAAGAAACTGTGGTTCATATACACAATGAAAATTATGCAGCTGTCATGAGAGATAAAATTGTAAAATTTTCCTATACATGGATGTATATAGAATCTATTATGCTAAGTGAAATAAGTCAGAGGGAGAGAAATAAATGCAGAATAGTCTCACTCATCTATGGATTTTAAGAAAAATGAAGGACATTTTTCAATAATTCTCAGAGACAAAAGAAATGAGAGCTGGAAGATACAGCTCACGACATGAAGCTCACCACAAAGAGTGATGCGTGCTGTTAGAGAAATACCTACACTGTGAACTATCCTAACAATGTGAATTAATGAGGAAAGTAGAAATCCTGTCTTGAGTACAGACGGAGGAAGGAGATTTGTGAGATTGGTGGTAGGAATGTTGCACTGGTAAAGGGGGATGTTCTTTACATGACTGAAATCATACAACTACAATCATATTTGTAATCAAGGTGTTTAAATAGAGAAAAAAGAAAAAAGAAAATTTTATGCATAAATAAGAAACAGATCTCTCAATAAATAAGATTCAGTGCAAAAAAAAAAACAGAATGTGTGTATTTGTGTGTGTGTGTGAATCACATAAGTAAGTCACCAGAGAGAGCAGTCCCATTTCCCAGTAGTCTATGAGGTTGGAGACAATTACAAGAGCTGTTAGTAAATGGCCATAGTGGTATAAAGGACTAGTCAACTGGCTCCTGCACATCAACCATAACTGAGGCTGCCCTTAGGCAAGACACTTCTGCTTCTGGTCTCTGGGCTACAGGAAGTGGAAGTCAGAGAAAATAAACCACCTGTCTCCAGACCACTCCTCCATTTCTCTTCCTGGCGCAGGCATGCTAGGCCTGTGAGCTCGGCCCTGGGAGGACCTGCACCCTACTTATGCCTGTGCTGTAGGACTGGGAACCCCAATGGACTCTGAGTTGCTGTTTCTGTGGCCCCAAGTCCATAGGTTACCTTCCTAGTAGCCAGGACAGGTCCAGGTCTCTCCCTGCAGTTCCATCCACAGGTGCAGCCTGTCCCCAAGGCCCTGCCATGCTGAGTGTGCAGGAAGGTGACCTTGCTTGGACTGGGCCAATATTATGTTAGGGTGGTGGACAGAAACCCCCAGGTGGTAAAAGGAAATTCCTGAGCACGGTGCCCACTTCTGAGAAAGTGTGAGCAATGGGCACCTGCTCTGGGCCCATCCTGCCCTCCAGGGGTGCATGCTGTCAGGAGGTTCCAATGCAGGCTCAAAGAAAAGCATTTTCATGCAGGTTAGTCACCCATCCAGGGAAACTAAGGCCCTTGAGATCCTGGCTCTACGGGAGGGAGGGGCACCAGCAGGTGACTTTGACACATGGCCTGGAGCTCCGGAACCTAAACTGACTCCACAGGGGCAAGAGACCAGTCATATTGAGGATGATCCAGATTGGTCCCCATGTTCATCATCCTCTGAGCCCTGTGCCCCACCCAGAGCATGCATACCTCATGCCTACACTTAGCCTAAACCACTGCACTCAGGTGTCTGGTCCCGGGTTAGCCCAGCCTATTTGGGGATTAAAGTCAGAAGAAGACAAAATTACTGGATAAAACCAAGCAAATAAACCCTTAGCCTCTAAAAACAGAAATGAGATTATCAAGCAGGAAAAGGGGCACAATCAGGAAAAACACCTATGAAGGTGGAGGAGGGAAAACAATTTGATAACAGTTATGATAGAAACACATGCTTAAAACATAAATACTTAAACTATTGTAAACCAGTTACTTCATTTAAAAAAAAAGAATGAAGGAGAACAAGAAAAGCAGTGAATCATATTATGACTGCTAGGTTTTGTTACAAAAACCAGCAAAGAAGTATAATAGATGATGGCAGGAATATAAAACTGAAAGAAAAAAAAGATAAACTGTTATGTGGTTCAAACTATTAACACTAAAATGCTATTTAAATGAAATACTGGGCCAAGTTATATGATAGCCCAGAAGGTTGGGTGCCTGCCTTGCATGTGGCCAACCCACATTCACTTCCTGGCATTCCAGATGCACCCCGCTCCCAAACCACCAGTAGCAATTCCTGAGCACCATATCAGGTGTGATCCAAAAAGCCAAAATGTAAAGAAGATAATTATTTTTAAGGAATACCTCACTGGAGCACAAAGAGCTAAGCACTAATCTGTGTGCAGGAAGCCAAGGTTCAAGAATCAGCATCACAGAGTCCAAAGCAATAATACACTGGGCATGCCTCCAGAGAAAGCTGGGGAGTACCCTCTACCACTCCCAGATATGGGCTAAGACCAAAACTAACAAAAAATCAGTGTGGGGCTAGAAATATAGTTCTGGAAGCCTCCCCCCACCCTTTACATACTTCTGGATGCTCTTGCAGCCACGGACACACCACATAGCCACATGTACATATATTGGCCAGCTCCATCACATTTTATTTATTCTCAAGAGATGTAAACCAACCCATGAAAAAATAATGGCCACACCAGCCTCATAGCTGAAAACTGAGGCACTGTCAGAGGGAGGGGCTGACCAATTTCACCCCTGCCAAAAACTCACCAGCTGAACCCACAATCCACAGTCACTACCGTGCCAATGGCTCCACTTTACCACTGATCTCTGCAGAGACACCTAACCAACAAAAGCTCCAGGTATGCCAGTATTTGAGCTGACATCATCAAAACTTTGTCAGGAATGAGTGCAGGCACTCTCTACCCTCACCTCAACTTTTCATACTTCCAAAAGGCCTACCAGCCATAACCACACTCCACAACCATCTCCTGTCAACCATAGATTTTGGACTTCCTTGGGCTGCACAGCAGCATACTCAGCAGCATGATATTTTTAAATATCTTTATACAGACATCCCAGTAGGCACATATCAAGTTAGATGCCAAGGTAGAATAGAAGCCAGATAAGGTTAACAGAACCAATAACTGAACGAACAACAAGAAACAAACAGAAATGGCTTCAGATGGTAATTTACTGGCCCCAATACAAGACATAATCATTTCCACAACTTTCTTTGGCTCAAGTTTTTTTCTTTTGATAATTCCATTACCATTCAGTTGTAAACAATCAATACCAAGTAAATTATTTCCTGCCTGCCAGGGAAGGCAAGAGCAGGAGAAGTGGGACACAGAGACAGTGGTGGATTGAATTTTACAATAGTGGTGGGATTGGTATTAGAGCATGGAATGGCAGAAACAAATTAATTATGACCAACTAGATAATCTAGTGTTTAAATAATTTTTTTTTAAATGAGAAGCCCAAGTGACAGGTAAGCCTCTTGCCTTGCACTCAGCCAACCCACCCAAATTCCATCTCTGGCATCCCAAATGGTCGTCTGATCACTACGAGAAATAAGTGAGCACTGCTGGGTATGACCTAACAATAAAACAAAGCAAAATATATACTTCTGAAGGTTAATCACAATCCCCAACACCACCTTTGGCTCCCTGAGCACTGCCACGAATCTTTACAGAGCACAGAGCCAGGTATAGTCCCAGAGCACCACTGGGTGTGAACCAAACCCCTTCCAAAAGCAAAATTTATAATTATAAATTGGTGCACAACAATGTGGTCACTAGTTAATTAAAATTAATCAACTCTCTAAATTATATTTATGTTAAATATAAAAAATATTCAATGGTTTAAAAGCCATATAAGCAAACTATTTTTCATTGAAGTCTTCTTAGTGAGTTCACATTCCTCTTTATGCAAATATAAACTAGGAAAGCTTTTAGAGAATTGTCAGCATCTAAAGAATGGAAAGTTTAAAAATTAACCTCCTTTTGCCTCAAATAAAGGCATATAGAAAATATGTGCAAACCCCATGGTGTTTTATAAGGATCAATTGATTGCTTGCAATTGTGAAAACAAATCTGAGAAATCTAATAAATCTATTAAGAGCAGAATGGCTAATTAACTTTGAAATCGTTGCAGAGAAATTACCATGTGAATGAAAGACATATAATTTGGATAGAGAATACTTTACGAGGAAAAAATCATAACACTGGTTATCTCTGGAGAGTCGAATAAAGAAAGGAAAAGTTTTTCATTGGGTTAGAGTGGTAGTACAGGGGGTAAGGCAGATGCCTTGCACTCAGCCAACCCAGGTTCAATACTCAGCACCTCATATGTTTCCCTGAGCCCACCAGAAGTGATCCCTAAGCAAAAAACTAGGCGTTAATCTGCAAGTGTGGGCAAAAACAAATTATTTTCAGTTCCTGAATAGGTCAAGGAACATCTTTACAGCTCCAAAATATACATCAGCCTAACAATACTACCATTAAGCATTTACTGATGCACCACCTTGTTTTAAAAGGAGTTAAACAAACATTACCCCCAAAATACATGAAAGGCACCTGTGCAGCCTGGGCCCATGTGTTGCTGCTGTGTACATGTGTTGCCCTCCTGAGATGTGTCCTTTCATAGTTTAATACTGGGGTGTGAAATGGTCTCTCTGCCTTTTGTTGGGTTGGTTGGTTTGGAGACTACACCGAGATGCCTTCCGGGGTTACTCCTGGTTCTGTGCCAAAAAATTACTCCTGGCAATATGGGATGCCAGGTATCATGGGATGTGGGGAATAGAACCGAGCTCGGCTACATCAAGGCAAATGCCATACCTATTGTGCTGTTATTCTGCTTTTGAAAAAGCCCATGTTCTCATGTGTGCCTGTCTCTCTATTTCTCTTTCTATCCATCTACCTCTATCTCTCTTGGTTTCACTCTCTCTCCTTCCTTAAAATGTCTAAGCAAAATCTGTTTTTATGTTTTAAAAATGCATAGAAGGGATTCATACTTGTTCATCAATGGTCAGCAAAAATCAGGCTAGGGCCAGAGCAAAGCACAGTACAGGGCATTTGTCTTAAATGCAGCCTATACAGGTTCAATTCCCAATATTTCATGTGATTCCCCAAAAATTGCCAGGAGTGATTTCTGAGTACAGAGCTAGAAGAAACCCTTAAGCCCTGTTGGTATGGTCCAAAAACAAAAAAGTACTTAATTACAGGAGCTGGATGGAACTAAAGTGCCTAAATCCAAGCATCCCAAGTCTAATCCCAGCATCACATATGTTTTCCCAAGCACTGGCAGGAGTTCCTCCAGAGCACAGTCAGGAATAACCCCTGAGCAATTCTTGTTGTAATCCAGACACAGCCTACTGCCCCCCCCAAAAAAAAACCCAAAATATTTAGTCACAATAATCAATAGATACAACTCCTCTTGTATCTATCAACAGATGAATAAACAAAATGTGACATATCTAAATAAAAGGATATTGTCATAAAAAGAGATGAGATTCTGATTCATGCTATACACTATAGAAGATGAGTGCTTTAAAAGACATACTAAGTAAATTAAGTCAGATATAGAAGGGTAAATATTATTATATTATCCCATTTCTATAAAATAGATAAAATAAACTCATTGAGAGAATGATAATAGAGAGCACTAGAGGGTATGTGATGAGAAGAAACTCTTAGATATATAAAGTTTATCTCTGGTGTGATGAAAAAATCTGCAAACAAGTGATGATTGCAAAGAGCCATGATTGCTGATACTGCCATAGAACTATATACTTTTGTTTGTTTGTCTTTGGGTCACATCTGGCAGCGATCAGGGGTTAATCCTGGCTCTACACTCAAAAATTGCTCCTGGCAGGCAGGGAGACCATATGGAATGCCAGGATTTGTACCACAGTCCTTCTGCATGCAAGGAAAATTCCCTACCTCCATGCTATCTCTCCAGCCTCTAAATATGATAAATTTATTTCTAAAGATCTCTGATAGAATATAATAAATATTATCCTGATACCAATTTAACAAGAAATAATTCGAGAAATAAATTTGAAAAATAAAAAAGAGAAAATAATAGGACTAGCTAAATGGCTCCAGGAACTAGATCAAATGCATATGGAATCCCAGATTCAATCCCTGGCACCAATGATCCTTTGAGGATGACCCAGAGTGTCACATACACACGTGAATTATTTCACTTATAGGAGCATATGTACTCCCCCCACCACATACACAGCACAGGCAGGAATGATTCCTGAGTGCAGAGCCAGGATTAATTCTTGAATATCAACAGGTGTGGCCCAAAAAAAACAAAAGACCTATTTCCCTTATATTAGAAAGTAAAGGATAAAAAAATCAAAGATTTATAAAACATATTCTTAAAACATGCA
The DNA here is from genome assembly GCF_024139225.1 of Suncus etruscus. Classification (NCBI taxonomy): domain Eukaryota; kingdom Metazoa; phylum Chordata; class Mammalia; order Eulipotyphla; family Soricidae; genus Suncus; species Suncus etruscus. Next base: position 58,843,743 of record NC_064860.1, on the reverse strand, counting down.
AAAATGGTTAGAAGAATCAGTTAAATACAAGATTTTCTCATGTTCATTGATCAAAACACTTTCAAGGTTAAAGTATTCCCTCAAAGGATCACAAAGTCATATTGAATTCCTCCCCAAATCCCAACGACTTCTCAGAAATTCACAAGATGGTCCTAAAGCTCACATGGAAATTCAAAGAACAACAGCAAACCACTATCTAAAACAAAACCAGGTTGGAGGACGTGGAACCAAATTTTAAAACAATAAACATTCTAAAGCAGAAAGTGACATAAAATCAATAGAGGGGAGCCAGAGAGCAGCTGGGAAGTGCTTGCCTTGCCTTGTTCAAGGTCAACATGGGTTCAATCCCTGGTACCCCCTAGATCAACAAACACAAAACAAAATTCCAGTGGAACCAGAACCTTGATCAAGAAACAGAATACAGGTAGGACACTTCCTTCACATGCTTCAGGTTCAATCCCCAGCATCTTATATAGCCACTACCACCCCACCCCATAGCTCGAGCCAGCCAGGAGTGATCCCTGAGTTCAGAGCCAGAAGTAAGCCCTGAGCATCACAGATGTGCTCCAAAACCAAAACAGAAACAATATGGAGGACAGAGAAATAGCTCAATCAGCTGGAGTAAATGCTTTACATCCAGAAAGCACAGGTTCTCTCCCTAGCACCACATGGTTCTCTCCCTGGCACCCCATGGTCTCCTGTGGTAAAACCACAGGAGTAAAACCAGAGTAAAACCTGGCACTAATCCAATTGCCCAACACCTGCCAGGAGAGTTCACAAAGAAAAAAAAAGCCCAAATTAACAGCAGTCCCCTTCCCACACTTCCTTATATATCTAGGGTCCAGCTTTTAAAATTTAAAGTCTTTTCTGGAATGCTTCAGTTGCTTAATTTAGGATCAAAGTTTATATATATTATTATGTATCAAAAAGAAAAATCTCAATACTATGTCAGAATTCATTTATATGGGTACTTTAATTTATACAGAGTACTATGTAACTATTACTGTTAATGTATTTGTCATGGCTTAAGTCTGATAATGCTACTACTAGTACACTGTTTGATGTTCAACACATCTCCTTTATATGTTTTTATTTCGTTTCTCATCCACACCTGCTGATGCTCAGGGGTTACTGCTGGCTATGCATGCAGAAATCACTCCTGGCTTGGGGGACCATGGTCCATCCTAGGCTAGCGTGCAAAGGGCAAACACCTTACGGCTTGCACCACTACTTTGGCTCCACATATTTATATTTTGCTACAGTAGAATTACTGGCTTTTATGATAATCACTCTCAAGTGTTAGTAGAAAATAGTTAACCATTTTACAAATATTTGTACAAATGAATCCTTATGCCTGCTGAGTCTATTGAGTCATGGTATTTTTGTTTTGTGTATATTTTGTTTTGGCAGTGCTCAGGGGTAACTCCTGATTCTGCACTCAGAAATCAATCCTGGAGGTGAGCAGAGGACCATATGGGATACAGAGTATCAAACCCAGATCAGCCACATGCAAGGCAAGTACCTTACCCTCTGTACTATCTTTATGGCCCAAGTATTGGTCTTTTTAATAATCTGTGTTGTCACTTTTACATAGGACTCTGATAGCTTTATATTTACTATGGATTTAAGAATAGTCTTTCCAACGATGGTCATAGAACACAGGATATCCACTATATATAAGAATGAAGTTAGTGGGGATCGGCATGGTGGCGCTAGAGGTAAGGTGTCGTCTGCCTTGCCAGTGCTAGCCTAGGACGGACCGTGATTCTATCCCCCGGCGTCCCAAATGATCCCCCAAGCCAGGAGTGACTTCTGAGTGCATAGCCAGGAGTAGCTCCTGAGTGTCACCGGGTATGGCCCAACACCCCCCCCCCAAAGAATGAAGTTAGGGACAAGGGAGATAGTGTGGGACAAGTGTGGGATAGTGGGGACAAGTGTGGAAGTCTTGCACTTGGCCAATTTCAGCTCAATTCCCAGGAGCAACCTCCATGTACAGAGACAGGAGTAGACCACATGCATTATGAGGTATGACTCCCCATAAAATGAGACTGGAAAGATAGCTCAAGGGGTTGAGGGCATACTTTGTATGTGAGATGTTTAGGTTTAGAAATACTGAATACTGATATGACCCCAAAGCAAAAATACACCAAAAATGAGATAAGAAAGATAAGTAGTGGGTCCGGAGCAATAATAGCACAGCAGTAGGGCATTTGCCTTGCACACGGCTGACCCAGGATGGACTCAGGTTTGATCACTGGCATCCCATATGGTCCTCCAAGCCTGCCAGGAGTAATTTCTGAGCACCACCACCGAGTGTGCCCCACCAAAGTAAACAACAACAAAGACAAAAAGATAAGTATAATTTGGGGAGCGAGCTCAACATGCTGAAGAACAGGTTTGGTCTGCAAGATGCCCTGATTTGACTCTTGGCAATACTCCCTCCAGCATCATCAGGAGTTTTCGCTAACCCCAGCCCATGCCTAGCTCCTAACTGAATAGCATTCCAGAGCATTATCCATGTGGCATGAAAACCCAAAAAGAAAAAAAGAAAAGAAAAACATGGCCTGAGAGATAATACACAGATTAAGGTGCTTGTTTTGCATGCAGCCGCCAGCCACTATTTGATTTTTGACAAGATAAATGGTCCCAAGAGTAACGCCAATTGTGACCCGATGCCCTCTACCTCCAATCAGAAGCAAAATAATAATAATAATAATAATAATAATAATAATAATAATAATAATAATAATAAAGGCTAAGGCTAGGGAAATAGCTTATGAGTCATGGGTGCCTGTCTTATAAAATGTGGAGTTAGATTTTTGGTACCTCTGGGGCCCCTCTGAATTACTCTACTGATCCTAGTGGACTCCAGAGCACTGCTGGGACAGCCCTGAATAACAAATAAGGAGAGTTATGTAGTGATAGTACAGCAATCTGGACACTTGTCTTATACATGGCTGACCTGAGTTCCATTACGGGCACCCCATATAGTCCCCAGAACACTTCCAGAAATGATCCCTGAGCATAGAACAATGAGTAAGTCCTAGCAAGTCATAGCATTACTAGCTATGACCCAGAAGACAAAAACAAAGAATGAGCACACATAAAAATGTACAACAGTATTAGCACAGAAGTATAGTCAAAGTCACAATGAAGCACCACTACTCTCCCACAAACAAGCAATGGGAACATAAGCGAACTGGGGATTTGTCACAAGTGCCATTCTATAGAGCAAATGTGCTGCATGAGGCCCTAGGGTCAATAATTGCCACTCCAGGCCCAAAGACATAACTGTGTGTATCCTCCAGAACAGCAGCAACAAAAGGTTGTCTGACAACAACAAACAGTGGGAAGTAAAGGGGGCTGGAGAGATAGCATGGAGGTAAGGTATTTTCTTTTCATGCAGAAGGTCAGTGGTTCGAATCCCGGCATCCCATATGGTCCCCCGAGCCTGCCAGGAGCAATTTCTGAGCATAGATCCAGGAGTAACTCCTGAGCTCTGCCGGGTGAGATGACCCCCCTCCCCAAATAAACGAGTAGGAAGAGTTTGACATAAGAGTGGGTAAGGGAGACGGCTCAGAGGGCCAATGGACATGCTTCTATGAAAGAAGCCTGGCTCCATGGGGCCGGAGAGATGGCATGGAGGTAAGGCATTTGCTTTGCATGCAGAAGGTCCGTGGTTCGAATCCGGGCATCCCATATGGACCCCTGAGCCTACCAGGAGCGATTTCTGAGCATAGAGCCAGGAGTAACCCCTGAGAGCTGCCTGGTGTGACCCAAACCCCGCCCCCAAATAAAAGAAGCCTGACTCCATCCCAGTCAACACCACATGCTGAGTACTGCCAAGAGCAGCCCTAGAGCAAAGCCTACAGAATAACCCCTAAACACTGATAGGTATGACCCCAACACAGGTAGGTGTTGGGGAGCGGAAGGTAAACAGTGGTCATATGATCCAGCCATTCCACTCTTGCAATTGAGAAGTGAAAATCTACAGTCACACAAATACATGGATATGAGGGGTCAGGGCACTTGCCTTGCACAGGACCAACCGACCCAGTCAGGTCCTGGTACCCCAGAAAGTCTCCCAACCATGTCAGAAATGATTCCTAAGCACGGGGCCAGAAATAATAAGCCTGGAGCACTGCTGAATGTGGCCTAAAAACAAAACATGAGCACACTAAATTTCCACTCATCCGTTGCATGCATGTACCACTTCTTCATGATTCACAGTCTGTTGTGGAACAGCTGGTGGAGCCCAACTCTTAGCTACTGTCCTGAGTGCTGCAATGAGTAGTGTGACTGACATACAGACATACTTTCATACTTTTAGAGTAGGCCGGAAGAAGCTTAAGGAGACTTCCTGAGGTAGGCGAAGCACCAGGAACCGGAAGAGGCCTGAGGAGGCTTCCTGAGAGAGGCGAAGCGCCAGGAACGCCAGGAACATTGGGAACACCGGACTCAGCCCACTCAGCGTGGAGATGGGCTGAGGAGGGAAGCCAGGAAGGCCAAGGCCTCGGGCGACCCTCGGGCGGGCACATGCCCAGGTGGAGCAGACACGACCCAGTCCCCGGATGTAGCCCGCCCAGAAGTGGCCAGTCCGGAAGTGGCCGCGTTTCTGATGCTCCAGGCCAGGCGACTCAGGCCCCAGCCCTCCTGCCACGCCACAGTGCTCTAGGCCACGCCCCATGCCTCCAGGCCATGCCCCTTCCCTCCTCTCTGGCCCCGCCCTCCTCCCTGCCCCTGTTCACTTGTCTCAGGCCACTTCCAGCCTAATTGGAGATACTGATAAGGGTCCAGAAGGCCAAAGAAGCCACCTGCTGTTCAGGCCAAATTTTGCCAGATGATTGGGCAAGGATTTCATCCGACTTTGAGCATCCCAGCTGCCAGTTTCTGTCTATCATTCATTTTTATTAAAGGAAGCCTGGACATGCAAGGAACGCAACAGGGAAATGCCAGTGTGCCATTGAGGCTCAAGGGGCTGAGTGTGTGTGTTTGGCAGGCCGGAAGTCTGCAGTGAAGTCTCAGGCACCAGAAGGTTTTCAGAGAGATCCTCCAGCACAGTCTGGAAGGGTGGTCAAAGGAATGGCAGATGAATCGAAGAACGATGATGTCTACTTGTGCTGTTTAAGACTTTCACTAGACACAACATCACTTCAGTCTCATTCCTCCAAAACATTTTCATGTCCCCAAAGAGACTTGTCCCTGACAAGTTATCACTCCCTGCCCTCCTTTCATCCCTGGAAACGAAAAATGCTTTCTATTTCTTTGCAAGATCTATTCAAGGCATCTCGTCTTAGTAGAATCATGCTATCTGCGGCCTCTGAGGTTTGACTTATTTTTTCCTACTTGAATTAATTTGATTTAAAGGACACTTATCACATAGTTGGCATAGTTGTTATTACACTTGTTTCCAGAGAAGTGAGAGCAAAATTTTTTTTGAAAGTAAATAAAGGAAAAGAAGAAAAAAATTAAAACAAAGTACAGCAATAAGCAAATTTGTGAAAATGATTGTGTCTTCAATGAAGTCATTCAGGCATTGGGAGAGGTTGCTCTTGTTGCTAGCTGAGCGTCCTGTTACTTCATTTATTGCCGAATTAAGTAACTTCAGCTACACACTGGAGTTCTTGAGAAGAAAGACCTTCATTCAAAGAATATTTATAAACTTTGGTCTTGCCCTGGGTCAGTAAGCCATTGTCTGAAAGTTGACTAAGCTGCTTTATTGCTAGTTGTGTATTCTGTTCTTATTTGCCTAAGTGGCGCTGGCTTCTGTGATCATTTCACATCTAAATTCGTGCATTTTTACTAGGATGCCAGTATTGAAAAATATGAAGGTGCTGCACAGCTTTATGTTCCAGGTCTTTGAGGATCTGTGGGACTGGGCCAAGGAGCTGGCATGTCACTGGCATCTAAACTGGTGTGTTTCAGGGGCCTAAAAGATAGTACATCAGTGGGGCATTTGCCTTTCATGCTACCAACTTGGGAGCAACCGGGTTCAATTCCCAGAATCCCAAATGGTCCCCCAGACTGCCAGGGGCAATTTCTGAGTGCAGAGCCAGGAGTAAAACCTGATAATCACTGGATGTGGCCCCAAAAGAAAGGAATAAATATAACTGAAAAATATTAGAAATCCCTCTACCTTTTTATAGTTTAGGAAAGTTTACCCAGAAAGCCCTCTTTTCTCTAATGTGACTTAGATAAGACCACTGCTGATTCTGACATATTCTGTTCTCTCCATTAGTTTTGTTTTGTTTGGGGGCCATGCACAAAAGTTCTCAGGGCTTACTCATGGCTTTGTGTTCAGGAATCACTCCTGTTAGTCTCAGGGCATCATATAGAGCAGTGTTTGTCGACCTTTTTTTGTGCAAAAGGACATTGTTTTCATGAAAACAAAAAAGCAAACAAACATGAGGCAAACCACCATCAGAAAATGTTAATAAAATAAAAAAAGAACTCTGTGCCTACATTGACTATAAATAAAGTAATTCTCTTGAGTAGGAATCAAATAAACACAAAGAAGTTATTTTATAATTACTTTATTATGAGATAATCTAATGAATGGTCTATTTGTGAGCCAAAGATGCATGTTAAGGATGACATTGGAATTTTTCCCACGGCACACCAGACAATATCTCACAACACACACTAGTGTGCCGCAGCACAGTGGTTGAGAAATGCTGATAGACAGTGCCAAAGATTGAACCGAGGGCAGCCACATGTAAAATATGACCTGCTATTCTGCTCTCACTGCTCTACTGCTCTCACTTCTTTATCTGTACCAAGACCAAGCACAGACACATATACCCCTTTGCTTAAATTTTCTGGCAAAGTGCTCCAAATCCCTATTCAATATCTCACACACAAACATTTTTTTGCCCATTCCACTACCTGCCTCCTTTCACAGAACCTCAAAGCATAACACAATGTCTCACAAATGTTTTGAAATTAAAATTGTTTGCCTAAAACTAGTCTGACATAAATATTTCCTGTTAAGTAAACTGTCTAAAAGCTGTTAGACACATACCACTATGTACAATACCAGCCAAACTCCAATCCTATTCAAAGGTTTGCTAATATTCATTTGTAAAATTATTGTGACAAATTTCCAGCAGATGACAGTAAAGATTAGTGGTTGAGGGGAGGAGAACTGATTTTAACAGACAAAATATCTAACAAAATCAAAATTTTATTAGAAGGAAGATAAGTGTGGCTAGGGCTGAGAGTTCTGTGGCATTAGAAAATAATCCAGAGAGATCATACAAGAGGTAAGGTGCTAGCCTTGCTTTGTTTGAGTCTCTTGCACCTGGAACACAGCGAGGAGCACTACTGATCAGAGAGCCAGTATAGCCCCTGAGCACTGCCCACTGTGTCCCTAAAACTAAAAAAAAAATTATTCAACTTATCACAAAACTTTTCAAATTCTGTGATAAATTATATCTTAATAAAATGTTTCAGATGTATTTAATTGCAATTTAGTCATTCTTAAAAATTATTAGGCATTAAAACCATCATTTGAAAATCATTATGTGGAAACCATCAATATTATACATAGTTTAATTTTTCCATATTTTTTCTTAGATCCAGGGGTACAAGGGATCAAACCAGGGTAGCCAGGTGAAGGCAAATGCCCTACACATTGTACTATCACTTCAGCCCTGACTCACATCTTTTTAATAAATTTCAATAAAAATTTTCTTGCTTCACATACACATGAAATCATTTATAAACTACAAACCTTGGCTTATTTTTGATCATTGCTGTCATTGCAATATGATTCTATAATGTAGACAGTTGCTATATTCAGAAAACCTATGTGAAATAGATAATATTCAAGCTGAATCTTAGCAGATATGTGGAATTTAACCTAAATATAAAATCTGGGTGAGTTAAACTAAACAAGAGTGCATAAGAATATTTCCTGGTATCATAAAAAGACCTTGGATTGTAGTAATAAGCACATATGGAGCCAGAGGTTGTTCCCATGGCAGTATGCTTCATGGGCAGAGAAACCCTGAATCTCTTAGGCCAGGGTAATTCCCTTTCTTATCTCCTCAATACTTACTCACAACCCACAATCACTTTCCCTGGGCTTACACACCTCAGTTAATTAAAAAAAAAAAGTACTTTTTTTAGTCCAAACTTTGCTCACAGACCACAGCCACTCTCACTGGTCTCATACACCTCAGTTCAAATCAAATGGTGCTTTTTGGTCCAAATGCTGTCCACAGCCTACAGTTGCTCCATCTGAGCTCACTCACTCAATCATTAAATTTAAACTGTAATATTTTATTTTTAGGATAGCTTAATTTTCTATCTGAATTTTATTTTCTTCAAAATAGTTTTAGAGTTTTGGTTGGTTCTGAGAATTTAATGTCTGTACTATTATTGAATGATGACTTACTAAGCATCCATTGAATACTAAAATAGAACTTTATAATGCTTTTATTTGAACAACATACTATATATGTATATGTATAATCTCAAGTGTCTCTTGAAATCAATAAATTGATCTTTCTGCATGGGGAAAACAAATTAGTATGTTCAACTGGGTGAGATTACAGTTAAACTAAAAGCAATTAGCAGAGAGATTGTATCTAACTGGTTAAAAATAGATATTATAAAAATTAAAGAAATTTTATCCCACATAAGAAAATAAAAGACAAAAACTAGGGGCTAGAAATATAGGACAAGCCCTCCCCTTCCCTCCTCTGAGACCACAGCCTGCAGAAAGTGTTTCTGCCAGTGATCCTGCCTGCTTCAGAGCTGCCTGAGACTGGATTTCATCAGCTTTCCTGCCCGTGATCCTGCCTGCTTCAGAGGTGAATGTCAATTTTCTGGGTGACCCTGGAGAGCACAGTGAAGGTTTTGGAGGCTTCAAGCTCTTTCACCTTTGTCAGTAAGAGGATGTGAAGCCCCAAACATCTGAGGGGATTACCCATTTCAGACTAGGATTAAAGTTCTAAAGGATTTCTGGGAACTCAGATGCCAGCACCCCTATCTGCCTGTCTTCTGTGCTGTGCTGCATTTTCAGCCTGATTTGATCCTGTGTGTGGCTCATCTGTAGACGGCTCGCCTTCCCTGGAGCCTTCCCTGAAGGTGAGTTTACACGCCCAGAAAGGGTGGAGCCAGAGGAGCATGGCTGCTCTGTTTTCCTTCACGGCTGTGCACACCTTTAGCCAATGAATACAACCACATCACATAGAAAAACCCACAGTACAAGTGTGACCATGGGGGGCCGGGAAGGTGGCGCTAGAGGTAAGGTGTCTGCCTTGCAAGCGCTAGTGTAGGACGGACCTCGGTTCGATCCCCCGGCGTCCCATATGGTCCCCCCAAGCCAGGGGCGATTTCTGAGCGCATAGCCAGGAGTAACCCCTGAGCGTCAAACGGGGTGGCCCAAAAACCAAAAAAAAAAAAAAAAAAAAAAACAAGTGTGACAATGGGGAAATAATGCAGGTCAGCACCAGACATGGCAACTCTGATAACTTGAACATGACCAACCAACTAGTCAGTCTCTCAGATAAGGAGTTTAGAGTCACAATATGGAAGATGTTCAAAGAACTCAAAGAAAGTATAGAAGAGAACACTAATAAGAATCAAGAGAATACAAAAATAGATATCAGAAAACTCCAAACTGAAATTTCAGCTCAAATATCAGGTTTGAAAGACTCAGTAGATGAATTTAAGAAAAACATGGTTGAGCTTTCCATGGGTTAACAGCAGCTGAGGATAGAACACTGGAAGATGAGATGAATAAGAATTCCATACAGCAGAAGAAATTGGAAAAAGCCTTAAAGCAAATGCTCAAACAATGGAAAAATTACTCAAAGAATGGGAACAGATAAAATAGAAGTCTATGAAAAGCTCAACAGAAACAACTTAAGAATCATTGGAGTCCCAGAGACCCAGGAAGAAAATCTTCAGGAAGAATCAACGGTCAAGAACATCATTAAAGAGAAACTACCAGAGCTAAAGAATACATGCAATCAAACCCTGCATGCCCAAAGAGTACCAACTAAAAGAGACCCCTAAAAAACACCACAAGACACATACTAGTCACAATGACGTCTCCACAGATGGAGACAGAATTCTGAAAGCAGCAATATCAAAAAGAGAAATTACATTCAAGGGAACATCCTTGAGAATTACTGCAGACCTGTCACTGGAAACACTCAAGGTCAGAAGGCAGTGGTGGGACATAGTGACAAAACTCAATGAAATAAATGCTTCATCTAGAATACTGCACCCAGCAAAACACACTTTCAGGTTTGAAGGAACAATACATGGTTTCACAGACAAACAACAGCTTAGAAACTTTACAGACTCAAAACCATTCTTAAAAATAAAACTGAATGGCCTACTTTAAGACAAGACTGACCAACAGACACACCAAACTTTGATATAGAGATGGCATTAACTCCCAGGACAATTCTTTCTCTCAATTTCAGTGGACTAAATGCACCAGTTAAGAGACACAGAGTGGCTAAATGGATAAAAAAAAAACTCAATCCAACCTTCCGCTGCCTACAAGAAATGCACATGAATAGTCAGAAAAAAAAATAAACTCTAAATAAAAGGCTGGAGGAAAATCATCTAAGCAAACAACACCCATAAAAAAGCTGAAGTGGCCATACTAACATCAGATGATGCAAACTTTATACTTAGGAAAGTTGTAAGGGACAAAGATAGACATTTTGTATTAATCAAGGGATACATACAGCAGGAAGAAATCACTCTCCTAAACATATATGCACCGAATGAAGGGCCATCAAAATATTTAATAAAATTCTTCACAAATTTGAAAAATATTATCAATAACAACACAATAATTGTGGGAGACCTCAACACGGCATTGTCAACACTTGACAGGTCAACCAGACTGAAAACCAAGAACATACTAGACCTGAAAAGAAAAATGAAAGAAAGGGGCCTAGTAGATATATACAGGACACTCCACCCTCATAAGCCTGGATACATATTCTTCTCTAATGTACATGGGGAATTCTCCAGGATAGACTACATGCTAGCACATAAAACATACCTCCATAATATCAAGAGGATAGAAATTTTGCAGGCTACCTTCGCTGACCACAAGGCCCTGAAATTATATGTGAACTACAAAGGGACACAGAAGAAAAATTTTAATACCTGAAAGTTAAACAGCCTAATACTGAATAACGAGTGGGTCCGAGATGAAATCAAAAAGGAAATCAAAATCTTCCTGAAAACAAATTACAATGGAGAAACAAACTATCAGAACCTATGGGACACAGCAAAAGCAGTACTGGGAGGAAAATTTATAGCTTTAAAATGCACACATCAGGAAAGAAGAAGGGGCATACCTGAATAGCTTAATGATGCAGCTCATAGAATTAGAAAGTACTCAACAAAAGGACCCAAAAATACGGAGACAGAAGGAAATAACAAAGCTGAGAGCAGAAATCAATGAAGTGGAAACCCGAAAAACAATCCAAAAGATAAACGAAAGCAAAAGTTGGTTCTTTAAAAAAATAAACAAGATTGATAGACCACTGGCAAAACTAACATAGAAAGAGAGAGAGAAACTTGATAACTCATAATAGGAATGAAAAAGGAGAGATCACTACTGATATGGTAGAGAACAAAAGGGTAATCAGAAACTACTTTGAGAAACTCTATGCCCCTAAAAATGAAAACCTGGAAGAAATGGATCAATTTTTGGACTCTTATAATCTTCCACGGTTGAATGAAGAGGATGTAGCATATATAAACACACCCATCACTATTGAGAAAATTAAGACAGTAATGAAATGTCTGCCCAAAAACAAAAGTCCAGGCCCAGATGGATTTAATAATGAATTCTTTCAAACCTTTCAAGAGGAACTACTACCAATCCTGGCAAGACTCTTTCATGAAATTGAAAAAACAGGAACACTTCCAAATAGCTTTTATGAAGCCAACATCACCTTGATAACTAAACCAGGCAGAGATGCTACCAAAAATGAAAATTATAGACCAATATTGCTGATGAATACAGATGCAAAGATCCTCAACAAAATCTTGGCAAATAGGATTCAATGCCTCACTAGGAAGATCATTCACTATGATCAAGTAGGTTTTGTCACAGAAATGCAAGCCTGGTTTAATATCCATAAATATATCAACATAATACACAACATCAACAACAAGAAAAATAGAAATCACATGATTATATCAATAGACGCAGAGAAAGCATTTGGTAAGGTCCAACACACATTCTTGATCAAAACTATCAGGAAGATGGGACTGGAAGGAACCTTTCTCAATAGAGTTAAGGCCATCTACCACAAGCTAGAGGCAAATATTGTCCTCAATGGAGAAAAACTGAAAGCCTTTCCTCTAAATTCTGACACAAGACAAGGCTGTCCTCTCTCACCACTCCTATTCAACATAGCACTGGAAGTACTTGCTATAGCAATTAGGCAAGAAAAAGATACCACGGTAATCCAGGTAGGAAAGGAATAAGTCAAGTTCTCACTGTTTGCAGATGTCATGATACTCTACTTAGAAAACCCTAAAGACTCTACCAAAAAGCTTCTAGAAACAATCGACTCATATAGGAAGGTGGCAGCCTACAAAATTAACACACAAAAATCAATGGCCTTTCTATACACCAATAGTAATAAGGAAGAAATGGACATTAAGAAAACAACCCCATTCACAATAGTGCCACACAAAGTCAAATATCAAGATGTAAAATATTAAGAATCAGCTTGACTAAAAATGTGAAGGACCTATACAAAGAAAACTATAAAACTCTGCTCCAAGAAATAGGAGAGGACACGTGTTAATGGAAGCACATAAGCTGCTCATGGATTGGCAAGATTAACATAATAAATTGGCAATACTCCCCAAATCATTGTACAGATTTAATGCGATCACTCTAAAGATACCAAAGACATTCTTCAAAGAAATGTATCAGGCACTTTTGAAATTCATTTGGAACAATAAATACCCTAAAATAGCTAAATCAATAATTGGGTAAAAGAATATGGGAGGAATTATACTCCCCAACTTTAAACTATACTACAAAGCAATAGTTATCAAAACAACATGATAATGGAATAAATACAGGCCCTCAGATCAGTGGAATAGGCTTGAATACTCAGAAAATGTTCCCCAGACATACAATCACCTAATTTTTGATAAAGAGGCAAGAAATCTTAAATAGAGCAATGAAAGCCTCTTCAACAAGTGGTGTTGGCACAACTGGCTAGCCACTTGCAAAAATTGAACTTAGACCCCCAGCTAACATCATGTAAGAAGGTAAAATCTAAATGGATTAAAGATCTAGATATCAGATCCGAAACCGTAAGATATATAGAAAAACACATAGGTAAAAATCTCCAGGACATTGAGACTAAAGGCATCTTCAAGGAGAAAACTGCAGTCTCCAAGCAAGTAAAAACAGAAGTTAACAGATGGGAATATATTAAACTGAGAAGATTCTGCACCTCAAAAGAAATAGCGACCAGGATGCAAGAGCCCCCCACTGATTGGGAGAAACTATACACCATCAGATAAGGGACTAATCTTCAAAATATACAAGACACTGACAGAACTTTACAAGAAAAAAATATAATCCCATCAAAAAATGAGGAGAAAAATTAGACAGACACTTTGACAAAGAAGAAATATAAATGGCCAAAAGACATATGAAAAAATGCTCCACGTCACTAGTCATCAGGGAGATGCAAATCAAAACAACTATGAGGTACCAACTCACACCACAGAGATTGGCACACATCACAAAGAATGAGAACAAGCATTGTTGGTGGGGATGTGGAGAGAAAGGAACTCTTATCCACTGCTGGTGGGAATGCCGTCTAGTTCAACCTTTATGGAAAACAATATGGAGATTCCTCCAAAAACTGGAAATTGAGCTCCCATACGACCCAGCTATACCACTCATAGGAATATACCCTAGGAACAGAAAATTACAATACAAAAATTCCTTCCTTACACCTATATTCATTGTAGCACTATTTACCATAGCAAGACTCTGGAAACAACCAATATACCCTTCAACAGATGAATGGCTAAAGAAACAGTGGTACATATACACAATGGAATATTATGCAGCTGTCAGGAGAGATGAAGTCATGAAATTTTCCTATACATGGATGTACATGGAATCTATTATGCTGAGTGAAATAAGTCAGAGAGAGAGAGAGAGAAAGATGCAGAATGGTCTCACTCTTCTATGGGTTTAAAGAAAAATGAAAGACATTCTTGCAATAATAATTTTCAGACACAAAAGAGAAAAGAACTGGAAGTTACAGCTTACCTCATGAAGCTCACCACAAACAGGGATGAGTTTAGTTAGAGAAATAACTATGTTTTGAACTATCCTAATAATTTGAATGTACGAGGGAAATAGAAAGCTTGTTTAAGTACAGGTGAGGGTTGGTTGGGGAGGAGGGAGATTTGGAACATTGGTGATGGGAAAGTTGCACTGGTGATGGGTGGAGTTCTTTACATGACTGAAACCCAAACACAATCATGTATGTAATAATGTTGTTTAAATAAAAAAAAGAAAAAAGAAATATAGGAAAAGTGTTAAGGCACTTTATTTACTTGTGATCCATCCAGGTTTGTTCCCCACTACCACATATTACCATAAACACTGCCAAGAATAAGCAAAGAGCAAAGAGCCAGGAGTAATCCATAAACACATCTGAGTATAAGAATCCCCTTTGAAAGTAAGAAAGTTGGATTAGAAAATAGTGCATCAGCTATATTTCATAGAGTTCATCCCAGGCTTTTATCACCTGTATCTTAGACTTTTACCACATGGTACCCCAACCAATGGTATATTGTTGGGGGTTCTTCACTGCTGGGATGACCTGGGTATCTATGGCACTTAGGGAACCAAAGAGCATCTCATACTTAGAACTGAATTGTTTCCTGAGTTAATTGAAAATGGACAGTGACCCCTGCTTCTACTTAGGAGCATTCTTTTGAAAAGAATTAAAATTTGAAAGGTCCAATGAATACATGCTATGCAACTAAATGTGTGGTGTAACTTACCAGAAATTAGAGTGGTAATCAATTATTGAAGTTTAAAATCAAAGATCAGAAGTATTTATTAAATGCATTTTACATATTTGAACTCATCAAGTTAGAAAGTTCTTCCAATGACACCAGATAAAAATTAATAGAGGCGTTTGTATCTACTTTAACAAAACTTATTTAAAATAACAATAAAATATAGTTTTTAAAGGAGGATTTTATTAAAGCTAATATATCACAATAATACCCACAAGAAATACAATTTGTATAAGGGGTTGGCATCCTGCAAGGAAAAGTGAACATTACAATTTAAAACTCAAATTGCACTAGTCAGAATGCAAGATCAATATTCTAGACTGAGGAAGATAACATTAGTTTTTCTAATGTCAGATTTTGATGCCACATGTGGTAGGCAGATAAGCTTGATAATACCCATTTTTCTGTTTTATCTAAATCACTAGTATAATTTTTCTTTTGGTCTGTTTTTTCTGTTTACTTTTCTGTGATGATTTTAATGCCAGATAATATAACTAATGAGTAGATTAAATATGTTTTACACATATTTATACCTTATAGTCATAAATTTTCACTGTATAAATCCTTTAAAATAAAGTAAACTTAGAACACCAACTCAAGAAATAAAAGAGAACACGAGGAAATATAAACACAAACCATATTAATGAATTGAGAGGATCAATGTCATTAAATTGGCAATATTCCCCCAAAGAATTTTATAAATTTAAAGCAAAATTTTTAATGATACCCATGATATATATGAAATAAATAAATTAAAAACTTCTGAAATTCAAATGGAATAATAAATTTCCACAAATTGCTGAAGTGTTTCTTGGAAAATAATAAAGGGAGCCATCCTTTTCTCCAACTTCAAACTCTACTATCAAGTAATAAAAGACAGCATGTTATTGGAATAAATACAGATCCTCAGATTAATAGTATATACTTAAATATTCTGAGATAAATGCTTGGGAATATGATCAATTATTCTTTGTAAAAGAGAAAAAAAAATGAAGTGAAGTAAGGAAAGCCTCTTCAACATGTAGTGTTGGAAAACTGATCATCTACATACAAAAATATATTCATGAACTCAGATCACTTTTTTTTGTTTTGTTTTGTTTTGTTTTGTTTTTGGGCCACACCCTGTGATGCTCAGGGTTTACTCTTGGCTATGTGCTCAGAAATTGCTCCTGACTTGAAGAACCCATATAGGATGCCAAAGGATAGAACTGCGGTCCATCCTAGGTAGCGTGGGAAAGACAGATGCCTTACCGCTTGCACCACTATTCTCATCCCCAGACTTCTTTTAAACACCATGCATAAAAGTAAATTTAAAATGAATATTAGATCTTGAACCAAAAGTGAAATAGAGGAAAACATAGAAGGTACATAGAACTCTCCATTACAATGAAGCTAAAGACAACTTCAAGGATGAAATGACACTGACCAAGAAAGTGGGTGCAAAGATATGAAAATAGGACTACATTCAATTAAGCTTCTGCACCTTAAATAATATGGCAACCAGGACACAGAGACTGTCCATAAGATTGGAGAAATTATTCACCCAATACCCATCTGCTAAGGACTTAATGTCTAAAATACCTAAATCAGCGGTAGAATTTAACAAGAAAAAAAATCTATCCACATCAAAATATAGAGAGAAGAGATGAAAAGAAACTTCTGAAAGAAAAACTACAGATGGTCAGAAGACACATGAAAAAAGGATCTATTTCTTTAATCATCAGGGAGATGCATGCAAATCAAAACAACAATGAGATATTATCTCACATGTCAGAGACTGGTACACAAAAAAATAACAATAACAACCAGTGCAGGTGTAAATGTGGAAAGGTAGTCTCAATGTTGGGAATGTAGACTGGTCTAATCTTTTTGAAAACACAAAAGAGATTCCTCAAAAAATATACATTGAACTTCCATTTAACACTCTTGAGAATATACCTTAGGGACTCATAAAACACAATGAAGAAAAGGCATCTCATTCCTATGTTCATTACAGTATTTCATAATAGCCAGAATCTGGAAACAATCTAAGTGTCCAAGAAGAGATGAGTGGATAAAGATACAGTGTTACATCTACATAATGGAATAATATGCAGCTGTTAGGAAAAATGAGATCATAAAATTTGCTTATACGCAGATGGATATGGAAATTATTATAGTGTGTAAAATGATTTAGAGGGAAAATAGACACAGAATCATCTCATTCATTTGTGGGATATTTAAAGAAAATAGATATTATGGCAACTTTGCCCAAATACAATAGAGATGAATGGTCAGGAGAACCAGTCCATGGTAGGAAACTTGACACAAAGATTGGGGGAGTGTAGGTAGGGAACGTTTCTGTAACAATATTGAAAATCACAGTGCCTAAAAGTAAAGAGGACAGACAAAAAGAAAGGAGTGGGAGAAAATGTCAACCATTAGGGCAGGGAGAGGGGAGGTCAGGAACGGGCATAGGGATATTTTGTGTGTGTGTGTGTGTGTGTGTGTGTGTGTGTGTGTGTGTGTGTGTGTGTGTGTGTGTGTGAAGTATGTACTGGTGAAGGGATGGATATTGGACTTTGGGTGACTGGAATTTTCTAAAGAAACTAATGTCTGCTGGAAGACCTGGTACTTTCCTCCATTTTTGATCTAATGTCTGAAATTTGCCACAGACAGTATCATAGTTTATTATTAGTTTATAGTGTTTCCTTTGAATTTTGAATTTGATTTATATAAATTTCTAAATATGCTTAATTTTAACAATAGGACATCCCTATAATTTATCTTAAATTATTTTGATAATGTTTTTATTAAAATTGAGAGAATATACATTGTTATTTTGGTGTTAATATTTGCAGAAACAAAATAGTTATTCAACTTCTTACTAGAAATATTTATTTTCCAGATTTAGGTGCATATATCTCTTGTCATAAGGTATCTTCAGACTGCTGAGAATATCTCACTTCTAAAAATGATTTTCTGATTATATATGTGAAAATGCATGCACTAGGCATTTAACTTTGTGCACAAATATGTATTATTCTCTAAAATGTTTACATTTTGACTTGGAAAGAAGTACAATCTACTGCTATGTACATGATATTATTCTTTTCCTGCTAGATAAGAAAATTTATACATAGCTGCTGTTATTTATATAACGATCTTAAATATTTGGGGGAACACTGGTTATGTTCAGGGATTACTCTTTAGAAATACGCTCAGAAATTGCCCCTGGTTTGGGGGACCATATGAAACACCGGGGAATCGAATGGTGGTTCGTCCTAGGCTAGCAAGCACAAGGCAGATGTCTTATGCCCTGCACCACCACTCTGGCCCCAATGACCTTAAATATTTTTTAAAAATGTAAATATTTTACTTTAATGTATAAAAGTTTACAATATATAATGTTTTTAAATAAAAGTCCAACCCTTAAATTATGTGTACTCAGTGTTTGAACCTCTGTTTAAAGAAAATTTCTTTTCTTTTCCTTTTTTTTTTTGGTGTGTGTGTTTTTGTTTGTTTGTTTTGGGGCCACACCCTGCAATGCTCAGGTGTTACTCCTGGCTCTGCTTTAGAAATTGCTCCTAGCAAGTTCAGTGGGCCATATTGGATGCCGGGATTGAAACCTTCCTGGAATGGCATCATACCAGGCAAACGCCCTATCGCTGTGTTATCTCTTAGGCCCTATAGATGATTTATTTTAAATATTATTTTACAGACTCAATTTAACTATCAGTGGGTAAAATGTAATATCATGACTATGTAATTTATGTAACATGATTATTTATTCTTATTCTATTTAACACTTAAACTTCTTTAAGAGAATACAGACCTTCTTAAAGATTAATGCACACAGGGGCCAGAGCGATGGCGCAGTGGCAGGGCATTTGCCTTGTAAGTGGCTGACCCAGGACAGACCACAGTTCAATCCCCCCCAGCGTTCCTATGGTCCCTCAAGCCAGGAGCGATTTCTGAGCACATATCCAGGAGTAACTCTTGAGGATCAATAGGTGTGGCCCAAAATTAAAAAAAATTAATATACACAAAGCAAATTTTAGCAATTTAGAGAAAGACTCTCTTATATAATTAAATAAAAAAAACTTTATTTTAAAATAAAAGAATGGTATGGAAACCACTGCATATTATATCCAACTATCTATTGAAAATAAGGAGAGAAACTGATAATTTTATATATTATTTGAATATATATACAAGACTATAAGAGACTAATAAAATTGATTTCTGTATGAATGTAAGATGGATGGGCACCAAGATTATTAAAAATAAAATTAGAAGAATTCATAGTATTCATGATTTCTAGTTAATTAAAAGTAAAAATAGATTGTCTACTCAAAAATATAATATATACAGATTATTCTAAAATATAATTTTATTTAATATTTTTTCTTAAAACTAATATAAAGCATAGAGACCAATGACAATACAGTCACCAGGAAAGAATGCAATCTTTTTTTAAAATTTTTTTATTTAAACACCTTGATTACATACATGATTGTGTTTGGGTTTCAGTCATGTAAAGAACACAACCCATCACCAGTGCAACATTCCCATCACCAATGTTCCAAAACTCCCTCCACCCCACCCAACCCCCGCCTGTACTCTAAACAGGCTCTCCATTTCCCTCATACGTTCTCATTATTAGGACAGTTCAAAATGTAGTTATTTCTCTAACTAAACTCATCACTCTTTGTGGTGAGCTTCCTGAGGTGAGCTGGAACTTCTAGCTCTTTTCTCTTTTGTGTCTGAAAATTATTATTGCAAGAATGTCTTTCATTTTTCTTAAAACCCATAGATGAGTGAGACCATTCTGCGTTTTTCTCTTTCTCTGACATATTTCACTCAGCATAATAGATTCCGTGTACATCCATGTAGAGGAAAATTTCATGACTTCATCTCTCCTGACAGCTGCATAATATTCCATTGTGTATATGTACCACGGATTTTTTTAGCCATTCATTTGTTGAAGGGTATCTTGGCTATTTCCAGAGTCTTGCTATGGTAAATAGTGCTGCAATGAATATAGGTGTAAGGAAGGGGTTTTTGTATTGTATTTTTGTGTTCCTAGGGTATATTCCTAAGAGTGTATAGCTGGATCATATGGGAGCTCTATTTCCAGTTTTTGGAGGAATCTACATATCGCTTTCCATAAAGATTGAACTAGACAGCATTTCCACCAGCAGTGGATAAGAGTTCCTTTCTATCCACATCCCCGTCAACACTGTTTATTCTCATTCTTTGTGATATGTTCCATTCTCTGTGGTGTGAGGTGGTATCTCATCATTGTTTTGATTTGCATCTCCCTGATGATTAGTGATGTGGAGCATTTTTTCATGTATCTTTTGGCCATTTGTATTTCTTCTTTTTCAAATTGTCTGTTCATTTCTTCTCCCCATTTTTTGATGGGATTAGATGTTTTTTCTTCTAAAGTTCTGTCAGTGCCCTGTATATTTTGGAGATTAGTCCCTTATCTGATGGGTATTGGGTGAATAGTTTCTCCCACTCAATGGGTGACTCTTGTATCCTGGGCACTATTTCCTTTGAGGTGCAGAAGCTTCTCAGTTTAATATATTCCCATCTGTTAATCTCTGCTTTCACTTGCTTGGAGAGGGCAGTTTCCTCTTTGAAGATGGCTTTAGTCTCAATGTCCTGGAGTGTTTTACCTACGTGTTGTTCTATATATCTTATGGTTTTGGGTCTGATATCGAAGTCTTTAATTCATTTGGATTTTACCTTTATACATGATGTTAGCTGGGGGTCTAAATTCAATTTTTTTGCAAGTGGCTAGCCAGTTGTGCAAACACCACTTGTTGAAGAGGCTTTCCCTGCTCCATTTAAGATTTCCTGCTCCTTTATCAAAAATTAGGTGATTGTATGTCTGGGGAACATTTTCTGAGTATTCAAGCCTATTCCACTGATCTGAGGGCCTGTCCTTATTCCATTATCATGCTGTTTTGATAACTATTGCTTTGTAGTAAAGTTTAAAGTTGGGGAAAGTAATTCCTCCTATATTCTTTTTCCCAATGATTACTTTAGTTATTCTAGGGTTTTTATTGTTCCAAATGAATTTCAAGAGTGCCTGATCCACTTCTTTGAATAAGGTCATGGGTATCTTTAGAGGGATAGCATTAAATATGTATAATGCCTTGGGGAGTATTGCCATTTTGATGATATTAATCCTGCCAATCCATGAGCAGGGTATGCGTTTCCATTTCTGCATGTCCTCTCTTATTTCTTGGAGCAGAGTTTTATAGTTTTCTTTGTATAGGTCCTTCACATTTTTAGTCAAGTTGATTCCAAGATATTTGAGTTTGTGTGGCACTATTGTGAATGGGGTTGTTTTCTTAATGTCCATTTCATCCTTATTTCTATTGGTGTATAGAAAGGCCATTGATTTTTGCTTGTTAATTTTGTAGCCTGCCAACTTGCTATTTGAGTCTATTGTTTCTAGAAGCTTTTTGGTAGAGTCTTTAGGGTGTTCTAAGTAGAGTATCATGACATCTGCAAACAATGAGAGCTTGATTTCTTCCTTTCCTATCTGGATTTCCTTGATATCTTTTTCTTGCCTAATCGCTATAGCAAGTACTTCCAGTGCTATGTTGAATAGGAGTGGTGAGAGAGGACAGCCTTGTCTTGTGTCAGAATTTAGAGGAAAGGCTTTCAGTTTTTCTCCATTGAGGACATTTGTCATTGTGACTAGGATGTGTCTTGGGGTGGTTTTTCTGGGGTCTCTTTTGGTTGGTACCCTTCGCGCATGCAGGATTTGATCACATATATTCTTTAGCTCTGGAAGTTTCTCTTTAATGATGTTCTTGACTGTTGATTCTTTCTGGAAATTTTCTTCCTGGGTCTCTGGGACTCCAATGATTCTTAAGTTGTTTCTGTTGAGCTTATCATAGACTTCTATTTTCATCTGTTCCCATTCTTTGACTAATTTTTCCATTGTCTGCTCATTTGCTTTAAGTTTTTTGTCCAATCTCTCCTGCTGTATGGAATTGTTATGTATCTTATCTTCCACAGCACCAAGTCTATTCTCAGCTTCTGATACCCTGTTCCAGAGCTTATCCATTTTGTCATTCACTTCGTTTACTGACTTTTTCAGGCCTGTTAGTTGACATGTTATTTCAGTTTGGAGATTTGTGATTTCTGTTTTCATATTTTCTTGGTTCTTATTAGTGTTCTGTTCAGCTTGATCCATGGTTTCTTTGAGTTCGTTGAGTATCTTCCATATTGCTAGTCTAAAGTCCTTATCTAAGAGGTTGATTAGTTGGTTGGTTGTTATCTGGTCCTCAGAATTGTCATCTTCATTCTCTATGTCTGATGCTGGCCTGCGTTGTTTCCCCATTGTCACACTTGTATTGTGGGTTTTTCTACATGTTATGGTTGTATTCATTGGCTATATGATGCAGTCGGCACACTCCTCTGGCTTGTCCTTTCTGGATGGGCCGACTTGCCTCTAAAGGAGGCATGGATGAAGCCTCACACAGGATCAAATCTTAGGCCTGAGCACGCAGCAGAGAATACAGTCCGGGGAGAAATGCTTGCTTCTGTGATCCAGCACAGTTTTTAGTATGATTTTTTCTTCTTGTTGCGATTGTGTTCTTTTCTTAGAAGGAGCACATGGCTGCGTAGCGAAGTGGAGCTAAGTGCTCTGTTGGAGCCTCTTTTCAGCCCACTCCCAAGAGGTTCACGCAGGAGGACAGTAGACAGACACACACAGGCAGCACTCAGTTTTTCACAGTCGGGTCCCACCAATAATGCAATCTTAAGTAAATGAGTTCATTGCCTTTAAGAAGAGAGAGGAGGTGGAAGGAATTTTAAAAGATGGGGACAAGCCAAAGGTAACGGCTACCTCTTTAGTCTTTCTTGTTAATGGCTGTGTAAACTGCCAACTTTGGGGAGAAAAGTGAGGTCCATTATTTTCACAAAGATGAAATGCTTGGGAAGATGAACTGCTTATTTCTTACAGCCTTCTACAGGATGGATTCATTATCTTAAGCAATAGATTAAATGAATTGTAATTGAAGGAAGTGTTTTGCTTTTTATATACTAAAAAGAAATTACCCTTCCTGTCTCTTAGCAATATTCATTGAAACATTGCTATAATACCTTTTATTGTTTATATAAATTGATTTTATTATAGTCCCCTAGACTTCTCATGTTTCCTGTCATTTTTAATAAAAATATGTAGATTATAATATTAATTGTATTTAAAGTCTATCTTAAAGCAATACAACCTTTTATTTGGAAAGGTCAAGAGAGAAATATGAAAATACTAATTATCATCTCAGAGAAAATTTGACTGCACTTTATATTTAAAGTTTCTAAAGTAGTCCCAATTAGTCAGTTTTAGTTATTTGTATACTAGATTTTATGAAGAACCAGTTGATATAGAAATATATAATTTTCCAATTGGGATGTTAAAAAGGAGAAATTTCCTCTGATATCAGAATTTGTAACAAAAAATTGCAAAAGTTTCAAAGATATGATGTTTTTATTTAAATATTGCTTAAAATCATCTGAAAATGTATATTAGTCATATGTAGTTGATATTTAACTTTATTCACTATTTTTAACTCTCATATGAAGAGGATACATGATAATTTTTTATCTAAATATTGTTAGTACTTCGTTTGATGGGAATTCATTGGATTTGAATTTAGAGGCATCTAAATTCAAGCCAAGCTTTTCCAATTATCAACGATGTAATTAAGTGAGCAGACATGGCCATGGATCTCTCCACATTCCAGGCATCTTAGGTTTAGCTAACTTTATAAAATCATTTTAAGCTGTAATGAGCTATACATGTAATATTAATATTTACACCAAAATGTATGTCTTTAAAATCCTGTTACATCTGAAAAATTAAAATAAGTGAAAACATCTAAAAGAAAATATTACTTGTGGGAAAGGCTGATAATATTCTTTCCTAAGGTCTAAGCTTCTATAATATTAAGAGTTTTGAGTTAAAGTCACTAGTATTAGTACGACTGTTATATAAACACTCAGGATATGCTTGTTATGGTTATACCACATTTGTATTTTAGTTTTGCATTTTTCCTTTGGATAGGAACTTAGTAATTCTGTCTGGTGATTGCATTTGTTTACAACTACAAAAAATGAATGATATTAATATAATGAATTTCCTCTAGATATTTTGTAGCTTGTAGCCATGTCTCATTCTAGTAAATGAAGCACTTTTCTTACTTAATCACTGCTTCCCATAGTTTAAATTCTTCAAACTGCTGGTTTGCATTCATAATGAGTATATAGCGAAGCATAAGACTACTGGATGACAGAAGTTTTAAGTTTATGGATCTGTAGTCTTTGGTGTGTGTAAAGTCTCTTCATGTAAATTGCTTTTGGGTTATGCTTAATTTTTCTCCTAATACATGTCTGTAATGAGAAAATGGTGGACAAACATACCAGCAGATGGTTTTATCTCAATGGCTGCATCAAGGAATGCATCATTAGTTTCATGCCTGTGATACGCAGGAATCCTGGCTTTACTGTGAGCATCTGGTTGGCAGTTTCTGGGAGGAGGGGGAAGTTATCACGCAAATAATCCAAGCATCCCAGCTGTGTTTTTCATTCCCTGATGTCTCCTCTGGCATGGAAAGGTGCTCATGAGCCAGCTTAATCCTGTTGTTATTTCTGTGAGTAGAAAGAACAGGTCTCTCAAATCTTAAAATTGTGTTATCTACTCAAGTTCTCTTTTTTCATTTAAATTGATAAATACATCAAGACTTTTTATCATATTTTGATTAGATCAAAAAGATTTAGGGATTCTATAGAAAGGAAGATTCTTCATTTTATGATGAACAAAATAAAATACGAACAGTGTAATGAAATACTGAACCTACTATTATATACAATCACAAAGGTTTTGTTGGCAGCTTATAGGAAAAATACATTGTTTTCGCAATACATTCCTGATTTATCTCACAATAACAAATTTCCTGAGAGATCATTAAAGTATATGTAGGAGAATGGGAATTTCAGCCTTATGAATGGAACAATTTGTCTACTTTATATGTTTTCTGAAGCTCCTCGGATATCCTGGGGCAAAATGGCTAAAATAACAGTAAAAAACAAAAGTATATTTTTGTAATATGAAGAAAGTATGCTGCAGATGAAATTTTATAAATCTATACATTAAATACATGAATAATGGAAAAAGTAGTAAGAAGGCACTCTCAGGCAAAATAATATGCTATCAGTTTTGCATTCTCATTCAGATGTTTTATTTGGCAAACTGTATGGAAATGTGTACTAGTGACATTTTCTATTGATAATATCAAAAATCAAAATTTTCAATATTGGGGCCGGGAAGGTGGCGCTGGAGATAAGGTGTCTGCCTTGTAAGCGCTACCAAGGAACGGACCGCGGTTCGATCCCCCGGCGTCCCATATGGTCCCCCCAAGCCAGGGGTGATTTCTGAGCACATAGCCAGGAGTAACCCCTGAGCGTCAAACGGGTGTGGCCCAAAAACCAAAAAAAAAAATTTTTCAATATTAAGTGGCTTACTGTTAAATGCATTTATTCCTTACTCACGATCTACTACATAACTGAATATTTTCTAGTATCTATGTGTGTTATGAATGTTTCAGGATGTGTTATTATTTAACCCAAGATGAATTAATTATTGGTTAACTGGAAATTATATAATTATTATGAATTAATTATTGGTTAACTGGAAAATATTATCATGATGTCAGAAATGAAAAAATAAAAGAATATTAGGAAACAGGAATATATTTAATCTGTATTAAATATGTATTCCTGTTAATATTTAACAGGGATCTATTTGAATATGGGAATAATTTGAAAACTCCTGCCTTAATAGTACATGCTATTTCCAGCCATATTTTCGTTTCAAGAGAAACACATAATCAATCCCAGCATAAATATACTGGAAGCATATGCTTCTTCAGAAGTTCAACTTGTAGGAAGTTGAAAATTTACCTACTAATGTATTCTACTTTATATTTTTTTGTAAAACTAATATTAATTTTCTATTCTTTTTGTCTTTTCTTCAAAGATTTTTATTGAGAGCAATGTGAATTATTAGCTGTATTTCAGTTACATATTGACAGAAAATTAGGGCCATTCCCATCACCAGTGTTGACCTCTGACCACTATAGTTCCTAGCATGCATTCCACATGTCCACCATAAGCCCCCTAGACTTCTAGTGTAACAGGTCCATTTTATATATAGATTTTTATAGTTTGCGTTTTTTGATTTTACTGTCATTGCCATTGGTTTGGGTATTTAAGACTGACCATTTTTTATTTCCACTCAATGTTCCTAAGACTGCTTGGCCCTGGGTCCCATCCACTTTTTTTCTTTTCTCAGTTTGTAGGAAGACATATAAATATGAGGCAGAATAAGATGATCTATGTTCTATGGCTCTGTAAAAAAAAGGTTGGACCCCCTATTTAAAAGCTATAAATATAAATTAAATTAAAATAAAATAAAATAAAAGGAAATAAAAGGTAAAAAGGAGGGCAGATGTGGTAAGTATTTTTGCATGGGCACAAAAACTTTGGAGGAAACAGAAATAAAATTCCTTTTCTAGAAAGTAGATAATAAAATTTTCTATTCTTATGTCAATAAATATATTCACTTTAACCTCAATGAATATTCCTTCCTACTTACAAAGTTTATATCTGTTGGCACAAATTTGGATTCAAAATTTTGTGCTATTCTCTATATTATATATTCTTCCTATGCAACAAATGCTTATTGTCAGAATGTACATTTCCTTTCCCCTAAACTTATAACACACATGTATACATACATACACATATATATATATATTTATGTATGTATGTATATATATATATATATATATATATATATATTAGTTTACCTTCAAAGTTTTACCCAATCCTGGTATCAAATTCTATAGTGGTTTTTAAATTAAGCTTATTGAACTTCAAAATTGATTTTTAAATCGCAGTACTATATCGATAACTGATCCTATGTATACACTGTGAATATTCATGTCTAAGTTATCATTGAAAAATCACACCAATGGTCACTTATCTATAATCCAATGACCCAAATGCAGGTAGAGTTTCCAGTAGGGGAGCTTTTCCCTGTAGAAAGTTCAAAAGGTAAGACAATCTCAAAGTTCAACATTTTGCTTAAGTAGGACTTATAGCCTTTCTCTACTGTTCTGTTGGATGAATAAATCATGCAGCTAAAATTACCCAAAGAAAGTGCAAGGGGAGAGTATATACCTATAAAATTAATGTAATTAGTTTTTAAGGATTTTAGTAAACTGTAGTCAAATAAAATGTAATTGTGGACCTCCAGGATTTTTTTCTCAAGATACCCTTGGAAAAATTGTTATTTAAAATATAATATTACTTTTTGTTTTCTTGAATAATTCTTTCAATGCCATTCAAGATCCTAATAGCTTAGTTTCACATAAAATTTTTGCTAGAAAATTTCTTGTAAATAGCTGGTAAAAGTAGAAACACACGATATAAATCACACTAATTGTAGACCACAGATTCTTACTTTTATATTACATTGAAAAGAACCTTTTCAATGAAGCAATCAAGCATTTCAAGATCACAAAATCAGCACTATTAGTTTTTGTTGTAAAATTGTGACCTTTTAAATTAGAAAGCTTATATTTCTATGATAACCAAAAAGGAAAAGAGAAAATAAAAGGTTCATAAAAATTCAAGTATTTAGGCTTTTGATTACTTGAAAATAATCAGTAATGCTTATTGATAAAATATAATATGACTTTATAATTTATTATAGTGTTACAAGAGAGAAAAACTGTAGGAAGAATTTATAAATGCAACAAAGCTAACAAAAGAAATTTTATACCAAGTATCATTTCATAAATAAAAAGTGTAGTGGAAGAAGATTGTGTAGAGCTAAAAGGTGGGTTAATATATCTCCAATAGCAGTGTGATTTAACAAGTTGTCTTTAAAGTACCAATAAAGAAGGTAAACTATATGACTATGAATTACTGAGTGAGCAGAGTTATAATCATTTGGGCATAATTTTAACATTATTGACTAAATTATTTTTATGGTAATGACTTTCTCATGTGATGGCTATTAAAGAAAATAAATGCAAACTGCTGGATACACAAATATTTTTAATGATTTTGTTTTCACTTACATTTAAGTGATCTTCATTTACATTTGCACAAGTGTTTCAGCCTTCAAAATAAATCTCTTTCAACAAATATCTATATAGATCAAAGTATGGGTAAGACATCAGTAAAATAAGGAGAAATAATGGTTCTTTGTCTGTGATTTATAATATACAAGGGACAAAAGGTCTGTCTTTTGCAGAACTTGCCACAGATTTTTAAACTGAAAAGACTACTGATTAGTTGTAACAATAAAGTAGCAGTGCTTCTAAGACTAATTTTTGATAAGGTTTTCATCTATTCCTTTTGCTGCCAGGCCCCTAAAGTGTTTGATATTTTTGGTTCCAACATATGAAATGACTCTGCTTGGAGATTTCCCTGCAGTAGCCCATTTATTTTACAACCTATTCAGCAGAAATCTTTTCAATGGCAGTTTGCCATTGGGTGTGTGCTAATAGTATGACTTGGCACTGCAGTACTTCTTTTCATTTTATTTAATTTATGCATCTTCTTATGGTCTCTTACAGTGAATCCTCAACCCGTTTTTTTCCTTTATTAATGTGCTAAAAATAACATTGAACAGGTGATGGAATACTCAGGTTGTAGCTTTGGGTACTTGACTATATAGTTCTGTCTTACTTTATCTTTAATCAACTAACATGATGGCTTGAAAGAAAGTGCTATCTTTTCTTTATATCATCATTTGTTTTGTTTTGTTTTACATTGGTTTTGGAGCAACATTCAGCAAGGTTGGCTCTGATCAGAGATTATTTTTAGTGTTGCTGCTGGAAATCAAATGCCTACACCCAAACCTAAGTACCCGTATTTTCTCTCTGGCCCTTCTGTTGTCTTTGTTGCAGTAATGTTGCAGTATGGCGCTGTTTTACGTGTGCATTATAGAAGACAGATGTGTTGAAGGGTTCTTTCTGCTTTTCTTTATGCTCTGAAAATTGTCTTCTTTCATCCACTGCAAAGTTAAGCAAAATCCTTCCAACTTCAAAATAAAAGAAACTTGGTCTCAGATTCTGCTAGATCTGTAGCCTTTGGTTTTCTAATCTATAAAGGAAGACCAATAATGCCTCCATGTCAGTTATTCAAAAGATTGAGTAAACTAAAGCCATTACAGTGATTAAGATATGGCTCAGCACAGCACAGTTGGCTTCCCTTTGGTCCCCATGTCACAATTCCCTATTGCTTTTCATATAAGCTCAGATTTAACACTTTTTGATCCTCTAGTCCAAGAGTCTCAGCATAAATTTGGCGGACAGACTGACAAATATGTGAAGAAAACTAAAACTGCTTTGGTAGTTCTAAATCTTTATTCAAGGAGAAGCTTACAGATTTATAATAATAATAATAAATATGTATACTATAATAATTCAAAAAATAAATCACTTTTTAAAGGACCATGTACCAGAAAATAAAAAAAAAATTATGGGACAGCTAGGCATGCTATGCTATGGAAAAACTCAGTTTTGCTGTGACTAAGCAAAAGTTGTGGGAACTATATCATGAAAATTGGTTCTTAAAGGAACATATTTATGTGGTTAATAGCTAGCAAATTTTAATCAGTCATATATTCCATAAATATGTTGGGCTCATTTTGATTACAGACAATTCAATTTTTTATATTTTTTATTTTAAATAATTAGTATTACTCTTTCATTCAGTCTTGAGTAAGCACAAACATCAGTAAGACATGTTTTTGATGTGGAATTACATTAATTTTTAAAAATTGAAGCAATAGCAATTTATAATACCACTGGGAGATTTTAGTTGTACAATTTCACATTTGATATTTTGCAATGTTTAGTTACCAGGACACATAAATCAATCAACACCTTCTCTGTATTTCATTTCACATTTGCCCTTTGAGAATCACCATTCAACTACCAGAGTCAAAAGGATTAGTTTTTTTTTTTTGTAGAGTTGCTTTATTTCTATTTTACACAAAACAATTGAAATTAAGTGGCATTTGCCATTTTATATCTCTGCTCATTTCACTTAAAACAATCCCTCCAAAGTCCATCCATGTTATCACAAATTAGAATTTTCTTTTTACTCTGGAGTGGTATTTCATTGAGTTTATAACAACATCATTATCATGATTAGTTATTTAGAATGTTTATATATTTTGGAAAATATTGGGAAAACCCTGGTTTGCTGGGTGAAACACAAGTATTTTACCTGCTGTCCTTTTCCCTTGCTTTTGTTTTTGGTACTTTTTCAAAACTCTTCTATGTGCCTGTTTTAATTAGTAAGACTTTATATAAGTATACTTAGTACAGTAATTTTTGACAATTCATAATTATAAGAAATTTAGACATGTATTTCTTGGCTATTTCTCTCTGATGAAATGTTTATTTAAATCCTCAAGTATTTTCTTTTTTCTGTTTTTTTTTTTTTGTTGTTGTTGGATTGTATGAGTTTTATATATTTAGATGCTATTTCTTGTATGTTTACAAGCATTTACTCTCAGTCAGGAAACTGTCTTTTTGTTGTAATGATTTTTTTTAATCAGTGAAGAAACATTTTAGCTTGAGGAAGCTACATTTATAATAATGTTTTGTGGTTTATTTTGCTATTGGGGATTAGTTCACATTAATGCTGATGTCAAGAACTTACAACTTATGTTATTTTCTATTTCAGACTTTAAATTTAATTCTTTAATTTTATATTTCAGACTTTAAATTTAATTCTTTAATATATTTTGACTTACCCTTTGTTTTCAAACATCATGTACATAATGTCAGATTCTGGCATAGTTTTACATATTTATCATAGATTAGTTACTCTTTTTTTTAATAAAAAGCACATGTTTATAAAATACATGTACATGTATTATAAAATACACATCTTCCATCATATCTCATTACATCATTACATCAAAAAGTGTAGATCAAAGTTTTTTCACTCATTTAAAATGCAGTAAAATATCTCCATACAGATTCATCACAATTGTTCATGTATCTATAATTCTTTGTCAATACATTTAGTATAGTTCAAATTATACTTATAATCTTATATAACACATATTACATATATATCATACAATACCATAACAGGCAAAACAAATAAAAGCTAGGATAGAATCATTAGAATAATTAATAGATGTGATTTTTTCAAACGATATTTACTTTTTATTTTATTATTCCTATAAAATATTTTTTTTCGTGACATGAAGATCATCACATAGAGTGATGAGTGCAGTTGGAGAGATGACTACACTGAAAACTTTCATGACAATGTGAATGAATGAGGGAAGTAGAAAGCCTGTCTCGAGTACAGGTGTGGGGGATGGGGAGAAGGGAGATCTGGGAAATCGGTGGTGGGAATGTTGCACTGGTGAAGGGGGGTGTTCTTTACATGACTGTAACCATACAACTATAAACATGTTTGTAATCACGGTGTTTAGATTAGTTACTCTTGTATGTATAGTTTTATTTACGAGATTTTGTATCTATTCAATTGATCTATATGGAAAATTTTATTCTAAAATGCTATACTTTTATTATTTTAGCTTTGCAATGTAGTTTGAAGCTGGGTAATATGATATTTCCATTTTATCCATTTCTCACAGGGTTGCTTTGGTTATTCAAGGCCATTAGAGGTACTTTTTATTATTTTATTTAAACACTGTGGTTACAAATTTTTCATAATAGTTAATTTTTTTCGAGAGACCCCCGCGTCTGCCACGCGCTGGTACCCAGGGTGAGTGCATTCCTCTGAGGCCGCTCCACATGGGCGCCCACCAGCCAGCGCGCCTGTCCCCAGAGTGAGTGCAGTGACCTGAGGCGGCTCCACCTGGGCGCGCAGAGACCCCTGCGTCTGCCACCCCGGGTGCCGGTACCCCCTGAGCATCAAGAGGGTATGGCCTGAAAAAACAAAAAAACAAAAACAAACAAAAAACATATGAATAATACTTTGGAGCAATAGGTTTAGAGGTGGCAAGTAGTTGGATAAGAGATAAATAAATGTGAAGTTAAAATATATGCCTTTGGGGCCCAGAGAGATAGCACAGCGGTGTTTGCCTTGCAAGCAGCCGATCCAGGACCAAAGGTGGTTGGTTCGAATCCCGGTATCCCATATGGTCCCCCGTGCCTGCCAGGAGCTATTTCTGAGCACACAGCCAGGAGTAACCCCTGAGCACCGCTGGGTGTGACCCAAAAACCAAATACATATATATATATATATATATATATATATATATATATATATATATATATATATATATATATATATATATGCCTTTGGAAACAGTGGTTAATGGAATCAAATATGCCTGATATATAGTCCAAGGATATGTGTGTGTGTGTGTGTGTGTGTGTGTGTGTGTGTGTTTTCCCTTGGGGTGGGTCACACTGGCAGTGATCAGGGGCTACTCCTGGCTCTGCACTCAGAAATCGCTCCTGGCAGGCATGGGGGATCATATGGGATGCCGGGATTTGAACCACCATCTATCCTGGATTGGCTGCTTGTAAGGCAAACGCCCTACCGCTGGGCTATCTCTTTGGCCCCAAGGATGTGTAGTTTCAAAACAGTTTGAAGTTTTATTTGAATGAAGATGCAGTAGAGCCTAACTTCCAAGGTTAAAATTCTAGCTGTTCCCCATTTACTCTGTATGACCTTGATAAGTCACTTAAGATTCTTTTTAATCTATCCTTCACTTCACTTTAAATCTTGTGATAACAACAGTGCACCTAAGTATTTAGTGAGGATCAAATAAATTCCAATGTCAGTTTTTCAGAACATTGCTTAGCAGTAGATCATTAACTGATATAAAAATGATTATAATGATAGCAGAGAAAAATAAGTCCCAGCATCTCCAGGAATGTCATCATCCATCCAGAGAGAAAACTGAGATTAGCATTAGAAAACTATCTAAGTTTTTATTAAAACATGGACTAAAGATTTAGAATTTTTTAAAGCTATCTTGGCCTTCGTTCATAGTGGGTAGGTTGCTTCTCATAAGACTTTTAATTTTCCCATTTATTCTCATCTAATATGACAAGAAAAGGCTTAATATTTTAAATTTTGTTATTTGTTACTATACACTCTGACTTAAAATAATAAATATGTCAAGACTTAACATTTAAGTCAATAAAATGCTACCTATTTTCTCACCACATTTTTCAAAATACACACTTTAGAATATATGACATTTTAATTTTTGTCAATATATTGAAGGATGATTTTCCAAATTATATTATTCATGTAACAAATCAACAAAGGTAAAATTTTTAAAATTCTGAAATAAAGAAAATAATTTA
Source organism: Suncus etruscus (assembly GCF_024139225.1). NCBI lineage: Eukaryota > Metazoa > Chordata > Mammalia > Eulipotyphla > Soricidae > Suncus > Suncus etruscus. The sequence continues at coordinate 58,810,288 of NC_064860.1, read as the reverse complement.
TCATGTCCAAGGTTCTTGGTAAATTGCATCTTTGATTATAAGTAGAAAAAAATCACATTTTATTTTTGAACTTATAACAATAAAAGTTTCATTTCTGATAGAACAAATATAAACTCTTATTTTAATGTCCTTACTCTTTGATGGTGTCAGATAAATTGTGACTTGAGGGTATATTCATGGACCATAATCTGTAGGGTTTACCTACTTACATTCTTGGAAAGCTAAGATGGCTTCTACAGGTGTGTAAGCAAAAAAAACATGAAATCAAAGTATCTTTTCATTTCTTTGCCTGATTATAAAATCTTATGATAATATGAATGGTTGATTGACAATGGAGAACACTTATTTTTAGCATTATTCCCTGACCTTTTTGCTCCTTTTCCCACTTTTCTTATTTTGATACAACTTTTGAAGTAATTTATTTTTAACATAATTGCAACATCTATATATTACAACATATATACATACCTAGCACTTACAACACCATCCATACCAGGGCAGAAATGGTAGTATGATGGCCCTTGCTTTGTATGCAGCTGACCCAGGCTGGTTCAATTTCCAGGTTCATATATGAATCTCTGGGCCCTCCAACAGTAGTTATCCCTAGTGCAGTCAGGCAGAATCCCTGAGCACTGTTGGATGAGCCTCAAAATAAAAACAAATAGTACTGGGAAAAAAAAGCAGAGTTGTCTGGGATATGGTGAAACTAGAACACTCATTCGCTGCTGGTGGGAATATTACCTGGTTTCTCTTCTCCAGAAAACAGTATGATGATGTCTCACAAAATTAAGAACAGAGTTCCCATTTGATCTATTCAAAGATTCTTTTATTTTGGAACCATTCCCCCAACTGCAAAAAGATAAATAAACTGATAATATATATATATATACATATGTTTATTGTAGTGCTAAAGTAAAACTTACAGAATATGAAAGCTGAAGGTTCACTAAGTGAGGTGAACCATGGGGAGAATAAATAGCACAGTGTGATTTTGCCTACCTTTGATATATAGGGGAAGAAAATAAGATGATAGACAATATAATTTTTTTTTTAAATCCTAAATAATTGAGTGTCAACTGAGCGATTTTTGTGAGGGTTTAGATGAGCTAGAAGTGACTCAGAAGCAATGGTTGGGAATTGCAGGTACTATGGAGGTGGTGAGGTAACTTTATACTAGGAGTATGAATGACAGCTTTCTGTATACATGTAAACAATAATAATAACATTAATGATACCAATGATAATAATAAAGAGAAACACCAATTTTAAAAAGAGAAAAGGAAGTCTGGAGAAACAGTTCAGAGGGTAAGGCTCTTACCTTGCATGCTCTGACCAGTGTTTTTGATCATCAGCAGTACAATAATCCTGAGGTGGGAGCCAGGAATAAACCTTGAGGCCAGCTTGGTGAATTCTAGCTCCCAGGCATAAAAGGCAAAGAAAATGGTAATTTTCTTCACCTTTAGTCCTTTAAGTATTCACATATGCCTGACAATGAGTGGGTGCAAAGTTTGTTATCAGAGTCACTTGAAGACATACAGGTCTGCTATACATGATATTTTATTAAATCCAATAGAAAATGTTGGTTGAAGCATGGAAAAATAATGCCAGATATGACTTTCTAAATGAACTTACTTTCCAATTATAAAGGTAAATATTTAATCATGTAAGCAGCTAATGATAATTACTAATATGAAATGTTCTACCACCTAGATTTTATTAAGAACTAAATGATTAAATGCATTTAGAAAAGAAATATGAATTTTCTGAACTTGAGAATTCAACTTGTCTTTTCAAATGTTTAGAGTAGGTATAGAAGTAGACAAGCTTTAAAAAGTGAGTAATATTGGGGCCGGCGAGGTGGCACTAGAGGTAAGGTTTCTGCCTTGCAAGCGCTAGCCAAGGAAGGACCATGGTTCAATTTCCCTGCGTCCAATGTGGTACCCTCAAGCCAGGGGCAATTTCTGAGTGCTTAGCCAGGAGTAACCCCTGAGCATCAAACGGGTGTGGCCCAAAAAACCAAAAAAAAAAAAAAAAAAAAAGAAGAGTAATATTATGAAAGTGTGTAAGAAAACATGAAATTTGCTAGTCATTTTAAATTGTGCTACTGATTCATGAAATAAGTAGAAACAAAACTAGATAGTCATATTTTAATAGATATTGAAAAATATTTACCAAGTGTAATGAAAATATTTTTACAGAGCAATGTAAAATTCTATGTATGTATGTATGTATCTAGATAGATAGATAGATAGATAGATAGATAGATAGATAGATAGATAGATAGATAGATAGATAGATAGATAGATGTAACATACATATGTGTGTGGCAGTAGGCAAAAAGGTGGTATTCACTAGAAGCTGTTGACGGTGGCATTATGTGTAAACTTCCCTTTTGTTTTTTGTCTATTTCCTATGAAATACTTATCTTGAGTTAGAACAATAGTATAGACTAGGGTGCTTGTCTTGCAAGGGTTTGATCACAGGCATTACATATGGCAGATCTGAGTTCCATCTTAGGCACTACCTATAGTTCCCAAAGCCCATCAGAAGTGATCCCTGAGCACAGCCATGAATAAGCCCTGAGCACCTTTGAGTGTGGCCCCCAAACTAACAAACAAAAATAGGTTTTTCTTTATATTAGAAACAAATTGAGGTAATATAGGAAACTGAAAGATAGTACAGAGGTTAGGAAATTCTCTGCTTGTGGCTGACCTAGGTTTGTTTTTCAGCAACACATATGGTTACCTGAGCTAGGAGTAATCCATATGCACAGAGCCAAAGGAAGTAGAGACAGTTGTGGCTCAAAAAGAAAAAAAGTGAATGCATAAAAATGATAAAAAAGTATGTATTTTAGACAAAACACAGGTTAATTGTATAGATGGGAGTGGGAGAAACTCACTTATAAATTATAGTCAAAAATTTGAGTTAACTATAAGCATGTCTGCACTGAAGTCATTCTTACTATTGTTGACAAATTTTTTAGTGACATTGAGGAGTTAACAAATAGTTATCAGAAATAATTTGATTAAAAGGCTTTTAAATAAAGAAACCCATCATATATGTAATCAACAGAATGTGTTCCATTTAAAATAAATTAGGTGTTCTAAACAGATTTTCTACCAAAACTTATTGTAACATTTTGTTGCTATGACAACTTTGAGTAGCAGTTAGAAACTAGAACATTATGTGTGAGATAGATAAGATGGATAAATAGTACATATTTTGCTTGAGTATATATTTGTCACTTTTTTAAATTCATGAAAGAATGTAAAATTCTTATGTATTAAAATGAACATGCTTTCTTTATGTAATAAAATTTATAATATCTAGTTATTTTTCCATCATTTGTTGGATTTGTTGGTTATAAATAAAATGAGTCAACATATTTTTCCTGAATATTAAAAGCCATTTTTATATATCTGAGCTTTGGTTGCTTTTGATAGATTCTGAGTGGTTTGCCCCTAACCTCAGGATATTATAGCTATTTATTATGGAAATTCTGGTTTTCAACATGTTTTATGAATCCTAAGGGTTCTGTAAATTTCTCTAAGGCATTTTTCAGGAAGCATTGTGGCCACTTCCTTTAAATGCTTTCTATTTCTTTTGAGTTTCATCTAAACACACTAGGTATTATAATTATAGAATTCAGCAATAAAACAAGTAGTTTCAATGTTCAAAAACATTTTATTTAAAAGATTTATTTAAAATTCTGACAATTTTGCCAGAAATGATTTTTGTGGGAAGGAGACACACTTGGCAGTGCTCAGTATTGCTCATGGCTCAGCATTAAAAAATTACTCCTAGCAGGATTGAGGGGTGATATCCTACTGTGAATTAAACCCAGATCAGTTGTGTGCAAAGCAAGCACTCTACTTATATCCTATAGCTTGGAGCCCTGTTGTAATACATTTTATATAATCATTTTAACATTTGTATATTGATAATGTCAGGGTTCAATGTTGTCACACTTTCCTTCCATCAAAATGCCAATTTTAATTCACCAAACTCCACTGAACTTATTCAAATTATTCCCCTACCCTTAATAAATTCTCAGTTTTATGGTCAAAGCATAAGGGTTTGCTTTGATCAGACATTGTTCTCTTGCTTTTTTAATATATCTATAACTATGAGATTATCTTGTTTTTAAATTTGTTTTGGAGTCTTTTTGGCTGTACTCTAGGCTTACTTGTGACTGCACTCAAGGATCACTTCCAACAGGCTCAGGGCACCATTTGGAATGCCAGGGATCAAATCCTTATTGCAGCTTGCAAGACCCTACTATCAAGTACATATCAATAGTACATATCAATGTACTATCAAGTACCTGCTGTACTATCATTCTGATCCTATGAAATCAACTGGTATTTGTCTTTCTCTTTATGACTTACTGGTATTTTGCTTAGTGTGATCCTATCCTGTTCTACATATATTGTAGCAAGAGATAAGACTTCATTTTTTTTTTTTGGTTTTTGGTTTTTGGTTTTTGTGTCACACCCATTTGACGCTCAGGGGTTACTCCTGACTATGCGCTCAGAAATTGCCCCTGGCTTGGGGGGACCATATGGGATGCCGGGGAATTGAACCGCAGTCCGTCCTACGCTAGCGCTTGCAAGGCAGACACCTGACCTCTAGCGCCACCTTCCCAGCCCCAAGACTTCATTTTTTCTAACAGCTCAATAGTATTTCATTGTGTATATATACCACATCTTCTCATTTGTTCTTGTGCACATTATAGCATCAATTTCTTATGTAAAATATTTATTTTTTCTGATATAATACTTTTGAAAATAGAAATGCATATTTACTTTTGTCTACCAGTTCTGTTGAGGCTTACTTTTAAAGTTTCTTAGGAAAGCAAAATACTTAGACTTGATTACAGAAAAAAAAGCTTGCATTTTGTGCAAAAAAGTGCAGTCTAGAGGATAGAAAATTCTACAGATGTCAAAATTTATAAGATACCTGACAGCATCTTTCTTACTATTCCCCAAATTTCCATTTTGCTGTGCTGCAGTATACATTTGGTGTGCAAGTCATTTACGAATAGAAAGAGCTTATGAACAAATAATTAGGTGACATATATAACTCCAGAAAAGTATTTAAATTTATTTATTTTTGTCCTAATATCTTTGTTTTTGATTCTATATTCACCTTAATTTTATAGGTAGCTCCATTTAGCCCAGTAGGTTTTTTTTTCTATTAGAGTTGCATTTCTCATTGTTTGCTATTTATATGAAATATTTGGAAAAAACACTGTTGAATATTTGTGAAAACAATAAAATAAAATTTATGGTTTTCTGTTCTTCAGCTATTCCTCTTTCTGACACACTTGACTTTTTAGTAAAAGTGAGCATTTTATAAAAAAATCTTGGTTCATCAAATATTCATTTATAGTTTTATGGTTTCTTAGTTTATCTTTCACTTACTTGCCACTCAGTTTTATTTTACTTTGCTTAGATTTTTCCATTATGTGTCATCTGTGATTTATTGATCTGTTACTCAAAAGATCATGGAAATATTTTAGGACCCTTTTATTCTTACTAACATAAAAATATCATAGGAGAGCACTTCTATTCATTATAAATCAGAAAAACATTTTTAAAAGAAAGTAAAGGATGGAAGGAAGGAGAAGAGGTTGGGGTATAGTGGGAGAAAAGATATAAAGATAAGTCAAAGCAAGAAAAAAAGTAAATAGAAAAAATAAAAATGCTTGAATAGTAACTTTAGAAAATGTAATTGCAAATAGACTAGCTTTAGAAATAACCTAATTCCTAGAATTCTTGAGTCAAAATCCCTACTTTATTTATTTTAAGGCACGATGATTTACATTACTATTCAAGATAGCGTTTTATGTATATCATCTTCCAGTCCTATCTAACTTCTCTTCCCTAAACTATTATTCCTGATTTTCATCCCATTCATTGCTTTCTCCTTGCTTTTAATAAACTCGGGTGTTGTTGCCTTAGCCATTGTTATTCTCTTATTATATTTTTATATGCCACATGCCTATTCTTTCCTTCTGAATAAGGATCATCCACCAGTCATATAGCAGAAAATTGCATGATTTTATTGTTTCTTTTAGCCAAAGTTGTATTGATTATGTGTATATTCCAAAATAAAACATTTTTATAAAATATTTTTTTTTTTTTTTTGGTTTTTGGGCCACACCCAGTAACGCTCAGGGGTTACTCCTGGCTATGTGCTCAGAAGTTGCTCCTGGCTTGGGGGACCATATGGGACACCGGGGGATCGAACCGCGGTCCGTCCAAGGTTAGCGCAGGCAAGGCAGGCACCTTACCTTTAGCGCCACCGCCCGGCCCATTTTTATAAAATATTTTTAATTTTATTACTAATTTATATTATCTTTAGGTAATCAGGTTGTTATAAGTTTATAGTAGTTGTGTACAATGGTGCTGCATTTTAATACCACCATTGTGCCAATGGTTCCATAACATTATTCTTATAACATTTCTGGCCCAATCTTTTTTTCTCAATTTCCCTCTGCACCACTATTGTTAATGTTATGTTTTTGGTGCATACTGTTACTTTGCTTTCTCTCTAAAACTAGGCCCTTGTGTATTTCCATCCAGTCTACCTCATCACTTACCACACCAACTTCCCTCAGCTTCAATCTGGTATTTTTACATTTTTCAATCCAGTATGCAAGTTATATACCAATTGATATTATCCATACCCTTGACTTGTTTCTCTAGATAGCACAGATGAGTGAGATCATCTGGTATTTGTTCTTCTGCTGCTGACTTGTTTTGCTCAACACAACATCCTCAAATTTCAGCCAAGTTGCTTCAAATTTAATGCCTTTTTTTCTTGCTTAAAACAGACATTTTTTTCTAGATCTCTACATAATAGCCATTATAATAGTAACTATACATAATAGCATCTATACATAATACATAATAGTAACTCTTGATAAAAAAATACTTTACTTAGAAAGGGGCTGGTATATAACACAGAGGTCAGAATACATTCAGATGTCAAGCACCATGGGGTCCTTCAAGCTACTTTGGGGGTGCAACCTCGGAGGTTTCCAGTACTTCCAGGTAGACCCATATTTCCCAGCACCACAAGACCTTGGTAACTTCACATCCTTGAACCATTATATTGAGCTGCAGATCCAGTTGGTAAAGAATCACTAGTGAGGCCTACAGATATCATGAGGACTTGTGAGTCCCTCTTTCCTAAATAAGTATGGACATTTTTGAAAATTAGGTGATTATTTTTTTTGCTTTTCGCGCCACACCCGTTTGATGCTCAGGGGTTACTCCTGGCTAAGTGCTTAGAAATTGCCCCTGGCTTGGGGGAACCATATGGGACACCAGGCTAAATATAATTTTTAAGCTTGAAAATTAAAATTCAAATATTTGTAACATACTGAATATTTTTGAGAGAGAACACTACCCAGTCAGGAAACTCAAAACTTTGCAGATGAATTATTTTATTTTTAAGTATAAAAACAAAAATAAAAATAATAAAATTGTTCTAAAATCTTATTTATTAAACTTTATGTTTCTATCAGCAATAGAATTAAAATAGAATTAAATTTTTAGATAATCCAGATAGACACTTGAAGGAAAGATGCCATTAACTTATTATTTTGCTTTTAATATTTCTTCTTGGGTTTATTAATCTGTATTAAAACCAAACTTAGTAAATAAATTAATTGGCTCATGGTATATTTAAAACAACCATATCCACTGCATTCTTTGAAATTAATGAGGCACTAAAGAAAAATTTTAATTAAACATTCATCTGAATGTGTATGTTTTTAATAATTGAATTCCATAAATATTTAACTCATTATCTTCGTCACAAAATGAAAAAGACTCAATAGTTCTTGAATTTAAACTTCAAATGACAGAAACACCTATTATTGTAGTAAAAATATTCTCTATTAGTTTCTAACAGCATTATTAAGATATAAGTTCCTGGGGCCGGGAAGGTGGCTCTAGAGGTAAGGTGTCTGCCTTGCAAGTGCTAGCGTAGGATAGACCGCGGTTCGATCCCCCGGTGTCCCATATGGTCCCCCCAAGCCAGGGGCGATTTCTGAGTGCATAGCCAGGAGTAATCCCTGAGCATCAAACGGGTGTGGCCCCAAAACAAAACAAAACAAACAAAAAAATATATAAGTTCCTTTAGTCATGTAAAAGCTAACACTTCTCCTGGTATTATAAGGAAGAGTAGAACTAACTCTTGGGATATATAGGTAATATATATTTTTATTTTACCATGGACATGTTTTGTAAAGCATAGTGAATATTGAAGGAATTTTCTGAATGCTTTTGAGTCATTATGACTGTCTATATGCCATGCTACCATCTTTGAAGAACTGCAAGAAAATTCTGAGATTAATTGTTTTCTTCCTGGAAATGACAACCATGAGTCAGAAAAACAAAGAAAGAGAAAACGAAGCTTGATGTAGTGACTCTTTAAGTAATGTATTTTTCTCACATTACTATTATTATTATTGCTATTTTGGGCCACACCCAATGACACTTGGGGGGGTTACTCCTAGATATGCACTCAGAAATTGCTCCTGGTTAGGAGGACCATATGTGATGCCTGGGATCGAACCCAGGTTCATCCTGTTTAAGCCTCATGCAAAGCAAAAGCCCCCTACCACTGTGCCATCACTCTGGCCCCAACATTCCTTTTTATTTTTATGTAACTATCTTATTTTTGTATGCAGATAATTATTTCTTATCATGAACTAACAATTTAATCAATAAATTAGCAAATACTGGATTTGATACCATTTTAATTATATTCAGATAGAGTTTTCTAGTGCACCAAGTCCTTTTTTGTATATTATAGCAGGGGACTGAATATTTATATCCTCTCATATTCATAAATATTAATAAATATTTATTTCAATGTGATATTAGGAGATAGAACCTTCTGGAGGTAGTCAGGAAGGTAGGTCCTCATTCATGGGATACAAGATGCAAGAGTTTCCAGAGAGCCCTTAGCTTTCTTTTACTATGAGACAGAATCAGATATGAACAGAAAGAGTGATCTCACTTAGACTCAACAACACAATGTTTCCCTCATCCCTGACTTCCAGCTTCCAAAACTGTGAGAAATCCATCTTGATTATCTTCAAAAACCTCCCAGTTTATGACACTGACAAAATGTGGGAAAACAGATGAAGGAGCAATGGAAAAATCTCTGGGGTCACTCTTCTAGAAGTTCTCCAGGTAGACTTGAAAACCTAAAAGGTACAGAAGAACATTCACAAATTAGAATGCTATTCTCCAATCACCTCAGGACTGGGCCCAAGGCAGACATTCAAGGTTGTTCACTTCAACACATGTAGAAGAAGGATTGACCATCCAGGTTGACAATCACGTTGATGGGATCACGTGTGACACACACTGTTAGTGTGGGATACATGCCAATTTAACTTTTAAGCCATGTCTTCCCTTGCTAAAGCTAGGGTACAGTATGGGTCAATCTTTCTGATCAGCACCTGGGTAGTCAGGGATGATTATGGGTGTAAGGATGAGAGCTGAAGAGCTCTCAGAATTTAGGCATTTTTAGCATGTTTAGGGTGACAAAATATAGCATCATGGTGGAGGTGAGTTTGGAAGATATTTTTTCTTTTCTTTTCTTATTTTTTTTTTCAGGACACACCCATTTGATGCTCAGGGGTTACTCCTGGTTAAGCACTCAGAAATTGCCCCTGGCTGGGGGGGACACCATATGGGACGCTGGGGGATCGAACCGTGGTCCTTCCTTGGCTAGCGCTTGTTTTGTTTTGGCGTCATACCCGTGATGTTCTGGGTTTACTCCTGGCTATGCACTCAGAAATTGCTCATGGTTTGGGGACCATATGGGACTCTGGGGATCAAACCAAGGTTTGTCTTTGGGTCAGCTGCATGCAAGGCAAACACCCTACTGCTGTGCTATTGCTCTGGCCCCAAGTCCTTGTGTCTTATTTTTATTATTAATAATTTTATTTTTACCAAAGTGGATTACAAATCATTCACAGTAGTATTTAAGGTACATAGTGACATTGAATCAGGGGCATTTCCACCACCAATGTTATCCTCCTTCTACCTCTGTTCCCAGCATGCATCCCATATCGCCCCTCCTTAAGGGATATATTAAATAGGCTTGCTGGAAACTGCAGACATTAGAAAGTGAATAGGTAGCGAGGATGAAAGAGATTGTTTATCTTTGGACATACAGATTCCATAATGTATCACTTAGTGTAGTGTTAATGGTCATTTTTCAAAACTTTGATTAAAATAGTGTCATTTAACTCAGTCTCAGGAAATGGAATTATCCACTCGTATCTGGAATTTCTCTGTGATTTTGTCTATGAAAATTTGCTTTTGATTTCAGTAATTTGGTTCTTAAATCAATGTTGGTATCTTTAGTCTGGTCAGTTTGAAGTTATCATTTGACTTTAAAATTGATCAGATCATTTTTTTGGAGGGGGAAATCATACCTGGTAAGATTAGGGATTATGCCTATTTCTTTGTTCAGGGATCACTCTTGCTAGGGCTCAGCAGACAAATTATAGTGTCAAGGATTAACCTTGGTGGACAGTGTGCAAAGTTAGTGCTTTACCAACTATATTATTTCTCCAGGGGAAATAATCTGAACTTGCATAAAATATCTCTTTTAATTGGGGAAAGGGATTTAAGTCATACTATATGTTGCTTACAGAACCTCTTGGCTCTTTGCTCAGGAATCACTACTGGATGTGCTCAGTGGACCATGTAATTCTGGAGATCAAACTGGGATGGCTGCAAACAAGGCAAGAACGTTTAGCATTACACTATTACTCTGACTGCAGGATATGGCTCTTGATTGACATTCTCAGTCATGTGGTCTCATCGTATTTGCTTTAGGGAACCCAGAAATCCAGCTACTCACATGGGTAAAATTCCCCACATAACCCAGGGGCTTTGGGGAAGTCTTGGAGGGAGTCTCATCTTCTTATTCTTCTGAGAGCAGTTCTTATCCCCATTGTGTTCCATTAATGCCCAAATATTTTCTAAGAAATTGCTATTTATTTTCTATGATATTTTATGCATACCCACAAAGAAAAACAAGTGAGACACTCTTAAAAATTAATGAATTATTTAGTCATAAAAATGAGGTTGGGTTTATTAAAATTATTGAAAATTGAAACTGGGGCAAGTTATATCCAACTCCAGTAATTGTACAATTATCTCTTCTTGGAGGGGGCACACTAGGCAGTGCTCAGGAGTTGCTCCTGATTTTGTGCTCAGAAATTGCTCCTGGCTAGGGGGACCAGATCGGATGTTGGGAATAGAACCTGTATTCAGCCTGGGTCAACTGCACGTAAGGCAAATTCCCTACCATGGTGCTTCCACTCTGGCCCTAATTATCTGTTTAAAATAAAATATTATTAAAAATTGAAATTTGTATCTCCTGCCATGAAAAATGATCACTTTTATGAGATTTAACTGCTCCAAGAGAAATATTTATTGCTACACATTTTCTATATTTAAGACTAATAAAATCTGTGTCTGAAATTAGTGATGTTCAGTCCAGATGTTTTCTAGTCGGACAGAAATGAAGAAATAAAAATCTTGTCAGGTAGTCCCCTTAAGAGCATGCTTACTATCAAAAAAGAGCCTTAAAATGTGCTTTCATGAGAAGTTGAAAGCTACAGAAATAAATGTACATCATCTCTGGCTAAGGCACTATAGATTAGGAAAGCTGCGATATGTTGAAGGTATAGTTATTGCTATAATTTTCATCTTCTAATGAAATAAAACATGGAACTTCCTCTTGCCTTTAATGTCTTCAAGAACTCCTGGACTTTTGAGGCAACAGAATCTTTAGAGATATTTGGGGGCTTACTGATATGAGGAAATTATATCCAGTACTTTACAATCCACAAGTATTTTTTCCTAAAGAGGGATCTCATGAAAGTTCTAGACCACATGAATATCTGGAAATATGATGTCATTAAAAGGACACATTTAGAATCTCATTTTGGGTTCGGGATATGGCTCAAAGGACTAAAGTCCATGCTTTACTATTAGGAGGACTAGGTTCCATCACTAGCTTTGCCTCGTTCTCTGAGCACTGCTGCGTGACTCCTGAACTCGGAGTAACTCTGGAACACTGCTGAGAGTGACCCCACTAAATGGAAAACAAACAAATTAAAAAAGGTTGCAGAAGACAAAAAAAAGGTCACAATTCTATACTGCAAGCACTTGGAGAACTCACCCAGGCCATAAGTCACTGAGGACCTCCAGTTTATTTAGACTACTACTAGAAAATTCCTGCAAAAGTGTCCATGAAATCACTTAATTCCTCTGTCTATTCTAATTCATTTCTGTCACCCTTCCATGAATACATGCAAGCATGTAATTCTACTCCTCCCTGATGTTTATGAATGCAAATATTATTGCATTCTATAATATATTTCTTTCTATACCCAAACTTTCTTACAAAGTTACATCCAGTTATATTATTTGACATGTTTATAGAACTGAGCTCTATATATACCTCAATTACCTTGAGGATTTATCAGTTTTCAATATTTTATTCAAAAGTCCAGCAGTGTCTGTATCTTTAGACCTTTAACTAATGACAGAAAATCTTTACCTCTCTGAAGATTTATTTATTGCCCAAAGACAAGCAATAAATCAGTACTTTTTAATGGTTATACAAGAAAAAAAGGTGCTAGACACAATTTTAATTATTTTAGAATTCTACTCTCTCCAGTAGAGTGTTGTTAATAAACTTTAAGTTTTATTTAAAGTGTTAAAATTTATTATTCCATAAGTTTTGTATTTGTGGTAGAGTTTTTACTCTCCCAAATCTCCTCAATACCCTCCATGTAAAACAACAGAACTAGAGAGATAGCACAATGGGTAGGGCATTTCCACTGACAAGACTAATTGAATTACATCTTGACACTAATATGGTTCCCTAAGTATAGGCCCGTAGTCATTTCTGAGAGCTGCTGGAAGTGGCCTTTAGACCCTAAACAAGCAAAAACCTAAACAGATGTAAATAACACTCTCAAGGCTGTCTTTGGGGAATTCTTATATTCTTGGGTAAAATATAAAATAAAGTCTATGAAAGGCAATGGAGAAGTGTCTTAGTAGATATTAAAGTGAGTTTAACATCAAATGTAAACCACAGGTTTGTGCTAATAAAGATATAAAAAGAAATATACACATTCACAAGTGAAAATTCCTAGGTGGGGTGTGTGTGTGTGTGTGTGTGTGTGTGTGTGTGTGTGTGTGTGCGTGTGTGTGTGTCTATGCGCTTGCATGTGAGTTTGATGCTTTTTTTCTCGAGCTACAAATACTGGGATTTAAATCTACTGGGGAAACATTTCTTCAAATACTATTTTTGTTTTTGCTTTTGTGCTACACCCAGCTGTGCTCAGGGGTTACTCCTAGCTCTGTGCTCAGAAAATTACTCCTGGCAGGCTCAAGGGGCCATATGGAATAAAAGGAATCCAACTCGGATTGGCAGCATGCAAGGCAAATATCCTATCTACTGTGCTATCCCTCTTGCTCTACAAATTCTTTCCTGTGCTCCCATGGTTTTATTCCTGCAGCAATTTAGTCCAAAGACCTGCTTGGAATTCACCTATTTGCAGAACCTAGGTGTAGAGATGGAGGTGGAGGCTGGAGGGGGAAACCTGGCACATTCTGTAATTCCCTAAGCACATTTTTTTGGCTCTCTTTCCACCAATCTATCTTAAATAGTGGCTAGAGCCCTGCATCTTGCCATTCCTATGATCAAGCAATTTAGCACAAGAAGAGAAAGGCCCCCACTACTTGGCAACGGGCGTGGACATTAATCTTGGAAAAAACCAAATGGATCCAACTTTTTAGCAGACTTTAATAGCAAAGCTGTCACATTTTACATAAATGAGTATCGGGTCTGTTAGCGAATGCAGAGGGGACCCCCTTGGAGCCAAGAAGAAGAGAAGGCGGGGCTGCTGACTGGACTGTTTGCAAAGTGGCTTAGGTTTGGAGGGGAGGGACTGCGACACTGCAGGACAGAAGGAGACGAAGCAGTTAAAAATGATTAGCAGCAAGAGGGGGCTGAACCTCAGGATCTGGTATATAAGACGCCCCTGGCGCTAAACTGCTGCTGCTGTTGCTGCTGCTGCTGCTGCTGCTGCTGCTGAGAGCCTGGACTTGGGGCCACTTGGCTCAGCCGCTCAGTTAGCTGGAGGCCAGAAAGGGAGTCCCAGGGACTGATGGAGTCCAAATAGCAGTTAGTGCTTCTCCTCCGGAATAGACCCACGGGGGACTCCCTTAACTTCTCTTTCTGTCTCTTCCCAAACCCCAGTAGCTTTCTCCCCGTCCTGCACTTCCGCGCGCAAGCCGGGGCAGGGATTCACCAGTTTGTACGTCGGGCTAAAGGCAATGCGTACTGGAGTTCAGATCTGGGGGCTTGGGTGGGATTAAGGGGTTAAGGACCCAGGGAGAGGCAGGGCTGAGGGGTCAGCTCTTTAGAACCTTGCTGCACGGGTGCCCGAGGCTACCTTCGCTCGCGCGCGCGCGCTCTCTCTCTCTCTCTCTGGTCGCCACACCTGCTGCTACCTCCCCGTCGCGATGAGCCGCGTGGTCTCGCTCCTGCTGGGCGCTGCGCTGCTCTGCGCCCACGGAGCCTTCTGCCGCCGGGTGGTCAGCGGTGAGTCCGGGGGCGCCAAGGGCTGGGGGCAGTACAGGGCGGCTTGTCTTGGGCTTGGGGAGTCTCAGTTCAAGTGTGATAAGGGACAGGTCCTCTTCGGATTGGATCTAAGGGCTAGGAGGAGACGCATGTTCTCATAGACCCCTGTATTGTGTCCCCCTTTCATCACTTAAGGTGCATGCACGTGCATACAGAAAAGTTGAGAAAAATTTTTTTCTCAAAAGTGCATGATTCAGGAGCTTCCAAAGCGAACCCTGCTTTATGGCGAGCGCTTGCTTATACTGTAAGGCTTATCCAGGAGTAATGTCCACTTTGTTGAGAGAGTTGGCCCCAGCGCAGGGTTTGGCACCTGCAAATGGGGCGGGGTGCCGCAGTGGCAGAGGAAACCCAGGGACAGAAGAACCGCAGCAGGGAAGCCACCCCTTGTTGGGCTTGGATCCTCTCCAACCCAGGCACTTTGTTTCCTGCGTTGGTTGCTGAGCACAGACCTGCTCTTTTACGGGTTAAGAATCACTTTTCCCAGCCCTGGACGGACACACACACACACACACACACACACACACACACACACACACACACACAGCCTTTGTTCTCAGGAGGCCTGACAAAGGGCTGGAAACAGATCAGTGTGTATGTGAAGGTTTCTGCCTGTGCAGGCTTCGTTCCAAATTAGGGATTGATCAGAAAAGAAACTCAGCTGGAGTTGGGCTGAGGTGTAGATGACAAGTGACTTGTACTGGATAGGTGCGCAATGAAGTAGATGGGACTCAATTGCAGGGAAATGGATCAGGAGTGCCAAGCTTCCTATTGCTCTTTGCGCTTTTACTGTTTCTTTCACTGTCCGCTGATTGAACAATTTATAGGGCGTTTACACTCTCACCTTTCAAGACCATCTCTTATAAAAGCATGTAGAGTCTCCTAAATCTATGAATAAATAGGAACAGGACCTTCCATGAAGGTCAAAAGCTTATTAGAATAACTTGTGATGCTTATTAAAGTGTTGCAGTAAATATTTGATGTTGAGGGTGGGCGTGTGCTCCTAGGGGAAGTTTTTCCAGTACAAAGAAAAGGAGTGGGCAAATTCCTTTTTACATTCTGTACATCTGTCTAACAGGTGTCACTAGATCAGTAGAGGTAGAGTTAAATGACAAATGACAGCACCTTAATCAAGAGTGAGGCCAGACCTTTAGAATGAGGCATATTAAGCTTAATTGTCACTGATCTTCCCCTTAGCACTATGTGATGTTCTGTATCTCCAGGATATAATTCTTCAATGTCTAGTTATCAATCACTTCCCAGTAACTTTGAACCCTCAGGAAAAAACAGTGGAATTAAATTCACTGTGAAATGTCATTTGTAAATAAATGTTGCTTACATTTTGAGGAGAAGAAATGAGCTATTTTAACTAACATGTTTAACAAGTTTACAGTATCAAATAAAGATGCTCTGGAAATCAAACAATAGATTTCTTGCCTCCATGATTTCAATAGGGAAAAAAGTGCAGCAATGAACTTATCTGAATGACTTTTAAATTACTTACCTGATTGCCATTGTATTTATCAGAATTATTCTTGCCAATAAATGAAAAGCAGTGACTATGCTTTGAACTTAGATGTTTTGAAAAGGTAGGACTCCACTGATCTAAATAGTATGCTTTTGATTATTCAAATTTATATTGCTTAAACTTTATGAAAGAAAAATGAACATATAATTTTCTACACATATTTTCTGATATATAAAAAGCAGCATAAGTCTTGACAATTATATTATTTTATTGTTGCATAAATTGTTGCGAAACTTCTGCTGTGTATTTCTATTAAGTATTTATAGGCATCTTGATAGTGACATCTGGAAAAATCTCTAATTAACTAAACATGATTATATTTGATTTAGCATAATGATGTTTACATGATACAATTTGTTAGATTTTTCTTGTAAATAATTTAGCTGTATTTTGTCATAAAAATCACATTGAAACTTAAACATTATAAAATAGACTTGTAGTTTTATTCATTGAAGTCTAATTTTTTATTCTATGTATTTCAGGCCAAATACCTGTGTTCCGAACACTCTAAATTTTGAAATTTTGGAAACAGTGACTAAAGTTCCTCTGGTCAGTCTGTATTAAGTTTTAAGAAGTGCATCAACTTTTTTATGCCACTAGAGACAATTTATCAAATTTTCAACAACTGTCAACTGAAACAAGCACTCTGCGAGAAATTAATAAAACAAACAAACCTAATATATATATATATATATATGAAATTCACCTTATGCTTATTAAAATCAGCAAAACACTCTAATTTCTATGTCATATACCAGTCACTTAACCTATGGCCCTGTAAATTATTACTTCATGGAATTTATTTTTATTTTGTAACTTAAAATCTTTAATAAGTATTTTCTAATCCTTTCAAATCATTACCCCTTTTAAGGACAAGAAAATTACCTTTAAATTAGGTGAATTATTTTAAGCAGACATACATTTAAAAAATTAATTATAAGCTGCCCTTTTTGATTTAATAGCATGTACTTATTTTGATATTAGAAATTTATACTTATATTAGTGGTCAGTCTATATTTTAATGCACAACTATGTAACTGAAAATATATAGCTATGAGAATGCTAATTGAAGAATATTTAGTAAATATATTATTTAAGAATTAAGAAAGTTATGGAAACCTAGACATGAATGTATTTGTTGCTGAACTTAGATGTATAGGAATAACTTTCAAGGAGCTGTAATAATTAAATGTTGTGCAGTGTGACACTAGATAATAATCATTTTTTATTGCACAGGTCAAGTTTTAGTGGCAAATATGAATATTGACACAAAAAGTGTATTAAAACTTTGACTCTTTAAACTGAGTGAATGTAAGGACTAGGCCTTTAACAAATGGAAATGCTTGAAAGTAATGTGTTTCTTTTTTCTTTTAGTGTGCACCCTGACTATGTCCTCTTATCTATGTCCTACAAAATGGCATTAGTGTAATTTTTGGTACTTCCAAATGTACCTGAGGAGCTCTTTAACATTTTCATTTTTAATTAATAAAAGTGGTCTGCATGTTATTTAGGAGACAGGATAATTTAGTAACTGCATCTTTAAATCTTTCAGATGCCACTAACTTTCCCAAAATCATTGGTGGTGAGGAGGACACTACAAATTAGTATAGTAGCAAGAATACTCAAAACGGCTGAGAGGATCCAAGCTGATGGTACTATTCCATGACATCATCAAAAGCATAAAGTGATGACAGTGCAGTTTTCAAAGATGCAATTACTTTAAGTATCTCTTGGGCAAGAAAGGAACAAATTAATCCAATTACTACTCATTTCACACACTATACATTTATCATAAATATTTCTTATCACTACTGTTTTTCATCATTAATGGTTTTGCTTTTATAACTCTTTTTTCCAGAAGATGGTAATACATATTACATTAATATTAAAAAGTGAGGCATTATTAATAAAAATGTGTGAAGTAGAAATTCAGCTGATACTCTCAATTTACTTTGAACAACTTGCTTCTCGCACTGCCTGCATATGGGTGGATATTTTTAATATAAAACTGCCATGGAAGATTTTCATTCACAATTATAATGTTTTCTTTCACTTTTAAAATAATAAGTTATTTACGATATAATATGTGACTCAATTTATATTCATTGTAATTGGGGAAAACTCTAATTACCAATTGATATTTACTTGTTTGATTAGGAAAATAAAGGAAGGATAAAAATCATTAATATACATGTCAGCAATAAGATTCTCCAATATTAACCTTGTATCTGAATGTTTAGTAATAAAATACTATTAAACATTTAATCTTAGGCACTGTATTTTACATTATTGATAATGGGCAATTAAATGTATAAAACATTCCATGACAATTCCTTCCATCAGAGTGTCAGCTTCCCTCCATCCCTGTCAAAGTGTCCCCATTAACCTGCTTAGAAATAAGTTTTTGTTCATTAATTATTAGGCTCAAAGTGTCATTGTGGGTCATTTTAGGAATATTGATGTCAGCTGCATGTCATATCTCACCAAATGGAAATTAAGCATACTTTCTAGAGAGGGGAAAAACTTGTATTTAGTTTCAAAACCAATAGGAAAAATAAGCCTATAGAAGCTTCAAGAGAAAGTGAATATTTTCATGTTTTTTTTATATGAATTTCTAAATGTTGTATATTCTTAACTATATGTACAGGAGTATTAAAATTTCAGTATTGAAATATTTAAACATGTCCACACTAAAGACATACCCTGGTGAAATTCCAGATTTTGTTAACAAAATTATATACATTTTTCTAACTCTACCATTTTTCCTTCCCTTAAAAAAATATTAGCTTCTCCCTGTTTGTAGCAATCAGAGGATATTATTAACCATAAATTATATGTATTTACTAGGTTACTTTATTAAAATAAAAGCAATATTAACATAATAAAATTGTTTGTGATACTACTACTTGACTAATATGTAATCCATGAATATAACACTGAAAAATGAGAAAAAAGGAAGTTCATGTGATCTCAAAATACGTGAAAGGAGGTATTCAAAATAGTTTTCTGAAAGGTAAGCCTTTATAGAAGAAGAAAAATTACTTTCATAAGTTCTTCGTTAATGGAAGATTCTAACAATTTGAGCAATACCTATTTCCTCATTCTTAAAGTTACACTCAAATATAATTGAATGATCATATGTGGGTTAAAAGCTTCTGATCTTCCTACAAATTATTTTAGATTTGTACAATAAGTTGAAAATCAATGGTAAAATAAATTTGGTTATAAAATATTCATTGATAGATTTTAATGATATATGTAAATCAAAAATACCCTGCAATTTATTATTTCCTAAAAATTCTAGTTCTGAATTCTTCAATTTAAAATCAGTGAGCATAATTGACATTCAATCAGTGCACTTTGCACTTAATATCTGTTTATATTTAGTAATGGGATACATCTCTGTCTTGAGAGCACTAAGCTATGCAGCCACCATAACTTACCGAGAAGCTCTGTATCCTTCCATCATAGTTAACCAAAGAAAAAATGCCTCACTGAGATCACCTGATTGGTTGTCTTCCAGGTCAGAGAATAACTTTAAATATAATTTTTGCCTCTATAATTTCACTACTATTTTTCTGCTGGAAACATACTGGCATTAAGAATTTCCATTGGATATATTTATTAATATATTTATAATTGAATATAAATTTATTTAATAATTTAATATTAATACATATAAACAATACATTATATTGATAAATTTAATTAATAAATCAATTATTAATCAGGTCATAATCAATGCAATCACTAAATAATAAATAAATCATTTTTTATATTTTATTTAAACACCTTGATTACATACATGATTGTGTTTGGGTTTCAGTCATGTAAAGAACACCACCCATCACCAGTGCAACATTCCCATCACCAATGTCCCAAGTCTCCCTCCTCCCCACCCGACCCCCGCCTGTACTCTAAACAGGCTCTGCATTTCCCTCATACATTCTCATTATTAGGACAGTTTAAAATGTAGTTATTTCTCTAACTAAACTCATTACTCTTTGTGGTGAGCTTCCTGAGGTGAGCTGGAACTTCCAGCTCTTTTCTCTTTTGTGTCTGAAAATTATTATTACAAGGATGTCTTTCATTTTTCTTAAAACCCATAGATGAGTGAGACCATTCTGCGTTTTTCTCTCTCTCTCTGACTTATTTCACTCAGCATAATAGATTCCGTGTACATCCATGTATAGGAAAATTTCATGACTTCATCTCTCCTGACAGCTGCATAATATTCCATTGTGTATATGTACCACAGTTTCTTTAGCCATTCATCTGTTGAAGGGCATCTTGGTTGTTTCCAGAGTCTTGCTATGGTAAATAGTGCTGCAATGAATATAGGTGTAAGGAAGGGGTTTTTGTATTGTATTTTTATATTCCTAGAGTATATTCCTAGGAGTGGTATAGCTGGGTCATATGGGAGCTCGATTTCCAGTTTTTGGAGGAATCTCCATATTGCTTTCCATAAAGGTTGAACTAGATGGCATTACCACCAGCAGTGGATAAGAGTTCCTTTCTCTCCACACACCCCCAACACTGTTCTCATTCTTTGTGATGTGTGCCAATCTCTGTGGTGTGAGGTAGTACCTCATAGTTGTTTTGATTTGCATCTCCCCTATGATTAGAGATGTGGAACATTTTTTCATGTGTCTTTTGGCCATTTGTATTTCTTCTTTGTCAAAGTGTCTGTCCATTTCTTCTCCCCATTTTTTGATGGGATTAGATGTTTTTTCTTGTAAAGTTCTGTCAGTGCCTTGTATAATTTGGAGATCATGTTTTTTAGTGTAATCATATATATCTGTTTAATTTATTTGTAAAAAAATCACAAGAGCAGAGACTTTGAATATACCATTGTTATCAAAATATGTTTTACTCATTAAAACTCTGGATAATCTAGTTTTTCTATATTTTTGTTGTTGTTTTTGTTTTTGGGTCATACCCAGCAGCACTCAGGGGTTACTCCTGGCTCCACACTCAGAAATCACTCCTGGCAGCTGGGGGGACCATATGGGATGTTGGGATTCGAACCAATGACCTTCTGCATGGAAGTCAAATGCCTTACCTCAATGCTATCTCTCCGTCCCCTAGTTTTTCTATTCTTAATTTGATTTTTCTTCAACATATTACAGAACAGACTTGCTGGGCAAGTGTAATATTTCAAAAGTGTTAGATTAAAATTCAGGTCTGTAATAATCACTTATAGTGGAAGAGTAAACAAATAAAAATTTCTACGGCATATAGTTAAGACATTTAAAAATAAATCTATAGAGGATATAGTAGACAAAATGGAAATAAAACTTGCTTTTTAAAAAGAGTATAAACATCACTAGGCCTATGGGCATTGTTAGAATATTACTAGGAACAACCATTTTTTAAAAATTAAATGTATCGGGCCAGAGAGATAGCATGGAGGTAAGGCACTTGCCTTTCATGCAGAAGAATGGTGGTTTGAATCCTGGCATTCCATATGGTCCCTCGTGCCTGCCTGGGGCGATTTTCTGAGCATACAACCAGGAGTAACCCCTGAGCAGTGCCGGTGTGACCCAAAAACAAAAGAAAAAAAACAAAACAAACAAAAAAAATTAAATGTACCATAAAATTTATCTATGAGTTTTGGGGAAAATATAAAACTATACAATTTGCTAAGAGCAAAAATTGAGCCTTCTTTGATAATTTCTCCAAATTATTTATTTTATATTTATATGTCCTCTTGAAAGCCCCTTCTTTTTTGTTTGCTTTTGTATTGAGGTCACACCCTGTGATGCTCAGCAGTAATGATGCTCAGCAGTAATGATGCTCAGCAGTAACTATGACTGCACTTAGGATCAATACTGATAGTGCTCCAAGGACCATATAAATGCCAGAGATTGAACCTGGGTCAGCCACATTCAAGGCAAGTGCCTTACCCAATGTACTGTCTCTCTGGCCTGCTTGAAGTCTATTTAACTCTAATTTCTAATGACTATTTATACTAACATGTTATTTTTTATTTGAAATTAGTCAGGGCAATAAGTAAATTGGTCCATATTACTTAACATGCTATACCTGCATCCAGAACAGTTCACAAGATTGTGGTATAACTGATGTCTTCCTTGCAATTTGGAAAGCCATTTTATTAAGTGACTCTTCTCAGCTGGTGTCAAGATATTGAATGCTCATCACTTAAAAACTGTTGTGAGGTTAATGACCTTCTGCTATTTCTGCCTCCCATTGCCTCTGGGAATCATCATAGATCATTAATGACATTCTGGAGGAGAATGGATGTGATACTAATGCTGTATTAGTGTGATGTATTGTAATTAAGAATACAAATCGAATGTTTTTTTTTAAGTGGTATTTAAATACAATTATACCTCATGGCCCTACTGACAGACTTTCTTGGCTACAAAACTAAACATAATGTTAAAATTAAAACAACAACAACTTTAAATTACACAAACAATAACTATCAGGTAAATGAACTCATGTAGAAGAAAGCAGAACTATGCCATGACAAAAAGGTAAAATAATTTGGCTCAACTTTACAAGAGTGTTTGATAGTCTGTTTTCAATACCAAACCAAAGCTGAAAATGAAGACTCAAGTCTAAAGCCTGTAGGTTGGGGTAACAAATCTATTGGTTTTTAAGTTGACAGCAGAGATTAGAGGTAAAACAAACAGACTAATGAAAATTAAAACAAAGCATTATGAATGTCCTAAATATTTCTTTATGATCTTATTTTTCCTTGCAATATTGTGTTTTGTTTTGTGTATGTTCTCTGCCCAGTAGAACTCAGGGGTTGCTCCTGGCTCTGCACTCAGGGATCATTTCTGATGGGGTCTCCTGGGAACTGGGGTATAAGGATGAAGTCTGAGTAGGCCAAAGGCAAAGAAATATACTTTCCACTGTATTATTTCTCTGGCCACTTTACTCAACATGCATATATAGCAGTCAAAGGGGACAGATGTAAACCATAGAATAAATGGAATACCACTGCTGGTAGAGTTAGCTATATCCTTTATAAAATAATATTCCACATATATATTATGAATTTGACATGTATCTGATTTTATTGTAAGTCAATATAGTCAGGCATATTTTCATGATATCTTTCAGTATATAGGAGAATATTTTCTCTTTAAAATGTAGGAGCATATGAAATTGAATTTTGAAAGTTATTTTTAAATCGTTTTTGTTGACAAAGTAATTGTTTCTATAGATGTTGTTAGAACAGTGATGCTACATAATATTTTATTTTTATAAATGATATTCTGTTAGAACTCTAAATAATTATTCTAAGCTTCATTTATAGATCTGACTAACATTTTAAAGGTAATACATTTTACTCACATATCTATAATGATCTATATTATAAATCAATATATAAATGTTTAAACTGAGCTGTAACTTTTAAGATGGATTTGAAATTTCCTCTTCAAAATTATTAACTGCAAAGCATTTAATTTAAATGAATTTGTGTTTAAACAATACAATTCTAAATTTTGAAGAAATTTAGAAACTTAGAAGAAGTTTTGGTTATCATGTTTAATGAAATAAATCAGAGGGAGAAAGACAAGTACCAGGTTATCTCACTCCTCTGTTGTAAATAGAGAAAAAAGAGAAGGGAATTAATAGTATTAAACTATAACTGACTTGACATAAATTTAAAAAAATTAGGCTACCAAGTGCTCCTGAGAAGGAATAAAGCATTGAAGAGGAAAAACAGAGTTAAATGGATGAAAGCCATGACTAGAGAGCTAAGACTGGCTTTGGACTGGGATTCACATAGTATGTCTTAAAAAACTAGAGAATCGGGGCCAGAGAGGTGGCACTAGAGGTAAGGTGTCTGCCTTGCAAGTGGTAGCCAAAGAAAGACCGCGGTTCGATCCCCCGGCGTCCCATATGGTCCCCCCAAGACAGGGGCAATTTCTGAGCTCTTATCCAGGAGTAACCCCTGAGCATCAAATGGGTGTGGCCCAAAAAATAAAAAACAACAACAACAACAACAACAACGAGAGAATCTTTAGGAAATTGGTTATAAGGTTACAAAGAGGTCATCCCATTACTTCTATATAAAACTAAGTTACTATTTTAATTATTACTGCTTTGTGACCCCAATTAACTTTTAATTTTGATAAATTTGCTCTTGGTCATGCCCAACATAAAGTATTTAGTCTTTCAATTTTCTATCATTGTCATCATATCTAACCTAAAATAGAGTGTTTTGACATTTTTATATGAACATGCTATTCTTTCATTACTTTATCCTGTTAGCTTTTAAACATATGAATATCTTAAATGTATTAGTTACTTTTATTTGCTACAGAAATCCTTTTACAAAATCTAACTACGATAGTGACTTTCCTTACTAATTTATCCTTGAAGTACTATTCATTAAGTTTGTCACAAGCTTATTAGAAAACCAATTAATTTTCTATCATTGTCATCATATCTAACCTAAAATGGAGTGTTTTGACATTTTTATATGAACATGTTATTCTTTCATTACTTTATCCTGTTAGCTTTTAAACATATGAATATCTTAAATGTATTAGTTACTTTTATTTGCTACAGAAATCCATTTACAAAATCTAACTACGATAGTGACTTTCCTTACTAATTTATCCTTGAAGTACTATTCATTAAGTTTGTCACAAGTTTATTAGAAAACCAATTACAATTTATAAATTGAGGTTGGTGGCCAAGAAACAAACATGACACAATAATACTACGAGAAAAGTATTCTTGGATTATGTTTTTGGACCACATCTTACTCCTGGCTTCGTGCTCAGGAATCGCACTTGGTGGTGCTCAGTGTACTATATTCAGTTTTGAAATCTCCAAAGGGCCAACTATATGCAAGTCAAGCACCTTAACTTTATATGTCTAAGGGAAATATTTTTTGTTTGTTTCTTTGGGGCCACACCCGATGACACTCAGGGGTTATTCCTGGCTCTGTGCTCAGAAATCGCTCCTGGCTTAGGGAACGATATGGGATGCTAGGGATTGAATTCAGGTCCGTGCTGGGTCATCCACATGCAAAGCAAACAAGCTACCACTGCACTATCATAGCTCCTGCCCCCAAGGGAAGCGTTTTTGCAGAATATTTCTTGTTTTGATTGCCTCTTTCTAAACCCTGCTTCTTCTTATTATTACTAAAGATCTCATGAATACACGGATATCTTTTTTTTTCAGGCCAAAAGGTGTGTTTTGCTGACTTCAAACATCCCTGCTACAAAATGGCCTATTTCCATGAACTATCCAGCCGCGTGAGCTTCCAAGAGGCACGCCTGGCTTGTGAAAGTGAGGGAGGAGTCCTTCTAAGCCTTGAGAATGAAGCAGAACAGAAGTTAATTGAGAGCATGTTACAAAACTTGACAAAACCAGGAACAGGGATTTCTGATGGCGATTTCTGGATAGGACTTTGGAGAAATGGTGAGGGACAAGCAACTGGAGCTTGCCCAGACCTCTACAGGTGGTCTGATGGAAGCATTTCCCAGTACAGGTTAGTATGGTTGCTGAGAAGCTGCATGTATTCTGGATAAGGGGGCAAGTGGGAATCCCGAAATGGTGATGATAGAATTCCACACAGAGTAGAACGGAGAAAAAACACCTAAGAATATTCATGTTGCTTTATATTTGCAGAAACTGGTATACTGATGAACCTTCCTGTGGAAGTGAAAAATGTGTAGTAATGTATCATCAACCTACAGCCAATCCTGGACTTGGGGGTCCCTATTTGTACCAATGGAATGATGACAGGTGCAACATGAAGCATAATTACATCTGCAAATATGAACCAGGTAGGAAACTTACTAGAACGTCTACCTTATGTGATTCTATTCCCTTTGGTTTTTGGTTTTCTTTTTATGAAGTTTGCATTTCCTCTGCAGCCTGTTGGTTCACTCAAGATACCAAAACATATTATATCTATAGAGCTGCCTCATGTATTAAACAGAGAGAAGCAACTAAAACTATCTGGAGAGGTGCTTTTAATATAAATGAATTATTTCTAATGTTAGAGCCATAAATTGATCTTAATAAACTCATGAAGAAGAAATGAGCACTTAAAATATTTCAAGCATATTGTATAATGCATGTAAAAAGGTGTTAGTCACAAATGCTACTTATAATAGATTTACGCATATGAGACATAGTTCTTTAGGCATGAGTTGGTGACTAAGAGACAAGAGCAACTTCCTCCTGGAAGTTTCATGGCATAATACTTGGCCTATGCTCTCAGTAAAAAGTCAAATGGATCCTCTCGTATCAGCCTGGGTGAAAGCGAATCAGGTAAAATGTCATGTTCTTCTTGTGGTCTTTTATTTTTCTTTAGTTACCTTTGGTTGAAATATCTACTTGCCATATATTATAAATGGGAAGACTCCATTGATTTGAACTACACATGTGTGGTTTTCTGTTGAAAATGGTAAATTTGAATAACTTTTAATAAAAAAGTTCAACTAAATTGTTGCTTGACAAAAAGACAGCTACATAAACTTATTTTTGAAATTACTGGAAAGAATTGCCTTAGTTAGGTTTGAGGATAAATGTTTGTTATTCTTGTACCTCAGTGTTTGGAATTGCTAGCATAGTTTTTCTTTTTTTCCTGGGGGCTTGCTGTTGACCTCATCTTGTGTATACTGAAGGTAATTATATTCAAGTGCTTCCACTTCCATTATACTCTTGAAATTACATGATGCCTTTTCTCCTAAGACCCTAAGACTCAGGGGATTATTTGGATTAGACTTAGCTTTCTTTTACATTTATCCCATTCTTGAGTTTATTAGCTAAGCCTCTATATCCCTAGAGAATTTATTCTTGAAACAAACCCTTACGCTGTAAAGAATGGAGATGGTTGCTAAATCCATTATTGTGTTTCTAGATGCTTTTACGGAGTTAAATCTATTATGTACTTACCTTCTGTTTTCTGTAGATTTTTCCTAGCAAAATAAAAAACTGGAATTAGTTGTTAGTTTAAAGTTATGACACTAGATATCTAAGATAAACTGAAGAAAATGTACTCAAGTATTCTTAAAATAATATCATTCTCTTCCTCTTTTGAGATTCTTAGATGACTTTTTGATAGTTTGGAATTTGCTTATTTAATATTTTACTTTTGTTGCAGTTATACAAGATATACAAAATGACATTAGCTTCAGTCATTTATTTATTATTTATATTAATTATATTTGTAATATATTTATATTATTTTATATATCATGCATTTATACAATGATTAACAGTAATTTTAATAAATAAAATATTATAAATTATTTTATACTTTTAATCATTAGAAGTAATTTTAGTAAATAAAAATAAACTAAACAATGATTTATATATTTATTATAAATATATTTATAATATATTATGTATATTATAATATTCATTATTATTATTTATTATTCAGTAATTTATTTAGTATTAACTACCCTAGTTTTATGTTACAAATAAAGAACATGTAAGTCCTGAAATTATTATTTTTTCTTATCCTCTATATTTTACCAATTAAAAAATGATCTATCACTTACAAATGTCTTTAACATAAATTTTTTTTAAAAATTTACTGTTTTTACTTTTGATCATGTGTGCTTATTAATTCATTCATTTATTTCACATTACATATTTTAAACTTTTTTTATTATTTTGTACATAGTCAATTTTTTAAAACTTTACTCTCTTTTTGAAAAAAATATTGGTGTGATCGAATTCTTTGCTTTATAATCATTGCTTTCTTAGTGGTGATTGATAACATTTTAGTGGAGAAATAATTTGTGTATTAAGTAATAAAATTGAGTAATATCTATAAATTTCAGCACTAGTCTTTTTGAACCTTATTCTCCTATTATACCTGAGCTACTGTGTGAGAAAATGTAAACTTTTGCTGCTCTAATCTATCTTCATACTTCATGATATCAAAATTGGCAAAAAAGCAAAAGATCTAGTCTAGCTATACAGAAGTGAAATAATTCATTTTTGAATTTTCTTAATTGTTTCTTTCACCAATTCTGCTTTTGACCTGATTATTTATTTTTATATATACCAGTGCTGTCTAATATATTTTATGGAGTACTTCTGAATATTATTTTTATGTCTATTAAAATTATATTGTGTGTTATTTGTCCTTAGATGTTAAAATAGCTTCACAGAATTATGTTTTATTACTTAGCAGTTGAGTTAATTGAAAGTTTGATTTAAAGTCACAGTGTCTTAGTTTAGTAGAACACTAAGTTTAGAGTAGGATTGTGTTTGCAAGTGTGAGGTGGGAAAGCACCAAATAAAATATGCATCTGAGAATTACTATAGGACAATGTGTGAATATAATTTCAGCTGATAGATTTCATATGGTCAAATTAATGCAGTAAATATGACATTAAATAACTTACTTGTCTATAAAAATTAACCTGCATGTCTGATTTTTCTCATTTATCAATTTACAATGATAAATAATTATAATATGGAACAAATAAGAGAATTGTGTAGACTCAACTTTCAGTGAACTGTTTATTTAGAAAATAATTATTTTGGGAAAATAGAAGACAATAGGGATATATTTTACCATTATAATTAATAACTATTTTATATGAAGCAATTAAAATGATCTTTCTTGTCTCAAAAACCAGCAAAAGAAATAGCTGGCAAGTCTTAGTATCTTATTTTTTAAGGAAGAAGATGCTTTTATTTTACTTTATATTTATTTTTTGGTTCTTGGGTGATTGTATGAGATGCCAGGTATTGCACTTGGATCGGCTGCATGCAAGGCAAATTACCCACTTTGCTATCACTCTGGCCCCATAGTAGACACTTTTAAAGTAAATTATTGGGTAGTTTTGTCTGGATAAAAAAGTATTAGAACATCACTACCTGAACTATCAATTTCAAATTTTATTCATCTACTATTTATGCTTCTTATAAGCCTAAATTTTCTGAACTAAGAAAAATAATTTTAGTTTTTATTGTTTGACATTTTCTATTGTCTCAATAATCAGATTTTCCAGTTATTGATTATCTTTGCCTGGTTTTGTAACTGCCTTTTTTTTACTAAAGCTGTCACCAGCAGAGATGATGTTGATTGTTAAGTTAATTTTTGAATTACAGTGATTCACCAAGTGACCTCAAGTTGCAAGGAGTCACTGAAGATAAACCTTATGTTTATTTTATGGTTAAATAATTTTATATAAATATACCTTAAAATATAATCTTTGGCTGTAATTTGTTTCAAAATCAAAACTATAATGTCTTTATTGTTTCTTAACACACTTTGTTTAAATGTGCATATCTTTTAATATTTTTTCATTATTACATCCTATTTTCATTTGCATATATCTTGCTATATGATGTTGTACTTCTTATTTACAGAGATTAATCCAACTATTCCTGTAGAGAAAACTTATTTTACAAACCAACCAGGAGATACCCATCAAAATGTGGTCGTCACTGAAGCAGGTAATTAGTTTGCAATCTCACACCCCTGTAAGTAATAGAAACTCTGCTTCACAATTGCTGCAGTTTTCTTGTCTAAGTTGCTATTCTAAGTAGTGCACTACATAAAGGCAGGTGATAGTTTACTTTGTTACTAGACTATAACAAAGGATGAGTAACTAGTATTGCAATAGAATAATCTACTTGTTTCCTTCTAAATTTTTATTGTATGTAGTAGTATCTATATTAACTAATTCAGACTCTTATTCAAAAGGTAGGCATTATGATATAAACTTAAACTCTCAGTGACCTAGATCAAAGAGGGTTCTGGTGGGGATTAGCTAATGGTGGATGTGGATATCATGTGCTTTGTAAAGAGCCTGCTTTGTAATCTTTGCAGATTACCATTGTGCAAATACTTCTTTTTTTAATATCTTTATTTAAACATCTTGATTACAAATATGATTGTGATTAGGTTTCAGTCATGTAAAGAACACCCCCTTCACCAGTGCCACATTCCCACCACCAATGTCCCAAATCTCCCTCCATCCCACCCCACCCCCACCTTTACCCCAGACAGGCTTTCCAGTTTCCTCATTTATTCACATGATTATGGTCTTTCTCTGTGTAGTTATTTCTATATCTGCACTCACCACTCTTTGTGGTGTGCTTCTTGAAGTGAGCTGGAAGTTCCAGCCCTCCTCTCTTTGTCTCTGAGGATTGTTGCAAAAGTGATTGTTATTTTTCTTAAAACCCATAGATGAGTGAGACTATTCTGCGTCTATCTCTCTCCCTCTGACTTATTTCGCTCAGCATGATAGATTCCATATACATTCATGCATAGGAAAATTTCATGACTTCATCTCTCCTGACGGCTGCAAAATATTCCATTGTGTATATGTACCACTGTTTCTTTAGCCATTCATCTGTTGAATGGCATCTTGGTTGTTTCCAGAGTCTGGCTATTGTGAATAGTGCTGCAATAAATATAGGTGTGAGGAAGGGATTTTTTTTTTTATTGTATTCTTGTGTGCAAGTACTTCTACTTTGCCTGATTTCAGGGTACCAAAATGACATCACTGAGTTGCAGGTTAATAAGATGGTTAATAAGTTAATAAGTGAGGTTAATAAGTGAGCTTTCAAAGAAGCACTTTAGCTTCCTCTAACACAATACTGTTTGAAAAATAAGCAAAATGAAATCACAGTGTAAATTGCATGTTTTGTTCTCAGTATCATTAAGGACTTATTCCAGTTGAATCGAAATGTTAGTTTAGACTCATTGCCTTCTGAATCAAAATCTTTCTGCAGATTATTAAAATTCCATAAGAGTGGGGAATTAAGGAATGATGTTAGTGTTTTTAAAAATAGAAATACTACTGAATGCAAAATCACGCTTTAAGTAATTTCTTAGAGACTTGAGACTAAGTGAAAACATCAACAATTATTACCCATTATTGACCTCAATATATCTTGGTTAACAGAGTAAGAAGTATAGAACTAAGAATAGTTTGTTCCAAGTTTAGTTTACTTTGCCCAGATCAATTATAATAGCAGCTTTTAATTTGCTAAGTGCAAGATTTTCAGATTGCATTATTGTGGTCATATTAAAATGTTCACTTTTTAGGTGTCTATTTTTAGTTTATTTTAATTTTTCACCATTTTTAATGAAGCAAGAATGTTGTTATTGAACAAATCTTTTTTAGAAAGATGGTAGGAGGGGAAATATGTTCAAGATAGAATAGAACTTCAAAGTGGAATAAAACAAGCAAAGGAACAAAGAGACAAGGAAGTAAGATACATATTCAAGGAAGAGCAGTGCTTGTAGAGCAAGCTCTGGTTCCTGATTTTAAAATCATGTAAAGCATCTAAACTTAATTAAAATATATTTAAGTAACTATTTTTGGATTAGAAAGTGTTTAAAGAAGTCACTTGTAAATAACTTTAAGAGACTTCATGGAGGGCCCAGAGAGATAGCACAGGATCAAAGGTGTTTGGTTTGAATCCCTGTGTCCCATATGGTCCCCCGTGCCTGCCAGGAGCTATTTCTGAGCAGACAGCCAGGAGTAACCCCTGAGCACCGCCAGGTGTGGCCCAAAAACAAAAAATAAGAGACTTCATGGAGATAGCTTTTTATTTTACAAAGAATATGCAAAAATTTGTTTATTTTAAAATTTAATTAGATGAAATTTACATGCATCTGAAGCACATGTCTTAGTTATGATCTGATAATTAGTTATATTTAAAGTTACTGATTAATATTAAAGTCTTGCATATTATTATGGCACTGAGCCTACTGGCTGTAATCATTATTTGTATAACAAAACAACTATCTTAATTGTTCAAAATTAATTTTATAAAGATAACTAAGAATGTATCATCAAGTAATGAATTGTAGATATAATTTACAAGATATGGAGTTTACCTGAAAGATAGAAGTATCACTTTGATTTTAAAGTTAATGAAGAAATATATTCTTTTGTTTTGTTACTTTGGGAAAGACTTTTATTCAAATCTAGTGATAATTTAATTAGACTTAAAATTCTGGAATTTTAAAAACTTTTGTATTAGACTCACACTCAATTATCTTTTTGCACTAAAACTGTTTTACTTTTTAGGTATAATTCCCAATCTAATTTATGTTGTTATACCAACAATTCCACTGCTTTTACTGATACTGGTTGCTTTTGGAACATGCTGTTTTCAGATGGTCCATAAAAGGTAAATAATTCATACAGATTAGAGAAACCTTGAAATTTTTAATGTTTTTTAATTATTAACAATATTAAGGTATGTATTTAATTTTTAATTCTTAATAATATTAAGCTATGCATTTAATAAATATTGGATTTATATCTACATTATATAATGAAATTATTATGATTTTATAGAGCTCTTTGATGATCTCATGTAATTTTTACCAGTCATATATATTTATGTATACATAGATATATATGTATCTCTCCCTTTGTTTCTTTTTTTCAGTTAAGAAGATGGTAGTTTAGATACACAATTGGTTGGATTGTATAGACAGTGGTTGTGGTAGATCTGAAATTTCAATAAAAATATGTTTTTATTAGTGTAAACATATACTTTTTGACACTAAATATTTAAACCTTGAGTTCATATAGATTGAAAGTTATCTGTAGATGCACTTTGTAATAGTATTTTAAATGTTCAGTAATACACATCTTCTATTTTTTTTATAATTTTTTATTTAAGCACCATGGTTACAAAAATATTCATAGTTGGGTTTCAGTCATCTAATGTATATCACCTTTCACCAGTGTAGCCATTCTGCCATCAATATTTTCCATTTCCTTCCTTCCACACCCCATGCCTGTCTTCTGGACAGCATTTTATTTCTCTCTCTCACTTGCCATTGTCACGGTAGTTGTTAGTGCAGTTATTTATTTTTTATTTGAGAACAGTCCTTTAAATATATAAAGAATTAAAAAAAACTGGTGCAAATAAGTCACATTTTGGCAGGAATCTTGAAATAGAATGAAATATCTCAACATGAAGACTGGAATATTCTTTTATGTCTGTTTATTCAGACCTTGAATTAGCTGAAGTTTTTTCTATGTCAATTGTGTCAAGTCAATTTAAAAACTAATAAATGATCTATAAATGTGTATCAGAAGATAAAGAAAAATATGTTGGGTGTGAGAAAGACCACTTTTTCCAGAGTGCTTTAAATAAACACTGATCACAACAATACTTCCACCAGGAAGGGATCCAGAAATAAGGTAAATTTTCTTTTTGATTATGTTTTTAAATAACTTAGCCTTAAAGAATCCACTAAACAACAATATTCCCCCAAATTTAATTATACAGTTGTATCCTATAAATGGTACACGTAAACTGTTAAATAGGATAATAACTTGTGTAAGTTTTCAGTCAGTATAATAATGCCTGAAAAATTAGTAATAAGTTTGTGTCCTCTAAAATTTCCAATATGTATGTGAAACACAGTAATATATATTAATTTCTAAATCTCTGCCGTTTATTATAGAAAAAACTCTCCTAGTCAAACTATTAAGGAAGAACTGTTATATGAGACAAATCAGTTTTAAAATATTATTTTGTGCTTCCTCATTTCTAAAATATGAAAGTACCAGTAATGACATTTTCTTTTTTTTTTTTTTTTTTTGGTTTTTGGGCCACACCCGGTGATGCTCAGGGGTTACTCCTGGCTATGTGCTCAGAAGTCGCTCCTGGCTTGGGGGACCATATGGGACACCGAGGGATCGAACAGCGGTCCATCCAAGGCTAGCGCAGGCAAGGCAGGCACCTTACCTCTAGTGCCACCACCCGGCCCCAGTAATGACATTTTCTTTAAAATTTGCACTATACATTTTTTTAAAATAGCATGTTATTGCTGAACTTCTATTAATTAAAGAGTTTTAGGATTTTTATACTTTTAAGGCCCATGGTACTTTTACTTCTTTGAAATTCTGAGGGAATAAGCAAAGCAAAGTCAAACACCTACAGATGCCACAGTTAATTCTAGTGCTTACTTCATTTGTTCTTAGAGCCTCCCATTTTCCTTTCTTCCAGGAAAGCAAGGAGAAACTTCATCAAAGATTCAACTCCATTATCATCTGAATGCCTTGCAGAAAGTTTAAATTCCAATCTGGTATACATCCTGGTTTCTATCACTCCATGTCATGTTCCAAATAACCACACTTGTCTCCTTAACTAGTAGTAACTCTGGTGAACTACTAATGCCAGTTAAGAGTCACATTAATAATTTAACCACCTTTTTCTTTCACCTAAGAAACTGTCATACTTTTCAAAAACTGCTTGGTTCAGATCTCTTTATAGGTAATGATGATCTTATTCTGAAACAGAATAAAACTTTCATTAATAGACTTAATGATAGAACAGAATGAGTAGAGGAAAATGAGAAGTTTCTATATCATCATAGGTAAAGAATTAATGGTCAAATATTTATTGGTTGATTATAATAAATTTCTTGGTGTTGTGTTAACAATATTTTGTATGTGAGAATATGTGCATGTGTGAGTCTGAGTTATAAATTCTAAAGGGACAAACAAAATAAAATGTTTAATTTTAATTACTTTATATAAACTCTATCATTTTACACTGGAATAATCTAAAATTTTTTGTAGGACTGAAAAAATATGAAGGTGATAGAAGGACCCTGAGAGAAGTGTCTGAGATTTGGAAGTTGACAAGCCTCCTATGAAAAGCAGCTTTCTCCAATAAATTTCTTTCTTTTTCTGTTTTTCAGTAAAGGAAGAACAAAGACTAGCCCCAATCAGTCCACACTGTGGATTTCAAAAAGCACCAGAAAAGAAAGTGGTATGGAAGTATAATAAATCATAAACTTGGCTTCAGAAAAGAAATTAGAGTTTTATAATTCTGGATAAGTGTAAGGAATGGCATCAGAACATTAGTTTGGAATGGCTTGAAATCTCAAAGGATCTGCAAGATGAACTGTAAGCTCCCCCTTGAGGCAAATACTAAAATAATTTTATATGGTTATTATTTCATTTATAAGATAAGGCTGTGCTAATAATGGAGTGAAACCTGCTTATTTTGCTAAAGGATGTATTTGAACTTCAAGTAAATTGAATGATCCAGGCAGATAAAATTGCTATTAATGCATCAGAAAAATGTGTGCTGGAAGCAAAAATTTGTGTTTTTTTACCTTTTATAGGTTATAATCTGGTTAATATAATATAAATGGTATTGAAATTTACAGTGTTAAACATATTTTATCTTTACATAAATGTTTGATAAAAACAGACAGTTCTTATATTTATTTTTATGGTGTTTAATTTTTCAATACATACTGTTTTGATTAAATAAATTTATCACTGTTGTCAACTTCAATCACACAATCACAAATATAATTACTACATACAAGTTTCTTTTCTAGAAATGACATCCTCTTCCAGTTTTTTGGCTTTTGGTCAGACAATATTTAGGAAATGAGCTATTTCATTAACTGTGATGTAAATCTACTAAAATATTTTACAAAGAGGCAAGGATTGTCTAATTTCAATTGTGCAAGACACGTGCCTTACAAGTATTTTTAGTTGAAAATCAAAGATTTTTGTAATAACTTTAATAATAGCTGTACAAACAATACACTCAATTTAGAACAAAGGAAGTGGCACATACAGTATAAATCATTGTCTTCACACGTTGCCTGTCTAAACACAACTCAGAATTTTCTGGAATCAGATGCCCTTCTCATAACCACAAAGCAAAGCTTAGTTCTATGGGGGCCTAAATTGACATTGGAAGTGGATAACTGCAAAATATCTCTAAACTTTCCCCCTAGCCTGATAGATCCTTTTTGGCATATAAAGGGGTCTTAGGGTTAGGAGTGGGTGAAGGATCACCACTGACAGAAGGTAAGCACAGCTCACTGACATTTCAGCAAAGATGAAAACTAAAATAAATAATTAGCATGAAAATGGATTGAAAGACATTGGTGACTACATGATCATTGTTGAGGATTTGTCTGGTAGAATAAATCACAGCTCCTTTAAAACTCATCCTACTTTCTTCAATGCTTGTGGTGCCTTCTTAAGAGAAAGTTGTAACTACCTGGTCTACAAATGTCCCTGTGTTCCTTTTAAGCCAAATAAAAAATTATGGTTTCTGAAGAATGCTCTCTGGTGTTGTCTGAATCTCTTAAGGGAATAACATGCACATGCATTTGTGTAGATGCACAGGATGAAAAGAAATTGCTCTTTAAGTGTAATGAGAATGGAAGTTGTTTTAAAAAGGAAGTTATCTTTCAAATGGAAGTATAAAAGCTAATCTTTTTTGTCCAGCCTTTGCTATTAGTAAACAAAGAATTCTCCTGGAGATTGTTCACAACATTTGTTTGTTGGCCAAATGAAGAGGCAAAAAAGGAAGGAGTGGGCGTTGGCACCTTTTCAGCCTCTTAGAGTCAGGGAACATGAATCTGCAGACCAGGCTTAGCTGCTGACCGCTGTGTGCACCTCCTTTTGGCCACCCATCTTTCTGGTAGAATGCGACACCAGCTGCTGCGTTCTCCTCTTCCCAACATGTTCCCACCATGCATTTGCATGCATTTCTTCCTTTAGTTGGGACTTGAGAAGAAGAAACAAGGTTTTCCCTTTGTAAATGCCACCCATGACTACAACAGCTGCAAAGCAGGAAAGGTGAAGTAATGGGGAAAAGCCTTGATTTTGCCTTTTATCTAGATCCAGGCTTGGAGAAGTCTGATGGTATCGATTACAAAAACCATGAGTTACCAGGCAATGAGTTACTAGGGCCATGGATTCCTTTCTTTGGAGAATTCCTTTGGAGATTTTGACCATTTCTCCAAGTTTCATAAAGTTCTAGATGGGACAATTAAACAACATGCCCAGTTGTGTAGTTTTATTTTTCCTAACTGCTTTGCCTCCCTTTTAGGATTAGGTCATTGGAAAGATCTTAAAAGTGTGTTCAGGAAATTTCAATTTTTGTCATTAGCATACAGCTATGATTCCTATGAGATTCAAATAATCTTATTTTTTCCTTTCCATGATGATTTTCAGAGGCATGAATTTTCAGATCATCCCCCACTGCACAGTGATCTTCATGTCCTCTTCGGACATTGATATTAGTAGTATCAGTAATAATCATTCTATTCTGTTTTAGCCTGATCTTTCATCCAGTTTATACTGATTATGTCTTTCATCTTCTTAAAATTCAGTTTCTTTTTTTTACCATTTTGGAACATACAGACTCATGTAAGCATATATATGTATGCTTATTTGTCAAACCAAACTCTGTATCTGTCTCCCCAAATATAGCTTTTGTGTGATAAACTGAGTTTATGTTTGTACTGTTTGTACTTATTTTGGAAATAATCCAAAAGATTAAAGCAGTGAATCAAATTCATTTATTCCACACATTTGGCTTCTTAATGGGATATTCAGCTGTGTCTAAATAAGCTTTGCACATATTTGAAGACTGTAATAGGAAACATAAAAAAGAAAGATTTATAATAGTTTTATTTTTTGTTATCTGATTTTTTGAAACTTAGAAAATACTAACTTGAAATAAACAGACAACATAGCTAATAAAAATACCTAATTCAATGAAATAGAGATCATATCAATGAGCTTATTTTTTGTTTTGATATTAAAGTGCTGCCTAGACTTATGTGTTCTTATTGTTTAATATCTCTTTTGAGAGAAATGTACCATCAATTTAGTCGAGTGAGTTTGTAATAAATATTCTCTTAAGGAAATACATTAAAGACATTCCCAAGCTGAATGAGATTAATTGGAAGTGTATTTTGATAGTAAAACAAAGATTCTACTGGTTGTAATATAGTCAAGAAGTATATTATGTACAAGTTTATTACAAACAATAAAAAACAAAGCTTATTTAATTTTCTTTTCTAATTTAGCATAAACATCCCATATGTAAATAATAGGAATCCAAATAAAAATTTTTATTATCTATTTAATTTTGTATTTCTTTGGATCTACATCCAGCAGTGCTCAGGGACTGACTATTTCAGGGGCTGCTCCCTAAGGACCATGTGGTGGCAGAATTGAACCCTTGTCTCAGCAAAGCCTAAATTTTAGTTCTTGGATTCATCTCCCCAGCCCCAAATAACATTTTAAAATAAAATATCAGGCTAAAAATAATTCATGACTAAGAAAATCAAATCTATAAAACAATAGCTGTATATAGTAAGATTAAGTTGTATTATTTAGCTACTAGTAAATATTAATTTCACTGTTTTATAAGATTTCAGTGGCCCAGGGAGCAACAAAGAGTTTTACAAAACAGTTCGTTAAATGAAGCTCTCTATTTGCATTTTCTGTGGAATGTAATGGAAAACTTGCTGGTTTATGTTTGATATAGGTGACTTTTTAATGTAGAAAACTTTGTATCCATTCTGTGAACCTTGAGACACGAACATACACCCCTGGACGATTAGGAAGCCCACACTGGTATCCAAATGATGTCACACCAGCCAGGAACCACCTGTTGTTCTCTTGACACATTAATGGTCCTCCAGAATCTCCCTAAAAATTAAGTTGCAGAAGAAAATTATAGACATGTGGTCAATTGCTAACACTAAATAAAATTGTTTTTACAAATCAATACAAAGTCACACAAATAATGATGTATTTTTCCTACCATGTTAGATCAATAAAGAGAACATTTTGCTGCTTAGTAAAAAGACAAAAACAAATTGACAACTAAAATAAAATTTTATGCAATGTTTTATGATGCAGTTTTATTGAGTTTCCTCACTTCAAATAACCCATGTAATGGGTACCACAAAATTCTCTAAGACACAACTATGAATACATTCTAAACAAAGCTCTTTTCATTTTATTAAGGAAATATAACTCTCAGGGTTTTTTAAGATAAAAAAGACAACTAGCTCAGATTTTGCATTTACAAATATAGGCAACACATATATATTCTATTTTAGTTTTCTCACATAGCATTATCTTCTGCATTGGATAAAATTGGTAACGTTTGTAAAAAATATTTTATCTTAAATGGGAAAATTTATAAGGCAGTTTCTATCATAGGAATCTACCTTATTTTCATTGATATTTCAATAAATGAAACTTTATAACTATTTATAAGTATTAATTATAGTATGCTCATAAAGTTAAATAGACTATTTGTATTATTTCTATACAATGCAAATGAACATGCATTTTCTTAATTTAATTGTGCAAAATATTCAATTATTCTGTTTCATATTTCTTTAGGAAGTGCAAGCAGTTGGTGAAATTATTGATGCAATGGAATATTTTATTAAAATAATTTGGGAGTTGAGGGTGGGGGAGTAAAAAAAAAGAAAAAAAAAGAAAAAAAAGAGGGTGGGGGAGTAAAAAAAAAAAAGAAAAAAAAGAAAAAAAGAAAAAAAATAATTTGGGAGTCAGCTATACTCAGAAACGCTTAGATTTTGCACCTGGCTCTATACTTTGGGATTATTTCTGGCAGTACTCAAGTGCCAGAATTGAACCAAGGTTGGATGAATTTAAGTCAAGTGCTTTATTGCTATACTAATTATCCAACCCTACCAAAAATTACCTTAACTTTATGTGTATCTGATTATTTCTTGAAAAGATTTTGATTATTCTTTATATTCTTTATCTCTTGTTTATGGGAAATGTTTACATAAAAACACACTTTATCTTTCGATACAGTAACCACAGATTATTCTTCTTTCAGATATAAAAATATATTTAATCTATTTGAAAACTGGGACTGTGATTTTAATTTTTATCCTAAATTCGTAGTCCATAATGCAAGTTTAGAAATACTTATAAAAGATGATTAATTCAGAGGAAAAATAAGTACAAGCTGAACATTTTCATGTGACTTTAAAAATAAACCCCAACTCTCTCAATATTTTCAAAAGGAGTCTGTTTTGCTTCACATTTTCTAAAATAATTTAATTTTTTAAATAAAGACTAGAATCCAGACACTGATAACACAAACAAGGATTTTAACTTATCCAGACATACTGGGTCAGTCGCAGCTCCTGAATGGAGCCACTAGCAAACTTGATGTCTAACTACTGTGTTGTCTGTCTGGTTGAGACATACATGTCTATTTCTGTCACTTTGCATCATCTCATTATTGTCCTTTTAGCTATTTTGGCTCAATTATGTGACTCCTCTTGTTTTAATTTTTTGATATGTTCAATAAAGAGATTTTTTATTTGCAGTATGTCAGATGTATAAATTCTTTAAAGTATGATTATATGTCTAGCACATAAAATATTGATCTATAATATTTGTAGATAAAATCAAATATATCTACCTTTTGTGAAGACTCTGAGTTTAAGAGTTGGTGACAATTTTAGTTTAGATCAGATGGTTCTTTAACTTCCAGTATTCCTCAGAATCACTGGTAAGTTATGCTACACAGTGAGGAGTAAACCTACAAATTTGGACTCTGAAGTCTAAGGGAGGGCCTGAGAGATTTTTATTTATAACAAATGTTTTGGTGATGATGATTTGGAAGAAAGGCCATCCTTTGAAAACCACAGTTACAAAATAACTTTCTGGATGATTAAAAAAAGGTTAATTTTTTTGTGTGAGATATTTTTAGTTTTTAAAAAGAGGACATGCTTCAGATTGTCAGAGTGCTTTAAATTCTAGACAAACACCAGTTGTGTATAACTGATGTTCCAGTAGTTACTTGTTTATAATATTAGCTATGATTTCTTTTACAGACAATAAATTATATATAAATGGAATTAAATTTGAGAGAAAAATAATGTGATTATGCTACTGATTACTGAGTAATAATATCATATTATATTAGAAAGATAATGAGTAGGAGCTTTCTTATTTTCTAATGAATACTATGTTTATATTCTAAAAATCAGAGGCTAATATAAGATTTCAGAGATCAAGCATATTGGTTTAAAGTAACTCTAACATCAATGGTACCAGGATTCATATTTTCTACCTAATATATGAGGTGTTTGCCAAGCAATCCCCATTAACTGTAAATGATCTGATGTGTTGATTTCCCTCCTGAACAATAATTCTATAAATCTCCCTCTAAGTGACAATATATTACTTTAAGTACACTTACTCTCAAAAGTAAAGTAGAAGATCCAGTGATAAATTTTAAATAAGAAAGCTGTTCTATGTGCTTTAAATTTGCAAGTGTTCATCAAATAAGATTCAGATAAAATTAAGTTGAAAGCTTAAAATAATTTGATACATTAACTGAACTAGAGTATGTACACAGGTATATCTATTAAATATCTTATATTGAGTCCAGTTTTTATAAAGTTTGTTTTCACATATATGTCATTCATTTTTATATGTAAATCAGTGTTTTCACCTTAATAAATCAAATCATGTTTCATTGATATAGTCACTGCTTCCATATTGGTAAATTATTTATTCAGTATTGCTATCATATTTAATCTTATGTAGTAGATGTGAATATATTAATATTTTATCAATTTTAAGTACACAAAACATGAAAAATAATTCATTTACAATATGTGACAATAAAGACTATTAATGATTTTGAGTCCTTACTTAGGAACTTTCATGGTTTACATCATTTAAGCCTTTTTTTCACATAAATGTGTTGCCAAATGCCTCACCAACAATTATAGGGTCGAAACAAAATAAAACATAACTAAAAGAGCTTGTTAGAGTTAAGAGTAATTTGTCACAAACATATTCCATATTTGAATATTTTACAAATACTTAAACTTAATTGTCATTTTAAAATATAATAGGATGTGATTTTTATTGGCTAACTGTAGATTTTTGTGAAGCTGATAGATGAGTATGTTATTTCCTGGTAGTAATCTGTTTTGTCTTTCAGTTTTATAAATGTGTTCTCTGATGGTCACATCAGTCAAAGGTTATTAAGACTTCAAAAAATTCAGTTTGGGCATACAGTGAGTTTGTTGTAACATCCCCAACTTGAAATGAATATGAATAAAAAGAGAATGTGAATAGTCTAGTAGAAGAGTTGCAGAGTCGGGTAATGCTGAGTTACTGAATACATTTCTTATTTACCTTTTGACAAATGATTAGCCACAACTGATATTAACTAGCCTATTCAGGTTTGTTTTCATCCAAAAATTATCACTGGACAACTGAAACATACATTAAATTATTTTTTAAAATAAAGGAGAAAAATGTCATTTGGTCCTGACATCTCTTTATGTATTTTTTTCATTTATACCATGTTTTAGAAAATTGAGAAGAAATTCTTTAAGATGTAAATCTCCATCACAAGAGCAAATTCCTATTTATTTTATCTTACTGTCTTCACAGGCAGACTCTATGCTTGACCTTTAAAGGTAACATTTGTAGAAATACTTATTTTTAATTTTTGTTTGGATTGAGAATATACATAAAAGGGTTGAAGTAATATTAAGAATTTGATATGTCCAAATCCATATGAACATTCTACTGCATGACCCCGAGCTCATCTGAATGGCCGTGATGTCTCCAAGCACTATTGGCACCTTGCAGCCCCAGGTTGCCAGGCACAAGCAATGGAATACCTGATGAGTACAGTTGGGTCAAATATTGCAGAAAGTGAATGCCAGCCTCCTGAGCATCTCCAAGGTAGTGTCACATACAATTATGTTTTCGATGCCCAATTCTACCCAAAATTTCTAAGAACCACAGATAGACAGATAAGCTGTAAGCAGACCACAAGCATAAATCATAGTTTTGTAAAAAATAGAAATAAAGGGGCCGGAGCAGTGGCACATGTGGTAGGGCATTTGCCTTGCACATGCTTACCTAGGACGGACCATCTTTTGATCCCCCAGCGACCCATATGGTCCCCCAAGCCAGGAGTGATTGATTCCCCCAGTGACCCATATGGTTCCCCAAGCCAGGAGTGATTTCTGAGTGCATAACCAGCAGTAACCCCTGAGGATCACCGTGTGTGGACCAAAAACCAAAATAACAACAACAACAACAATAATAAAGAAATAAAATTGTGACCCTGAGGTTTTTTTAATCTGCATTATTGTTAGTTTAACAATATTTAGTCTAATAATTAGTTAGGCTATAGCAATAGTTTCAATACTTTTAAAAATATTTTTAATACTTGTAAAAATCTACAGTGATACTTAATGGTATTGCAAAAATGAGTCTTTTTCCATACTCACCTTACAAGAATCTGTTCCTCCTTCTTCATAGCCTGCACATACCATGTTTTCTGTAATGCTGTATTCTGGCATCTGTTGTTTGCATTTTTCATTTGATAGAAGTGGAACATTAGCTTCTTGCAATATGCTTGCTGTAGGACCTGTTCAAATGGATAAAGCAGCCAGACAGTCACAGTGATCAACACGCATCATTGAATGAGACACCATCACTCTTATTTATTCCAGCAGTTCCCTCTCATTATCCAGTACTGCGTTTGTATATAATGAAACAAAATACTAAATTTTCTATGTTAGAGTACATAATAAGACCCATCTGTGGTTTTTGCCATGAAATAACTGTAAAGCATGTCTTTAGTTCCCAAGGGCTAGTAGGATTAGTAGATTGGACTTGATAGTCTTTAAACATTTTCAGTAATTTACACATTTACATTATTGCTCATGGGAAGAAATGTAAAACCCTTCAAAGAGTTGCATTCATGGAAATGAGCAACAGTCTCCCAAATCCAAAAGTGCTTTTCATGTGGCACCTGAACAGGTGCTGTCTTACAATGCATTCAGCTTCTTTGAGATATGATGTGAGTCATCAGCTGCATGTTTAGCAGAAGTTAAAAAGCTCAGATGAACTGTGCCCTGTCTA
Source organism: Suncus etruscus (assembly GCF_024139225.1). Taxonomy (NCBI): domain Eukaryota; kingdom Metazoa; phylum Chordata; class Mammalia; order Eulipotyphla; family Soricidae; genus Suncus; species Suncus etruscus. The sequence continues at coordinate 58,766,380 of NC_064860.1, read as the reverse complement.
AGGACAATCAGCTTGTCTTTCATGTGCAGAAGAGAAAGGAGGCATTTTGTAGCAGGGTATACTTCCATGCCTTTTTACAAAATGAATCATCTCTTGGAAGTCAGCATCTCTATTTACTGAAATACTAATTCTCAGAGGGATACAAAACAAGCAGGTGTCTAGGCCTCCAGAAAAGGTTTATGATAAGAATATTTTAATCATGAGAAATTCTATTCATTGTTCAAGAGAAGGAGAAAGTTGAAGAAAAGTTAGTACATGTACAGCCATATAACTGTTAAAGAATATGTTATCTATTTACATATACATTTAACACATATACTAAAAACATTGAGGAGGGGCTGAAGTGATGGCACAAGTTGTAGAGCATTTGCCTTGCAAGTGCTACCCAGAATGGACTGCGGTTCTATGCCCCAGCATCTCATATGGTCCCCCAAACCAGGAGTGATTTTTGAGCACATAGACAGGAGTAACCCCTGAGCATCACCGGGTATGGCCCAAAAGCCAAATAAAATTTTTGAGGAAAAATATTAGTGTTTGAGGATGTATATGTGTATTAGATTTAGGTGCAAAATAGAATGTGATTGACTGTGCCATGAGATTAAATGTTTAATTACTAACTCCAGGGAATAAAATCCCATGTATGTATTGTCTGCTGATTAGCCTGTGGTAAACACTCCAATCATGGCTAATACTAAGGTATTAGCTTGGCAGCGCTGTGGCATTCAAAGGAGACATAAATGCTTATTTTCATGTGACTTTTAAAGTTCTACAATAAGGCCCAGGGATATAGTCTCGTGTTAGAGCACTTAGCATGGTGACTGTGGATTTGCTGCCCAGTGCCATAAATAAAGCTTAAAAATAGAACTTAAATTAAGAAAATGTTCTGGAAGACAGGAGAAATAGTACAGCGAGTAAAGTTGCCTTGCATACTGTTGATCAGATCTATGATCAATCTCTGGCAAAGCATATGGTCATTTGAGCCTTACCACAAATGATGCTTGAGTCAGGAATATACCCTGAGCACAGCCAGGTGTGGCCCTCAAACCAATGAGAAAAAAAGAAATTAATTAAATGGATTAATGACAGAGGAGAAATTTCAGTCTCTCGCTTTCATCACTGTTTTTTTTTTTCCACATTCTATAAAACTATGCTGGCTAACTCATTTTTATAACAAAATTCAAACCCAATTTTAATGTTTGTGAAGGAATGCAAATATGTTTGGTTCCCCCTGTGACACTGTTCCTGAACTGCCTGGAAGACAGAAATGTGTAAAACAATTGAGGCAAGTGATATGCATGGCAGCCCCTCATAGTGCAAACTATTATAATGTATGTGAAATAAAGAGAGAGGGGAGAGAGAGAGAGAGAGAAAGAGAGAGTGAGAGAGAAAGAGAGAGTGAGAGAGCGAGAGAGGGAGAGAGAGAAAGAGAGAGAGAGAAGCTGAATGCCTATCTTATTCAGAGATAAGGCAGAGGGTGGAGGTGGAAGGAGGAAATTGGAGACATTGGTAGCAGGAAAGTTGCACTGGTGAAGGACAGTTTACATTCTATGACTGAAACACAACTATGAACATTTCTGTAACCACAGTGTAAATAAAGAAATTATTTTAAAAAATCTATATGGAATCATTAACAAAGCTGAGAATTATGTTCAGGTGACTTGTCAAATGTCAGTGATAACAACTACTCCTATATATTATAACATATAATTATGATATTCTTCAACCATTATACATTGCATTATTCAAGCTTTCAATACCAAGAATTTTTCCTATTTCAAAATTTGAGTCTTAATCATAGGAACATATACTTTCTCTGTAAGCATTCTATCCTGTTCAGTGTTGTTAGGAAAACCAGGATTTTTCTTTAACAGAATGAATGTTTCATATCTGAGAAATTGCTATCTTTGTTAAGTCATTTCCAGGAAAAAAGTTTTATACTTCTTTAAAAAGCAAATAAACAACAAATAAATTTTGGAGACACTTCTCCTGAGATAGTGAAAGACAGCACAAATGGGGTTGCCATCTTCCGATGATCAGAGATTACTCTCAGGCTTGACTCAGGGCCATTTCCCCTCTTCCCTTATAGCTGGCTCTGTTTAAGGGAGATTACAGGTCACATTTATTGCATACTCTGTTGCTTCCTAAATATTCCTAGACCCCAGTGTTTATGCTTATCTTCTACCTGATCCCTCACTCCCCAACTGGCTATGTTTCTGCGATGATCCTGTCACCTTGAATGCATCCCAGTTTTCTAGTCCTCTATAAGCGTTGTTCGAATGGACTAAAATACCTTTGGTCATCAACTTAGTACCCCAACTTTCCCCTTCATCAATTGGGGAAAATATCTTCTGTCCAGAACTGGGAGAATGGAAGTTGACCATCATTGGCTAACTGGATCAACACAGTTTTGTATATTGTAAAACCTCTGTAAATCTAATTTAGGACAGTATCCTTATATGTAACACCATAGGTATAATCAAGAAGACCAAATATATACCATAAAAACATATACAAACTTGTCAGTAAAATGATTTGAGGGGTTAAGATGGGATATGTGGGGGTTAGGGTGGGCCCAGACTTTAGAGCTTATTCCTAGCTCTGCTTGATCATGTGCAAGAAAGTGCATTATATAATGTGCATCTCCCTAACTACCTTAATAAAGTTATTTTAAGTTTTCTAATATATTGAACTAATGCAGATTTATTTCTTCCTAGTAAACATCACCAGTTTTCCTAAGTAATTATTAGTCTAGTATACTTATATAGGCATAGAAAACTGGGGTTAACTGAAAAATAACTGAAAATCATGAGAAAAAAATTATAAAATTTATTTAGATTGCCATCACTCATGAAATATTTAAACAAAATTTTGCAGCTCATTTCTAAATGAAGTCAATCAGATATTTTTTCTTGGCTCCATACCACTTCCAAAGACATTTCTAAACTCAATTAAATGCACATACTTACTAACCAATAAGTACATGGGAGCCAAGATTGCTCAGTTTCTTAAACAATTTATTTTTATGGAACAAAGAGTCATAAACTTTGTTGATAATTCATTTTTATAGAGATTGTATATTGGTCATAAATGTCTTTAGTTTGAAGTCTCATAGAGAAAAAAATCTATCTGTGTATTCTTTTTACTCTAGATTTTAACTTTAATAAATCTTGACATTTTTCAAATGGAGAAAATAAAGAATTATGCGGTATGACTTAAATACATTAGATAGATGGCGGATATGAGGCATTTTCAACAACTCAATGTAATAGGAATGAAGACTCTTTCTAGGTTTGATCAACCAATAATTTGACATAAATTTCAATATTTTCTTTTGAAAGATGTAAGAAAAATTTAACAGAGTATTTTGTTTCTGTGACTTGTACCTCTGAGAAAATTTTGTGCTTTTTCTTAAAAAAATCTTAATACAATTATTATTTTTAAATGCTATTGATATAATTTTTCATGACTCCAAAGGCCAAAATATTCCACATGACTAGTTCCTTTTCTTTTTCTAACTGTTAGTGAATAGTCAAAAATTTATTGTTTATGAACTAACTCTTTGATAATTTTACAGCCATGATCCTTTGATTGTATCAGAATGTATTTAAGTAATAGACTGCATTAAAAAATATCACATGGGAGTGGAGCAAGAGCACAGCAATTGGAGCATTTGCCTTGCATGTGACAGTATTTGGTTATATCACCCAGTGCCCCATAAAGTCCCCCGAGGCTTTCTGAGAACAGAGCCAGAAGTAAATCTTTAGTATTCAGTAACCACTAAGTGTGGCCCCAAACCAAACCAAACCAAAACAAAACAAAATAATCTCTCTAGCATTTATAAGTTTTAATATACATATGTTTTGATTTTATGAAATGTGGCTACCAAATATTGTCAAAATGTTGATAATAAAACAATGTATGATCTTTTCTGTAACATTTGTGATATATTTTCACATCATTTTCAGAAGAAGGATATGTATGTAGAAACTATAGGAAAATTTTCTCTTTGAAGGGGATATACATTTGAGAGCTTTACATGATATATTTCTATTGCTATAGGAAGCAATAATTTAATTTTTGATAAAACTTAAAAAATCCTTTTTAGAGCACACCTAACAGTGCTCAGGTTTAGTCATGGTTCTGAATTAAAAAATTACTCCTGGTGGTGCATAGGAAACCAGATGAGTTACTGGGGATTGAACCTGGGTCAGCCACATGAAGACAAGCTTCCTAATCACTCTACTGTCATTGGATTGGATTGGATTTTTTTTTTCTCTTTTATTATTTTGAGACACAACTCTTTCTGCTCAGGTAACTTCTAGCTCTGTGCAGAGGCATCAATTTTGTTGATGCTTGGAGAAAAATATGTAGTGCTGAGAATTTAGCATTGGCCCTATGCAAGACAAACACCCTACCTACTATACTATATTTCTGGCCCCTCAATTTTATTTTGTAAAAAAATTTATATATGTATTTTACTAAAATGCATTCACTAATATGTTTTTTTCTAAGATGTGTTTGCTATTTGAGAAGTTTGATTTGATGTTTTATGTCTAAAATGTCTAAAAGACTCATTTAAGTACATGAGTCATTTTTCTTTATCAATATTATAATACTAAAATGTATATTAAAAACAAAATTTTAGCTTTATAGTATGCTCTATATTATGTGGAAAAATACTTAACTATGAAAGTATACAACATACGAATATTATAACCTAACTCCTTTATGAGAGAGTGTAAAAAAATCTTTGTAGCAAAAAAGTTGCAAAGCATGTCAAAATATTCAAAAGATAATGAAATAAATGCTTTTGTTTTTCAGTAGTATTTTCTTCCTATAATATATGATAACTTACCTTGATTTACAATCATACCCCAGCCAGCAATGGAACAATTTATTCCTGGTAGAAAAACATTATTTATATCTGGCAAACAAATAGGTTGTATATAGTCTGGGGAAAAAAGAGCAAACACAGATTTACTTTATAGTGTACATTTTAAACAATATTACTAAATTTAAACAAAATTACTAAAATTACTATTAAACATTTTATCGAACATTCATTTTTATTGAGTCTGCTGAACAGTTTCTTCAACACTAGAAATAAGAAGCACTTTACAACAGTGATCTTTGATAATGGAGTCAATGCTCTTTTGAATTTTTTACATCATCTCTTAATTATTTTACAGTGTAAACAGTGTCCTAGTTCTGAAGACAGCAATTATATTTTGTTTTCAAATAATATTGTTACTTAAAGGACCATGGCATTAAAAGAAGCATAGTTTCATAAATTTTAATAAGGTTTGTTTTCAGTATCAATTAAGATATACTTAGATACGTATTCTGAAGCTTCTTGTTGTTTTCCTGATCATCTATATATTAAAAAAGTTTTAGGGTATTGCTTTACAGAATATTTATGGGAACATTTATATTTGTCACTGACTGTTAAATTCTTTTTAAAATTTTTAAAAATAATATCTTTATTGAAACTGTGATTACAAACATGATTGTAGTTGTGTTTCAGTCACAAAAAGAATACCCCTCTTCACCAGTGCAACATTCCCACCACCAATGCCCCCATCTCTCTCCTCCTCTATTCTAACAAAGAGCAAGACACCTGAAATTTATTAAACACCCACTATATGAATAATATATACATACATTTTTGCATGAAAAATAACCATATCTGAATTCCAGTGAGAAGGTAATCCAGCTAGCCATAATAATTCTCTATCTCTGAAAATGCTACAATACATGTGTAATTAAAATGTCATAAATGCACAGAGAGTATAGTGCTTCCTCCTACAACGGGATTGGGAATATTTTAGGAATAAAACTGAAGTTGAACAGAACTTTTCAGGATCAAGGTCACTCTCTCAAGTGATATTTTTGGCACATTATCAAGACATTTGAGAGAAGTTCTCCATCTGCCATTCTAAAAATATTATTAAAATATATAAAATTTTATTTGTCATTACAGAGTAAGTACAACTGACAAAGAGCTTGTCCAATACATAGTAGATCTGGCTTGATTCTAGCCACTTGACTAGAGTGTATTCCCAGAGCCCCAGTAAGAGTGACCCTTAGCATAGAGAGAGCCAGTAATAAGTCTTGAGCACTGCTAGATATGGTCTCAAACCCAAAAGATAAATATATTAATTTTATGCAGAATTAATTTTTCTTCTCTTTAGTCTTCAAACATATGGTCTTCTTTCAGTTTGTCCTACTCAGACATTTGTGGCAGATGGGTCTGACTATCTTTACATAAAAAAAATAAAAAATAAAAAGGCCACACATTATAATATGACCTATTTCTCTCCAGGCTGCCTCTTCGAATTTACTTTAAATTTACTGAAGTCTCAGAGAGTTTTATTCTTCTGGTTCACTTTTTGAAAATCGGATTTAAATACCTCCGTGAAACTAATTTTCTACATTTCTCTCCACTACTCACCTGTCCACTTAAATTAGAACATTTTCTTTAACAAATTATCTATTTTTAAGGATGGTATATTGGAACTGATACAATTAAAATTTTGTTTCTGAATTAATTTGTTTAGGTGAAATGACTAAAAGTGATTTCTCTTACCTGTGTAATTCACTTTATATTCAAGATGCATCATTGCAATGTCACTGTCCTTTGTTCGTTTATTATAGTGTGGGTTGATGACAATTTGGTCAATCAGCAGAGTTACTACTTGAGGAGAGGTTTGATTTGATGACTTATGTAGTCCCAGGATTGCTTTCCACATAGTTGGCTTCAAATTTCTCCTGGAGAAAATGGAAAAGATGTATAAGAAATTCTTTAATGATTTCAATTACTTTCTAGAGTTCTTTTTTCAGAAACAATGTGTTTTCACTCTAAATTTACTGTGTGTGTGTGTGTGTGTGTGTGTGTGTGTGTGTGTGTGTGTATAAAACATCACTAAGTGAGGATCTAGAGCAGGTGAGGTGCTTCCTTTGCACATGATCAGCCCAGCTTCAGTCCCTGATAACTGTTTCTTTGATTCCTGCCTGGTAGGATCCCAGAGCTAGAAATAGTTATGGGCATCATCTGGAGTCTAAAGCACAATTAAACAAAGGATGCACATAAACACACTCACACATACATGCTTGCATGCACCCACCCACCCACCCACTCACACCCACACCCCCCCCCCCCACACACACTTCTCAGGACAAGGATTAAGGCAATTGCCTTGTGTGCATCAGACCCTGGTTTGATCCCCATCCCTGCATATGATTCCCTATATTTTCTTTCTTTCTTTCTTTTTTTATTTGCCCTTCTTATTTTTTTTTTTTGCATGCTTTCTCAAAGGTGTTCAGGGAACAGCAAGTGATTCTTTGATTGTTGATCCAATGTTCAGTCCTGAGGATGTTGTTTGGGCCTATGGGGTCTGGAATAAACTGTCATCTCAGCTGTGCTCAGAGACCTCCAGGGCCACAATGGTACTTCTAAAGCTATTAGGGGAAACCAGGTGTTTCTGTGGATCAAACCAAGGAGCATGTAGGGTTGTCCTATCTCCTAGCACCCCGTTCTGTTTTGAAAATTTGTGAGGAAGAATTCATAACCTCTCCAACTGGAGCTATAGTACAGAAACTATACGTTTTCTTTGCATGCAGCTGACCTGGGTTCAATCCCGGCTATCTCGGTGTGTTCCCAGAGCTTGCAAGGAGTAATTTCTGAGAGCAGAGCCAGAAACAATCCCTGAGTCCCAGGTGTTGCCCAAAGGAAAAGAAAAGAAAAGCAAAAGCAAAAGAAATGAAATGAAAAGAAATGAAATGAAAGGAAAGGAAAATAAAAAATTCAAAACTTCAAATGCACTATGGTCCCTATTTTAAAGTTTTTCATTTATACCTTTATAGAAGGTATGTATCTAGAATGCCCTGCATCTCCAATGACCTCTGCCGAACTTGCTCAAAGCTAAGCTCAATTGTAGGCTTCCTGGCTTAGCATCACTGTGTAGCAAAGAGGTCCTTCGTGATTGCTCTTCTGCAAGTTAGTGAAATGAGTGTATTGGATAAGGTGGACACTGAAAATATGTCCAGACTTTATTCCTATTGTACCCAGGGCCAACATGTCCACTTTGATCTTCTCCAGGAGAGAGAACTGTGATTCTTTTCTCTGAAGTCCCACTTTTGTACTTACATCTCTGCCATTTGCTTCCTCAGTTATAGTTTTGACCATGATTGTCACTAGACCTGATTTCTATTATAACTACTAACAAATATTCTTTTCTCTTTTCATTAAAAATTATGGAGATTTTACATTTTTACTTAGCATTTACTTTACTTATTTGCCTGAATTTAAGAACAGTTAAGGAGTAGCGATACTGTATATTTTCTTCTTCACTTAGTTAAATTTAGTTTTGCTTATTATTATAAGTTGCAAAATGTTAGTATACTGAATTTAACATACTATATAAGATCAGTTGAATTATAATTAATTTTACTGTAAGTATATTTTATAATCTTATATTATTGATACCATCTACATATATATCTAAATCCTATATGGAAATAGTGTTGGTTACACGAGTTGAGGTTTATTTCATTAATAAGTTCTAAATTTGCTCTCAGGAATATTCACATTCCTAATAATAACAATAGTTCTACAGATTCAAAGTTGAAGTTTATAGAAAGCATTTATTTGTAAAACAGTGATGGAATTGGCTCTTTAACAGAATTTTAAATATTTTGACTTACATGACCTACATGAATTAGAAAGAATCATATACAGTTTATTTGCTTTGGGTTTAACTCAATGATAAAATAATGCTGCCCAGAAAATATAGTCATACTTCAAAGAATTATCTGGACTGTAAACAGTCCTAAATAAGCAAACTAAAAAGTATAATTATGGATACGAAAGAATTTATAGATAGAAATTTAATAATCACCATTTTCTTTCATTATTTTAAGGTTATAGGTAGACAAGCAAGAAAGAGGAAGAAAAATTATTTAAGTTAGAGGTATAATTAAATATGATATATAACAATGCTAATTTGATAAGTTCCTAATACTTTACAAATTGTAAACAGACTATACAGAAATAATCCCTGATTTTACACTCTGGTATCTGTAAGTAGCACTACAAGGAAGAAAATATCTTTCTAACATACAGTTTATTTTTCTCTTACAATCCTATTCCATAACACTTTATTCCATAAAACTTTCTGTGTCTTAGCTTCCCATATCAAGAACAAAACTTGAAGAGATTTTACTCGAACTACTACAACCTCTTTTAATGTCAGTTTGGTCATTCAGAATAAAAATGAATCAGAGGTAACAGAAGGATAAGTGGTGGAGGCTTATGGATGAATGGTACTGGTGGTATGCATTAATTTCAGACATGATTAATATAAACTCAACCACAATTATAAACCTATTGCCCAACATATAATAAGAAAAATTTGTTTTTTTACTTGTAATAAAAATTTTAACCAGTCACCAAAATCAAATATCTAAATAGATTTGTACATGAAGTTTCAGAAGAATATGTAACTGTATGTTTTGCATTAGGCATCCAATTATTCACAAGATGAATTGTTACTAGGTTTAAATTTTAAATTTCTAATATATAAATTTACTAAGAATTAGTAAATTAGTAATTAGCAAATTAGTAAATTTAATTTAACTAAGAATTAGTTGAATATGTAACTAAGCTATAAAAATAATATGACAAACAACTGGTACAATGGACTCTTTGGGAATTTCTTTAGTAGAACCATTCATTTTGATAGTAATACTTTAAAATTTTAATGAAATTTTATTATTTTGTTTTGTGGTAAAGTCCAAATTTTTCGTGTAGAACTTGAGTGTATGTATATGCATTTATAATGAATATAGAAAGAATAAGTTCATATATAAACACATGAGTTATGTGTGTAAAGAGGTACAAAATTTTTAGTTCAATTTCAAAAGATTTTAGGCAACTTGTCTTATTCATTCCTCAGACTGAAGTTGCAGAATCCATCAATTATGTTCAATGAAACAAATAAATGATGTTATGGTAGTACCAGTAAAAAAATGGTCATAATTAATGCATTATACATTAAGAGAAATGCATTGGTGGCACAGCGTAGAACCAAACATATTTCCTAATTATAATGTATAATTATACATTATTTTGACCAGAAAACTTCTTAAATGGGAAAGAATACCAGAAAAAAACTTTGTGAGTACAGAGCAACAACCAGTAATCTTTAGGTAATACAAAAAATTTCTGAAAAGTTATATTACATAAGGTTGGTTTATTTCTTTTTTCTTAGTGAAATTAGATAGTGTTTTCTTAGACTTTAAGAGACAGAGAAGAGTACATGTTCAAGAGAAAGCACAGGTTTATCCAGAGTAGATGAAATCTAAGCAATCAAAGCTATGTGTTCAAGGGGCCAGAGAGATAGCACAGCAGAAGGGCATTTGCCTTGCATGCAGTCAACCCCAGATGAACTCTGGTTTGATTCCAGGCATTTCATATGGTCCACCGAGCCTGCCAGGAGAGATTTCTAAATGTGCAGTCAGGAGTATCCCCTGAGCGCTGCCAGATGTAAACTAACCTTCCCCCACACACAATATATGTGTTCAAGAAAGAACAAGCTTCATATTCCCAAATTCTATCTACAGTACTTTTGATTTGGAAATCTAGTTAGATCTGAGATTTTGTATTTACTCCTGGCATGTAAAACTGTTCACATATGCCCCATAGCTTTTCTATTCATATGAATCTGATAAGATGGGACCAATTTTTTCACATAAAAATAGGGTACTTTTTTTCCAAAAATTTATTGTTGTTCTAATCTAAAGCATCTACATTATTGTAAGGTAAGGAAAAACAATGCAACAGAACACAGGTGGGAATAGTTACAAACTAGTAGATCTAATGAGTCTTAATAGTACTGGAAAGAATAGGTTGAATGGAAACAAAAAAAGATACAATCCTGACTTTCATAACCTCAAAAACTAGCACACTTCTAGGCATTTGGTAGGTCTTCCATAGATGCTAGTAGGGATGAGATGAAGCTATGCAATCTTATTCTATGTTGCTATGTGCTTGTGTGTAACTAGCATTTCCAGTCTATATAAGGAATTGAGATTTTTATTGAGGCAGAAAGCAAATATACAATTTTATGATGAATCAGTACATAAAATATTAAAGGGGAAAATAATAGGGACCCAAAGTTTTAAGTACTTCTTTCTGTTTATTCCATTATGGAATAGCTAACCACTGCTAACTCTGTTTCTCACTGTCACCAAACTTTGTTTTCACATATTTTGTTTTATTATTCTGCACTGAATGTAAAAATAATTCCTATGAGAATGATCTATTCAAAATTTTAAGGCAAGTAAAAATTAAATACCTCTGAAATACAATGCTATTATCTTAAAACAAGAAAGTTTTTTTTAATAATTAGGGATAATTATATATAAAGAAAGGAGCTAGAGTAGGTGGAATAACAATGACCAATTCTAATAATATGAAGCATCATATATTCATCCTAATTAGTAAGTAAATTGTAAATGAAGGACATAAGTCTAATAAAACTAAAAACAGTGGGGCCCGAGTGATATCACAATGGTATGGCAATTGCCTTGCACGGGGTTGACCCAGGATGGACTTGGGTTCGATCCCCTGAGTCAGATATGGTCCTCCAAGCCAGGAGCGATTTCTGAGCTTATAGCCAGAAGTAACACCTGAGTGTCACCAGGTATGCCCCCCCAACTTAAGTGTTCAGCACCTGGTAAGTGTTCTAATAAGACATATTGAACAATTATATGAAAACCAGGAGCAATACCAAACTAGTAGACAGAATGCTGTCAGTGATCAGAAATGACAGGTGGGTAAGGACAGGAAATTTGTATACTGAAATATCAAAACAAGAGCCGGAGCAGTGGCGCAAGCGTTAAGGTGTCTGCCTTGGGGACTTCAGAGCATAAAAACCGGCTAAGCTTTGCAAAACCCGGCTCCCTGTGTGTGACACCAGGCGGGGAAAATCCGCGAAAGTACACCGGCCCAGTGGGGCTCAACTGTGAAAGACTGTGAGTGTGACCTGTCTATGTCTGTCTACTGTCCTCTTGCGTGAAACTCTTGCGAGTGGGGCAAAAAGAGCCTCCAGAAACCTCGCTCGCCCAGACGCCATTTTCAGGGAGGGACTTCAGAGCATAAAAACCGGCTAAGCTTTGCAAAACCCGGCTCCCTGTGTGTGACACCAGGCGGGGAAAATCCACGAAAGTACACCGGCCCAGTGGGGCTCAACTGTGAAAGACTGTGAGTGTGACCTGTCTATGTCTGTCTACTGTCCTCTTGCGTGAAACTCTTGCGAGTGGGGCAAAAAGAGCCTCCAGAAACCTCGCTCGCCCAGACGCCATTTTCAGGGAGGGACTTCAGAGCATAAAAACCGGCTAAGCTTTGCAAAACCCGGCTCCCTGTGTGTGACACCAGGCGGGGAAAATCCGCGAAAGTACACCGGCCCAATGGGGCTCAACTGTGAAAGACTGTGAGTGTGACCTGTCTATGTCTGTCTACTGTCCTCTTGCGTGAAACTCTTGCGAGTGGGGCAAAAAGAGGCTCAGAGGAGCACGGCCGCTCCGCTTCACTACGCGGCCGTGCACTCTTTCTAAGGAAAGAACTCCATTGCAACAAGAAGGAAAAATCACACTAAGAATGGCGCTATATCACAGAAGCAAACATTTCTCTCTGGACTGTCTTCTCTGTTGAATGCTCGGGCCTAAGATTTGACCCAGTGTGAGGCTTCATCCACGGAGGACTCCCCTCCCTTAGAGGCAAGTCAGCCCATCCAGAAAGGGAGGAGCCAGAGGAGTGTGCTGCCTACATCATATAGACAATGAATACCACCACAACACGTAGAAAAACCCACAATACAAGTGTGACAATGGGGAAACAACGCAGGCCAGCATCAGACATAGAGAACGAAGATGACAATTCTGAGGACCAGATAATGACTGAACAACTAATCAACCTCTCAGATAAGGACTTTAGACTAGCAATATGGAAGGTGCTCAACAGACTCCAAGAAACCATGGATCGAGTTGAACAGAACACTAATAAGAACCAAGAAAATATGAAGGCAGAAATGACAAAACTCCAAACTGAAATAACATGTCAACTAACAGGACTGAAAAAGTCAGTAAACGAAGTGAATGACAAAATGGATAAGCTCTGGGACAGGGTATCAGAAGCTGAGAATAGACTTGGTGCTGTGGAAGATGAGATACATAACAATTCCATACAGCAGGAGAGATTGGACAAAAAACTTAAAGCAAATGAGCAGACAATGGAAAAATTAGTCAAAGAATGGGAACAGACGAAAATAGAAGTCTATGATAAGATCAACAGAAACAACTTAAGAATCATTGGAGTCACAGAGACCCAGGAAGAAAATTTCCAGGAAGAATCAATGGTCAAGAACATCATTAAAGAGAAACTTCCAGAGCTAAAGAATATATGTGATCAAATCCTGCATGCCCGAAGAGTACCAACCAAAAGAGACCCCAGAAAAACCACCCCAAGACACATCCTAGTCACAATGACAAATCCCACGGATAGAGACAGAATTCTGAAAACAGCAAGATCAAAAGGGGAAATCATGTTCAAGCAAGCTTCCCTGAGATTTACAGCAGACATGTCACCAGAAACACTCAATGCCAGAAAGCAGTGGTCGGATATTGTGACAAGACTGAATGAAATGAATGCTTCACCCAGAATACTATACCCAGCAAAACTCACTTTCCGGTTTGATGGAAGAATACATGGTTTCACAGACAAAAAACAGCTCAGAAACTTCACAGACACAAAACCAGTCTTAAAAGAAAAACTGAAAGACCTAATCTAAGACAAGACTACCCAAAAGACACACCAAATTTTGAAATAAAGATGGCGTTAAATCCCAGGACAATTCTTTCTCTCAACGTCAATGGACTAAATGCACCAGTTAAGAGACACAGAGTGGCTAAATGGATCAAAAAACTCAATCCAACCTTCTGCTGCCTACAAGAAACGCACCTAAATAGTCAGAACAAACATAGACTCAAAATAAAAGGCTGGAGAAAAATTATCCAAGCAAACAACACCCATAAAAAAGCTGGAGTGGCCATACTAATATCAGATAATGCAAACTTTATACTCAGGAAGGTTGTAAGGGACAAAGATGGACATTTTATATTAATCAAAGGGTACATAGAGCAGGAAGAATTCACTCTCCTAAACATATATGCACCGAATGAGGGGCCAGCAAAATATTTAATACAACTGTTGACAAATCTGAAAAATAATATCAACAACAACACAATAATTGTGGGGGACCTTAACACGGCTTTGTCAACACTGGACAGGTCAACCAGACTGAAACCCAAAAAGAATATACTAGACCTGAGGAGAGAAATGGAAGAAAGAGGCCTAGTGGATATATATAGGACACTCCATCCCCAGAAACCTGGATACACATTCTTCTCCAATGTACATGGGACATTCTCCAGGATAGACTACATGCTGGCACATAAAACATACCTCCATAAGATCAAGAGGATAGAAATTTTGCAGACTACCTTCGCTGACCACAAGGCTCTGAAATTATTTGTGAACTCCAAAGGGACTCAGAAGAAACACTTTAACACCTGGAAGTTAAACAGCCTCATGCTCAATAACCAGTGGGTCCGAGATGAAATCAAGGAGGAAATAAAAAGGTTCCTGGAAACAAATGACAATAAAGACACAAACTCTCAGAACTTATGGGACACAGCAAAAGCAGTACTGAGAGGAAAATTTATAGCTTTGCAAGCACACATCAGGAAGGAAGAAGGAGCTTACCTGAGTAGCTTAATGACACAGCTAATAGAACTAGAAAATGCTCAACAAAAAAACCCAAGAATAGGAAGACAGAAGGAAATAACAAAGCTGAGAGCAGAAATCAACGAAGTGGAAACTCAAAAAACAATCCGAAAGATCAACGAAAGCAGAAGTTGGTTCTTTGAAAAAATAAACAAGATTGATAGACCACTGGCAAACCTAACAAAGAAAGAGAGAGAGAGAAACTTGATAACTCGTATCAGGAATGAAAAAGGAGAGATCACTACTGATATGACAGAGATTCAAAGGGTAATCAGAAACTACTTTGAAAAACTCTACGCCACTAAAAATGAGAACCTGGAAGAAATGGATAAATTCTTGGACTCTTATAATCTTCCACGGTTGAAGGAAGAGGATGTAGCATATCTAAACACCCCCATCACCATTGATGAAATTAAAACAGTAATCAAATGTCTGCCAAAAAACAAAAGCCCAGGTCCAGATGGATTCACTAATGAATTCTATCAAACTTTCCAAGAGGAACTACTGCCAATCTTGGCAAGACTCTTTCATGAAATTGAACAAACAGAAACACTTCCAAATAGCTTTTATGAAGCCAACATCACCTTGATACCTAAACCAGACAGAGACGCTACCAAAAAAGAAAATTACAGACCAATATCACTGATGAATGCAGATGCAAAGATCCTCAACAAAATCCTGGCAAATAGGATTCAATGCCTCGTTAAGAAGATCATCCACTACGATCAAGTAGGTTTCATCCCAGGAATGCAAGGCTGGTTTAACATCCGTAAATCTATCAACATAATACACAACATCAATAACAAGAAAAATAAAAACCACATGATCATATCAATAGATGCAGAGAAAGCATTTGATAAGGTCCAACACCCATTCTTGATCAAAACTCTCAGCAAGGTGGGAATGGAGGGAACCTTTCTCAATATAGTGAAGGCCATCTACCACAAGCCAGTGGCAAATATTATCCTCAATGGAGAAAAACTGAAAGCCTTCCCTCTAAATTCTGGCACAAGACAAGGCTGTCCTCTCTCACCACTCCTATTCAACATAGCACTGGAAGTACTTGCTATAGCGATTAGGCAAGAAAAGGATATCAAGGGAATCCAGATAGGAAAGGAAGAAGTCAAGCTCTCACTGTTTGCAGATGGCATGATACTCTACTTAGAAAACCCTAAAGACTCTATCAAAAAGCTTCTAGAAACAATAGACTCATATAGCAAGGTGGCAGGCTACAAAATTAACACACAAAAATCAATGGCCTTTCTATATACCAATAGTAATAAGGATGAAATGGACATTAAGAAAACAACCCCATTCACAATAGTGCCACACAAACTCAAATATCTTGGAATCAACTTGACTAAATATGTGAAGGACCTATACAAAGAAAACTATAAAACTCTGCTCCAAGAAATAAGAGAGGACACACGGAAATGGAAACACATACCCTGCTCATGGATTGGCAGGATTAACATCATCAAAATGTCAATACTCCCCAAGGCATTATACAGATTTAATGCCATCCCTCTAAAGATACCCATGACATTCTTCAAAGAAGTGGATCAGACACTTTTGAAATTCATTTGGAACAATAAACACCCTCGAATAGCTAAAGCAATCATTGGGAAAAAGAATATGGGAGGAATTACTTTTCCCAACTTTAAACTGTACTACAAAGCAACAGTTATCAAAACAGCATGGTATTGGAATAAGGATAGGTCCTCAGATCAGTGGAATAGGCTTGAATACTCAGAAAATGTTCCCCAGAGATACAACCATCTAATTTTTGATAAAGGAGCAGGAAATCCTAAATGGAGCAGGGAAAGCCTCTTCAACAAGTGGTGCTGGCACAATTGGATAGCCACTTGCAAAAAATTAAACTTAGAACCCCAGCTAACATCATGTACAAAGGTAAAATTCAAATGGATTAAAGATCTCGATATCAGCCCCCAAACCATAAGATATATAGAACAGCACATAGGCAAAACACTCCAGGACATTACAGGCATCTTCAAGGAGGAAACTGCACTCTCCAAGCAAGTGAAAGCAGAGATTAACAGATGGGAATATATTAAGCTGAGAAGCTTCTGCACCTCAAAGGAAATAGTGCCCAGGATACAAGAGCCACCCACTGAGTGGGAGAAACTATTCACCCAATATCCATCAGATAAGGGGCTAATCTCCAAAATATACAAGGCACTGACAGAACTTTACAAGAAAAAAACATCTAACCCCATCAAAAAATGGGGAGAAGAAATGAACAGACACTTTGAAGAAGAAATACACATGGCCAAAAGACACATGAAAAAATGTTCCACATCACTAATCATCAGGGAGATGCAAATCAAAACAACGATGAGATACCACCTCACACCCCAGAGAATGGCACACATCACAAAGAATGAGAATAAACAGTGTTGGCGGGGATGTGGAGAGAAAGGAACTCTTATCCACTGCTGGTGGGAATGCCGTCTAGTTCAACCTTTATGGAAAGCGATATGGAGATTCCTCCAAAAACTGGAAATCGAGCTCCCATATGATCCAGCTATACCACTCCTAGGAATATACCCTAGGAACACAAAAATACAATACAAAAACCCCTTCCTTACACCTATATTCATTGCAGCTCTATTTACCATAGCAAGACTCTGGAAACAACCAAGATGCCCTTCAACAGACGAATGGCTAAAGAAACTGTGGTACATATACACAATGGAATATTATGCAGCTGTCAGGAGAGATGAAGTCATGAAATTTTCCTATACATGGATGTACATGGAATCTATTATGCTGAGTGAAATAAGTCAGAGAGAGAGAGAGAAAAACGCAGAATGGTCTCACTCATCTATGGGTTTTAAGAAAAATGAAAGACACCCTTGTAATAATAATTTTCAGACACAAAAGAGAAAAGAGCTGGAAGTTCCAGCTCACCTCAGGAAGCTCACCACAAAGAGTGATGAGTTTAGTTAGAGAAATAACTACATTTTGAACTGTCCTAATATTGAGAATGTATGAGGGAAATGTAGAGCCTGTTTAGGGTACAGGCGGGGGTTGGGTGGGGAGGAGGGAGATTTGGGACTTTGGTGATGGGAATGTTGCACTGGTGATGGGTGGTGTTCCTTTTATTACTGAAACCCAAACACAATCATGTATGTAATCAAGGTGTTTAAATAAAAAAAAAAAGGTTTCTGCCTTGCCTGTGCTATCCTAGGACGGACTGAGGTCCTCAGACATCCCATATGGTCCCCCAAACCAGGAGCGAGGCCAAAACAAAGAACAAACAAACAAAAAAGCCCACATCAATTAATGAAGGGAAAAAAGCTTAAGGTAAATAAAAAACAGACAATGCAATGAATCAGTTCTCATATTTTAGAACTGATTTCAGAATTGAGTTTACTTCAGAGATGTACTTGGGTTTTAGATAATAATTGATTTTTCAGTTGAGTTTTGGCTTTCAGACCACACCCAACAGTGCTCAGAAATTGCTGGCTCTTTCCATTGTGATAACTCATGGAGGGATTTAGGGCAACATATAGTAATATAGGTACCAAAAATCAAACCTAGATTGGCTTTGTGCAAAGCTAGTGCTAGACACATTTGCTCTGGAATGCAATACTTGGTACCGCTAGGCAATAAAGAACAATTCTTAAGTAAACTTTTAATTTTACACATAATTTTAGTGGGAAAATGATTGGAACATTCATGTCATAAACAGAAGGATCATTTTCCTGAATGATGGCTTATAAGGCTGCTAGAGAAAGGGTGGTTGGGCATTTAATTAATAGTCACTCTCATGTTACACTCACCCATATAGACAGTGGGCAGCAGACACTAGCCATTCACTGCTGATGAGAGAAGCACCACAAAGCAGTTTGTTGTTATAATACAGAGCAACAAGCCAGGGCCAAGCTCCTTCTTTGGCATCATTTCCTCCAACAATCTTTGGAGTAGTTTCTTGAGTCACCAGTTTTTTCCCACAAGCTATAAAAATAATTGAAGAAAAAACATTTGACATTGACAGATTTCTCTGATCCTAAATACAGTGTGGATAGCTACAAAGAAACTTAGAATGACAAGCAGATTCTAGAATTTTTACTAATTTATTTTAAATCCAAATGTATTTATTTCTAAATTGGCATTGTTGCATAGGTACTGTAGCTACAATAATATTACATTTTATGATTTTGATGTACAAAATCACTGCACCTATAACTTTAAACTAAATTTCTTAAAGACATTATGGCAAAATATTTACTTACGTTTATGGTTACAGTATAATAGAATCAGTGAATCCTGTGAACACTGTGTACTGTAATAAAAGAAAAATTTTAGTAAATGTGCTTCTCATACATTAATGCAATGGAGTAAATTATCTAATATTAAACAAAGTATTTTGAATCTATCAAAATAAACAAATAACAATAAACAAATAAACAATAATAATAATAAACAAAAACCAAAATAAATAAAAAAATCTCCATAGTTTAAAAATGAAGAAAGCTGAGTTTGCATACTTATTTTACCACTTACTCTTGTGTGTGATATCAAATAAATTATTCACTATCCTCAAGATATGTCACATGTAAAATGAGAGCAATCATGTTTATTGGAATTTTGTGAGAAATGAAAATACTTGCAATGACATATTTCTTGTACATGGATATATTTAACAAATAGTAACCATTGTTAGTTTTCTTGGAATAATTAAATTTCATCATACTATAATTCTAAATATGCCTCAGAATTCCTACATTATCCTACAGTATATAGGAGGATTTGAATTTTATTTAGGGAATTAAAATAATGAATGTATCACAGGCCCTAGTAAAAAATGAAGCAGACATGTACATAGATAAATATAAAAGAAAGTGTGGTCATAAATGGTTTAAAAACTCTCTTCTAATTTTAATATTGAATAGGAACTTTTTCCTGAAATGCTCAAAATTGATTTAAATTAAAAGTAACAAAGAAAAATGGTGTCAACGTGTTTTATACTTATCTACCACTAGAGATCAGTATAATACCAGGAATTAAAGGTCTTCCCCTATTTCCTGATGTGAAACTGAAGAAATTGGTCCCATCTCTCTCTGTCTCTCTCGCTCTCTTTCTCTCTCTCCCACACAAAGATATATACATACACACACAAACATTTACACAGCAAGTTTAATGAATTTTGTTTATATACCTAGCTGCATATGCTTACAATATGTTGTTTGGGTGTTTCAACTTTTAGGAAAAAAAAGCACAAAATAAACTCAAGATATATATAATCTTAATTGCTATCAAATAGTTCAATATTTCTGTAATTTATATCATAAAATTTTATTAAAAATCACAGGCAATGTTTTTGTCTGATTGACATACATTTCAGAGTAGAAGATAATTTCAATCCAGATATGTGTATGTAAGATATAGACATGTGATCAATCATTCATAAAAAGTTTCATTTTGTTTCTACTATCATTCATTTACTTCCACTCTCAACTCATAGTTGGGAGAAAAATGTCTTTAGCCACTTCTCACTTATTGTGAAGTTTTATATAACTAATTTATTCTCTACACTACTTCTCAGTAAATATTTATATTCAGAATGGTTCATGTTTCTTAAGAATTAAACAATGCTTATTATTCTTTGTCATGTATAATATCAGTGAATTTCTTCTTAGGAAACACAGAAAATTCCCAGAAAATTAAACTGAACTTAAGACCTCATTTTCTGTGATTTTCTTTTTTTTTTTTTTTTTTTTTTTTTTGGTTTTTGGGTCACACCTGGCAGTGCTCAGGGGTTATTCCTGGCTCCAGGCTCAGAAATTGCTCCTGGCAGGCACAGGGGACCATATGGGGTGCCGGGATTCGAACCGATGACCTCCTGCATGAAAGGCAAACGCCTTACCTTCATGCTATCTCTCCGGCCCCGATTTTCAATACATATACACACACATCTTCAATAGGCTGAAGGCAGAGAAGCACCTTGCTCAATCTTCAGTTAGAATGGGAAGGGAATCTCTACTTTCCCAAGGAATATTTAGAGACATTATAAAGAAACAGATATATTCTTGTCTGGTTTTAATGTCAGAGTGGAGTTAGCTTTGTATTGAACAGAAAAAATAGGTTCTGGAAATGGTTCAAATAGTAGAGCACATAGGCCTTGCATGTGTCAGGCACTTAATTTCTTCCAACTACCTCTCATCCTGAGCATTTTCTTACTAGTTTTTTTCTAGAGCAATTATGTGTGGTGTACCCCAAGACCCACCCATATCTGGGAGGAGTTTTGGGAACCGGATAATAGGTGTAACTACCTGCAAGACCTCCCATTTCTGGGAGGGGTCTGGAAAAGGATAGATAAACCTCTGAGCCAGGGGACTCGGCCCTTTGGCCGTTTCTCTCTTGGCCCGGCTTGGCTTCCTGGCTTTTGGATCTTTGGGCCGCATGGAGCCCAAAGGGAAGATGGCTAACAGGAGATAAGATGCAGGGCTAGCAAAATATAGCTGTGCTTGAAAGGTTGATATAGGCCACACACCTGTGGTGGCAAGGGCATGAATAAAGATGATTCTTCCTAATGGCTGCGTGTGAGTGAGTGATTTCACCTGGGCCTGGAACTCGCCGGCTGCATGGAGGTTGCAGAGCCACGTGGGCTGGATGGCATCCTCCACCATCCAGCCCCATCGTTAATTATTTAATGCAACATCTGGCGCTCCGAACTTTGACCTGAATCCTGGACCCAAGAAACCAGCAACAATGGTAATATTTCTGCTTTTCAGTTTAATTTTGGCTCTTGTCGGGTGCACTGAGCCCACAACCCTGGGCCACGTGCAACAATTTTCAAAGATGGCCAACACCCCACCTGGGGGTTCAAAGGCCATTAAAACAAGAGAGGTGAAAGCTTGCATCACCTCCAGCCCAGGCCCAAAACTAAAACTTTGTTACAAGAAACAAAAACCTGGGCCTCTTCAAAGACTTATTAAAAGTCTAAATTGGAAACGGAGGAGAAAAAAGACTGTATTGAAAATGGACTGATTTTCTAAGAATGACCTTTGGCTTGAATTTGAATTTCGACTTTGGAAATTTCGGACTGAACTTTTCCCTGTGAAAATGTGGGCCATAAGCTGCTTCCAAAGTGCGCCCGGAGGAAAAAAAAATAAAAAAGGCAGCGTCCAAAGTAATGCCCAGAGGGGAAAAGCGGCTGGGCTCGGCTCGGCTGGGATCTCGGCTGGAATCGGCTTGGCTGGGCTCAGCTTTGCCCGGAAAAGCGAAAAACCTGGAATCCACCCTCCAGCGAACCGGCAGCGGGCGGCGGAACCGGCAACCTCATGGTCTACAAAACCGTCTGCGGGGCCTGAAACTAAAAGGAAGCCACGTGGTGAAATCAGCGTGGGACAAAACAACATCTGAACTTTAAAAGTTTAAAGAAGCCATGTGGTGAGATCAGCGTGGGACAAATTAATCATCTGAACTATGGTTTTAGGTGTAGAAAATTAGTGGGTAGTAATATTTTACTCATAGTTGGTGATGGGATAAGTTTTACTTAGTTAGTAGTTAAAAAATAAAAATAAAAGGGAAGTAATTCAGTTTAGCTCATTTAAACATCTGATTTCTAACCACCTGCATCTTTGTCTTAAGTCATTTTCTTTATAATTTAAATGTGTTTTGTTGTCTTTCAGAGTTAAAATTTTCAATTGCAAAATGTTTTACTGTGTATTTTAATGTACTTAGCCTGTTTTTAAAATGTATGTTATGCATGTATGCTGAAGTACTTGTGTATAGAAAAGTTATAGGAACAAATAGTTCCCCCAATATAGTTTAAAAATATAGGAACATGAAAGTTCCGAAATAGTGCTTGGTAAAAAAGCATTAATAGAATTTTAGGTTACAGGTGTAAAGTATATTTTGCAAATGATATGTTTTTGAAAAGGGCTGGTATATTAATTTTCACTCTTTTACGTTGGCGCATGAAAATATTTAAAAAAGGGGGAAATGTGGTGTACCCCAAGACCCACCCATATCTGGGAGGAGTTTTGGGAACCGGATAATAGGTGTAACTACCTGCAAGACCTCCCATTTCTGGGAGGGGTCTGGAAAAGGATAGATAAACCTCTGAGCCAGGGGATTCGGCCTAGGAACATGAAAGTTCCGAAATAGTGCTTGGTAAAAAAGCATTAATAGAATTTTAGGTTACAGTTGTAAAGTATATTTTGCAAATGATATGTTTTTAAAAAGGGCTGGTATATTAATTTTCACTTTATTACGTTGGCGCATGAAAATATTTAAAAAAGGGGGAAATGTGGTGTACCCCAAGACCCACCCATATCTGGGAGGAGTTTTGGGAACCGGATAATAGGTGTAACTACCTGCAAGACCTCCCATTTCTGGGAGGGGTCTGGAAAAGGATAGATAAACCTCTGAGCCAGGGGACTCGGCCCTTTGGCCGTTTCTCTCTTGGCCCGGCTTGGCTTCCTGGCTTTTGGGATCTTTGGGCCGCATGGAGCCCAAAGGGAAGATGGCTAACAGGAGATAAGATGCAGGGCTAGCAAAATATAGCTGTGCTTGAAAGGTTGACATAGGCCACACACCTGTGGTGGCAAGGGCATGAATAAAGATGATTCTTCCTAATGGCTGCGTGTGAGTGAGTGATTTCACCTGGGCCTGGAACTCGCCGGCTGCATGGAGGTTGCAGAGCCACGTGGGCTGGATGGCATCCTCCACCATCTAGCCCCATCGTTATTTATTTCATGCAACAATTATTTACTTATTAAAAATGGTGTAGGGGGTATTCAAAGCCAGGATTATTATTTATATTATGCTGCAACTCTCAGAACATTTAAAAATTATCAAGGTAAAATGGACGTATAGGGAACTTGAAAATCACACAGACTAGAGTTAGAAACTTCTGCTGCCGAGAGGTGTTAGGAATTCATTCAGATCATCACTCAACACTAGTCTTTATTTTCACAGGGAAATAATATCAAGTTTCAGTGCCTTTTAATGGATAAATGAAACCCTGTAAAATTCCCATTACAGTGGGAGTCTGTCATGTGATAGGTACCCAATACAATGTGTTTAGAACACATTGTTAATCAATCAATATATGTTAAATAAAATTACCCTTGAAGGAAAGGACACCTCTTTAGCAAATGCTTAATTGTATATTTCTTGTTATTTAAGGAAAAATTTCTAAGACCATGTTAAGTGAGCTTTCCTCTTTTTTATTCAATATTTTTTGGGGGGCCACACCTGGCGGTACTCTTAGATATCTACTCAGGGTTCACTGCTGGTAGAGCCCAGGGACCATATGTGATTCTGAGGATCATACCTGGGTCTTATGCAAGGCAAGTTCCCTACCTGCTGTATTATGGCTCCAGCCCAGTAGACTGTTTTAAATATTACACCAAGATAAAAACTTTGCAATATAGTTTGCAACTTCTCAAAGTGGGAATAATCTAATTGCATTTTCTTAGGTTTACTTATAGCCACTAGTATCAGGAAGTTTTTAAAGCAAAACATTGTAAGTCTAATCATCTATTCATATTTGAATTAAAATAAATACACAATATATATTTCTTTTTATTTCAACCCAGAATTATAAGACATCAAGGAAGACATTAAAAATGATCCTAATATGTTGATGTCAGAAAAGATTAAAGCATCTTTGTTAATGGTGTTTCTTCCAAATAATATGAGCATACTAATCACAGGGGCATCAAAATATACTGACATTTTGTTGATGAATGCCCCAGAGTTCTGATAAAATATATATATAATTAATAAATTCCCCCACATTTTTTATTGTTTCACTTTATTCATTTTATTTTGTATATTTAACTTCTTTTGTTTGCTTCTCAGTCATACTTGGCTGTGCTCAGATTTCATTTCTGAATCTGCTCTCAGATTACTTCCTAATGGGGTTTAGGGGATCAACTGAGTACTGGCGATTGAATCCTGGTCAGCTTTGTCCAAAGTAAGCACTTTACCCTTTATAGTCTCTCTCTTTTATACATTTTTAGGGCCTCTAATGTATACGTAAAAATCATCAATATTAAAACTACTCAAGATTTATAGTTGCAACATGAATTTGGACATGCTTTATAGAGATATAAACGTCTGCTTTTCACTGGTAGACACTTAGCTTTCTTTCCAATAACTAATAATGATAGTTGAAAAGAAGCAAACACTTACATAAACATTTAACAAATGCTTTGGTACTAAAAAATTCTTTATCAATTTGTTTTATTTATTGAGTTCATAAAAAAGCTGTAACTTTTTATGAGGAGTGGATAATTTTATAATTTAATCTTTCACAATATAAAAATGTTAAACAAAATACTACAAGCAGATACACCAGCACTGTCTTACATTCTTATTTGTAATTATGGCTTCTTACAGTTACTTTCTTGTCACCCACTGCTCTCATTTAATGGGACTGTAAAATATGAAACCCAATTTAAGTCAAATTGAAAAAATATCAGTAATGTCCAAACAATTGAAATGACATAATCTAATCAAAAGACATAGCTTAGTGGCCAGAGCAGTGGTGCAAGCGGTAAGGCATCACCTTGCTTGAACTAGCCTAGGATGAACTGCGGTTGGATCCCTGGCGTCCCATATGGACCCCAAGCCAGAAGCGATTTCTGAGCACATACCAGGAGTAATCCCTGAGTGTCACTGGGTGTGGCCCCCAAACAAAAACAAACAAAATATTAAAAAAACATACCTTAGAAAATAGAAAATATACTATTTTTAAAAATATTTATTAAGTCTGGGGCTGGAGAGATAACACAGTGGTAGGATGTTTGCCTTACACATGGCTGACCCAGAATGGACCCAGGTTTGATTCCTAGCACCCCATATGGTCCTTCGAGTGTGCCAAGAGTGATTTCTCAGGAGAAACCCATGAGTGTCACTGAGTGTGGCCCAAAAACCAACATATAGAGAGATATACATCTCTCTCTCTCTATATATATATATATACATACATGTATATGTATATATACATATATATAGTAAATTAGAGTTAATTTTATTGTTTACTTATTTTTCATCACACCCTGAAGTGCTCAAGACTTAGTCCTTCCTGGCTCTACACTCAGATGTCACTCCTTGGGTTCAGAAAACATGCAGTGTTAGGGAGCAAATCCATATTTGCTATCTAAAAATCAAGTGCTTTACCCAACTCACTGCAATATATCTATCACAACTTACTTTTAAAGGCAAATAGTAATATATATGACCAACTAGAAGTCTGATCCATTTCACTTAATATTCATGCTTTATTTGCTAGAAGAGGAAAATAATACTATTTATTCTTATCATCCTTTCTCCCTGTCCTGATGGTAGTTAGCTTGTGTGTCCTGTTTTCTGATAAACATGGGTCTTATTTATTGAAAACCATGAGATCTATTTATCCCATCACTCATGCTTTCTTTTGAGAAGATTAACTTTTGAGTCTTAGAGCAGAATAAGAATGATAGGTAGACATGACTTCCTATACAGTGGTCCTCTCTGTCTGCCAAGCCTGACCATAAACAATTCATCTATACAATGTATATAATCCCTCTGATATATTTCCCCTCCTCCACACAGAGCCCCTTCTACTCCCTCATATCCCAATCCAGATTCGTTATCTTCCCCTTAATTAACCCTCTTTATCCTCAGTTCTTTAATTTGTTATGCACCAAGACTGACCTCCTTCTCCAAAACAGATTCTGCCCTTGTGTATTTTCTTTAACAGCTATAACTCTTTCTAAATATTCTTTTACTGTGACGATTCTATCCACTGTTTATCTTGTCTTCTCTTTGTGAGTTGTCCAATAAGTAATTTTGGTGGAAGAGTCCCTCAGTTTAATGCTTATGGTTGAACCATGTCATGGGGATTGTTGGACTTGTTCTTATGGCCCCCATATGAGCCGACAACGCCACGTGACATTGTTCCTTGTTTGCATAGGCACATTAAAATGGAAAAATACTATACATAAAAATAAGTTCTTATCTATTAGAGATCAGAACACACAAATCTCGTAGTGCAATGGGGCCTTACACCCTGAACATTGATATAAAGACCTGGCACAGGCCTCAGAAGATTGGGCATCCTCCATTCACCCCTGAACCAGGGAAGGTATCTACAAAACATCCGAGGTTTTTTATAACAACACTTGGAAGAAATCCTCTACCAGGAAGACACTACCATGGCTCTGACATCGACCTGCTCAAAAGAGAGTTCCCTTAACACTAAGAAGACTTGACAACAACAACGACCTGCTTACAGGACAGGGCTTCCTGAATTGCCCTTTAATTGTGAGGTGAAACGAGAGGTAGCTTTGCACCATCCTGAATGCAATGTAGGATATGCAGATTCCAGGATCTTTAATACAGAAACATGATACTAACAATAGAGACTGTGTGAAAAATAAAAGTGTATTGGCACTACAGACAATGACCTGGATTGGACAAACTAGTTTGCCTGGAGCCTAGAGTTGATCTTATGCCAGGAAACTTTAGGGGTACGGTCTCCTTGTATTTAGGCCAAAGCTTTTCCGTTCCATGTCCCTCATATTTTGGTGGGCCTATGCAAACAATAATTGCCACTCTAACACCGTTTTTACTGTGCTCCTTTGACTCTAATACTTAAGAGAAACAAACCAACCTAACTTTTGAGGTTAACTTAAACTAATATGTATGTACATAGAAATGTGAAAAAGTACTTTGCCTTCAATTTTTAAGGAGTTACATAAGTGTTATGTCTTTAGATTACTTTCTGTGCTGCTAAGAAATATTATGTACTACAATCTGGGGACTTGAGGGACAAAGCAATTGTACATAGGTTCTGTTTTATTTTTCTTAATGTTCTTTGGCTGAAAGTTCAAAGTTAAGATATCAGCAATGGGACTACTGAGAATTATGTTTATGGGTGGTTGTCCTTCCACTGTAACTTTACCTTGTCCTCTTTCTTTGCATCTTTGTTCTCATAATTAAAAATAAAAAATTAATAAAAAGAATGATATAGAAAATATATCAGTATATTGGATCAGTACCAGTGTGCTAGAGTTAAATATTTCATGCCTTGTTTGATTCTCTTTCCACTACATATTGAATAAGATCAATCAGCAAGATACTGTTTAAAATTATATGAAAAACAAAATATGAAATAAATTCCATATGATTACTATGTAGTGAAATTACAACTAACCCGATTAAGAAGAATACTTTCCAATTGTATATAATAAATTCAAGAAAAGATTCTGGGACTCACCTTGGTGTTAGTATTAGACTTCCATTAGGTGATATGCCTAATTTTATGTATGGTCCATCTTCAGTAGACTTGACTGGCATTGATGAGTTTTCATTTCTGTAGGTGAAAATGCACACAGACAATGCAAAAAACACAAAAAGCCATATTCAAAATTTCTAATTAGTTAATGCCATACATGCTGAGAATTATTATGGACATCAATACAAAGAAATGAAAATTTTAATATGGAATAAGAAATTTTCTATCTAAAATATATAATTAATAGAATAATTATACATAAGGGCATAAAATATAATCATCATTGCATAGAATTCCTGTTCCTGTTTGCATGTTCAGATATTTTTCAGATTTTTATTGTGGTCAAAGTGAATTGCAAATCTTTCACAGTAATATTTAAGGCATATAGTGACAATTAATGAGGAGCATTCCTACCACCAGTGTTGTCACCCTGTTCCCAGCATGCATCCCACATCTACCTCCTTACACCCTGGTGCAAGTGCTGTTCCCTAAATGTTCAGACATTTTTACAAAGTTAAAAATCAGTGAAACATAGTATTTTTCTTTTCTGATTTTTTATTTGTCTTTTCTGTTACACAATAGTTTTCATAATGATCAAGTTAACTACCATCTCACAGAATTGATAACTTATTAAACATGCTGAACATAAATTCATCTTTCAATCTGTATTTATATATTTAAAACACACTAAAAGATTCAATTATACCTGTCTAAATATTCCTTCATTTATTATCTTTATCATTTTTATCTTTTATCATTCAAAGCTTAACAAGCTCTAATTTGTATTTAGACACTATGAGTCCTATCTAAGAGTATAGATTGAACATGTAAGATTTGCTGGTAAAAAAAATAATAGGATGGAAAAAGTAATACCTTCATGTGACAATGCATTAAGCTTCTAGCCTTTCCTTTTGCTGAAAATGTGTCATAGCTTTGCTCTCAACTGTGAGCCTTAATTGCAGATTTCTCTTGGTTTCCTGCCTCTTTTTCCAAAGGCTCAGCAGGGAGAATATTTGAGCATTTCAGTTCCAAATCTTCTTTTCTGAACTTTACTTATTCCAAATTTTTAATCTTTATAAAATTTATGAATTTGGGGGACAGAAATATAGTACAGGGCTTAAATTGTTTGACTTGCATGAATTTAGTCTAGATTTGCACCATATATACTCCTCTGAGCACTACTTTCAGAAGTGATTCCTGAGCACTGATTTAGGAGTAAGCTTTGAGAACCATGAGGTATGGACCTCACTTCGAAAATTGAATTATTATAAATAATTACAACTATTGTTGGAAACATCCTGGTTTGTATTTCCCTACAAAATTTATTAGCAGGAAGACTATGTTGATTTTTTATAGTAACATAAGGGACCTATCTATGTAATCTCCATTGAGCCTATAATCTATACTGATATTTTTGTTCTTACATCTGTTATATGGGCAGTAAGAGTAAAAGAGCTAGGTAGATGATGCTTCTCTCTTTTTGGTAAAACATCTGAAAATGAAATCAGCCTCTAGTATCTTTCATCAGTGGAACAGAGCGGAACAATGGAGGCTTTAGTTCATGTTCCACAGTCTAACATCCTGAAATTATATTTTATTATACATATAATGTGAAATTTAGAATCCCAAATGATGATCATTGCTTTAGTAAAATTTGAAACTTATTTAACTATAAAAATTTACTCTTGTTATTATTAAAGTTTAAGGTATATCCTCAATGTAAGCAGAATAATGATGTTCATTATTGATATAAAACATATTTGTTATATAGCTCAGATAAAAGTAGTCACAAAGGTATCGCAAAAGGCATTAAAATTCATCTGACTAATCTTGATTTTGAAAAGTTATCTAGAAATGCCTATTTTATATAAAAATGCAATATAATTATGTTTATTTTACCAGAAAGCAGTATAAATAATTGTAATTAGTTAATGAGTAAATATATTTGCATCAAGAGTAAAACTGATAGATCTTAGTTACTTTCCCAATTTCCTTTTCAAAATTTTCTCTTAAAGATGGTTTGGATAAAGCGAAGAATATATAGGTAAGACTTAAAATCAACCTAGATGTCCAACAACAGATATGGGTGTTGGGTGAATCATGAAAATGTGGTGTGTATATACAATGAAATACTACATACTATAAGAAATGATGTGATCATGCATTTTCCATCAATGTGGATGGAAATGGAATATATTATGTAAAATGAAGTAAACCAGAAGAAGGATAAATACAGAATATCACTTAAATGTTGTATTTAGAATAAATGCATGAAGAAACCCAGTGGTTTAAATGGGAGTTGTCTAGAACACCCTTTGACCCAGAATATAGTGAAGAGAAGGAAAGAAATTGAGTGGAAGAGGAGAAACAAATATGAAAGGATGTGGGCCAGGGGCTAAGCTGTCTCAGGTGCATTGTTAGTGTTAATAAAGGACAGAACTAAATATACAAGCCAAAGACAACAACAATGGAATCAAGAGACTAAAACTTTCACAATCTAAACTTAAAATGGACCTGTTATACTGATAGACTAGGGGGAATAAGGGATGTTGTGGGATGCACCTGGGGAACAGTGGTGAAGGGAGTTTGATACTGGTGGTGGTATTAATCCTGATTCCTTGTATGTCTGAAACTCAACTATGAGTAACTTTCTAAATCACAAATGTTTCAATTAAAATACTTCAAATTCAGGAAATATTTTTCCCTTAACTTCTAGAATGAATTGAGATGACTGTCTGAACAAGAAAGAGAGCTACACCATAAATCTTTAAAGATAATGGAGGGCACCAAGACCAAACAGTTGTATGAACATTGAGTATAAGTAAAAAAAAATGATCAGAATTAAACATCAAATCCAAAGTCAGTT
Source organism: Suncus etruscus (assembly GCF_024139225.1). Classification (NCBI taxonomy): domain Eukaryota; kingdom Metazoa; phylum Chordata; class Mammalia; order Eulipotyphla; family Soricidae; genus Suncus; species Suncus etruscus. The sequence goes on along the minus strand of NC_064860.1, from coordinate 58,735,411 downwards.
ACAACAGATACCCAATATACAACAAGCTAGACACAGAAGGGACCACTTATACTAGCAGCCAAAGGGGAAAGGAGGGGATATATGGGATGCATGCTGGGAAGCGGGTAGAGGAAGGACAACATTGGTGGTGGGAATGCCCCTGATCCAATTTCACTATGTACCTAAAATATTACTGTGAAAGATTTTTAATCCACTTTCGTCAAAATAAAAATTATTTCTAAAAAAGATAGTTTTATTTGCATGGCAAATATCTATTTACTAAACATTTATTCTTATCATCTTCCTTAGAATGTTCTTCCTCGTTTCAAACTCCAGGCTCCTCCTTCTCTCCTCTTCTCAACACATAACAGAAAAATTCAATTATTTTAGTATTTTTGAGTACCCCTTCTCTCTCTCTCTCTCTCTCTCTCTCTCTCTCTCTCTCTCTCTCTCTCTCTATATATATATATATATATATATATATATATATATATGGAACTCAAAATTGAGGCTCCCATGTATATGGAATTCCACTAGTTTTTATCTTGTTAATCTATTGTTGATCAATTTTATTATACCAACCAAAGAACCTAGAACTAAATATCTTTCACATTTTTTGATATTTACATACATTAGACATTTCTTAAAGTAATTTTCTGTTATGAAGACATTTTCAGAATGCATTTCCCAGACAAGAAGCATGCTTTGATAGGAATTGTAAGAAATGCAAATTGATTAAACCCATGGACTTGATAAGATGGTAGTGAAGGGTGGAAAACTAGGTTTACTATTGAATCTAACTTTCTCACTCCCACCCACGTAACATCCCCCCTACCCCCTCCCTCCCTTCTTTCCTATTTCCCTTCCTCCCTTCCTCTCTCCCTCCCTCCCTTCCCCCATCCTCCATTCCTCCCTTCTTTTCTTCCTTCCATCCTTTTCTTTTTTTGTTTCTTTTTTTCTGAAATGCTTTGGGGAGGGGAACACCTGGTTTGTGCTTCATAAAAGACTATCTGGTGACATGCTGAATCTGCAGTCTTATTCTTGCAAGTCATGTGCTCTATCATTGGACTTATAGCCCCATTCATCAACACCATTTTTTAATTAACCTCCATAAAATTATAATATTTACATGTCAGGAAGATGCTGCTTTCATAATCAAATGAAACATCTAGGATGCACAGTGATAGTACAGCTATTAGAGCTATTGTCTTGCACTCAGTCAACCTGAGTTCTATCCCAGCATCAATGAGCCAGCCAGGAGTGATTTCTGAGCTTAGAGCCAGGAGTCAGCTCTGAGTACAACTGAGGTCCCCAAACAAACAAACAAACAAAATAAACAATTAATTCTATTTGTTCATTGGACATTCAGTTATCTGCTTTTATATATACAAAAATGACTTCTGATCAACAACCTGAGAAAATGTACATATTTGAGGGAACACATGTGTATATTGTATTATAATATATCTTAAAAATGGGGCTGGAGAGATAGCGTGAAGTTAGGGCTTTTGCCTTGCATTCAGGACGGTGGTTCAAAACCTGGCATATGGTCCCCCAAGTGGTCCAGGTGCAATTTCTGATCATAGAGCCAGGAGTAACCCCTGAGTGCTGTCAGGTGTGACACCAAAACCAATATATATATCAAACCAATATATATAATCAAAATATATTCAGAGGTCTGTAAAGATAGTTCAAGAAATAAGAAATTTATTTGCTTTGCATGCCACTTGTCCTCCTTCAGTTCTTTGCATCATATATGGCCCAGTAAGTGTACTGAGAGGTCACTCCTGACCAAAAACCCAGAAATAGTTTTTGAATGCTTGTCTGCTGAGACTATTAGTCTATTTCTACATCTATAGCTTCCTTTACTCTATCCCTCTCTACTTTTTGAAAAACACACTCAGAGGGAATATATTAATTTCTATGGAAATTCAAAGTAAGCACAAATTCAGTGTCAAAGCCACTCATTTACCTTTTCTTATAACAATAGAGCACTCACTTATTAAACGACTACCACAAACTATAACAAAACCTAAGCTTAAAAATTTAATATTTGAGGCAATATATTAAGAAAAAGACTGTTCAGAAAATATTAGTGGTTGCTGCTATTTAGAGTTCTCAAATCTATCTTTGTTTTCACTACCAGAGAAAACAAGTTTATTTATTTATGAGTCTGGGTAAATGATATAAATATTATCTGATCATTTTTCCTACATTGTTTTATCTCAAAAACAAAACAGACTATGCTGTAGATATCATATTTTATGTTATTTACTTAAACTGGGTAAAGAATTATTTTAGAATAAAATTTTAAAAGATATAGCAATTACATTTTATAATAAATATTGATAAGTAGCTTAAAGGTGAATCACCAGGGAATCAGTTTAAAAAATTTCCAGATCCAAACTGATTCATCCTTTTTCAAAATGAATATATATATTTCCAGTTTGTATTTCTGGAAAAAAATAAGCAAATTATAAATTTACAACAATCTAGTTCTTATTTTGAATAAAATATTAAGGTAATAAAATGTGTAAAAATATTTTTGGGTCTGGAGAGTTAGTACAGTTGATAAAGGCATTAGCCTTGCATACAATTGATCTATGTTAGACCCAAGGAATTCATTATGGTATCCTGAACCTTAACAGGTATGATCTATAAGCAAACAAGAAACAAACAGAAACAAAGGTAAGCCCTGGACATAGCCAACATTCTGTACAAATACAAATACATATATAATTCAGTAATTGTATATACATATAGGTATATATTTCAACAAATTGTTCCTAAATAATACAAACTCAAATGTGAATAAATCACATATATTCTTTTTTGTTTGTCTTTTGTTTTTGTTTTTGGGTCACACCCGGCAGAGCTCAGGCATTACTCCTGGCTCTATGCTCAGAAATCGCCACTGGCAGGCACAGGGGACCATATGGGATGCTAAGATTCAAACCACCGTCCTTCTGCATGAAAGGCAAATGCCTTACCTACATGCTATCTCTCCGGCCCCCACATATATTCTTGATAAAAAAAAATAGTCTCAAGATTGGAGCTTGGGTTTTTTTACTTATTTATATTTTATATACTTTATTTAAACACCTTGATTACACACATGATTGTGTTTGGGTTTCAGTCATATAAGGAACACCACCCATCACCAGTGCAACTTTCGTATCACCAATGTCCCAAATCTCCCTCCTCCCCAATACAATCCCTGCCTGTACTCCAGACAACTTTCTATTTCCCTCATACATTCTCATTATTAGGATAGTACAAAATGTAGTTATTTCTTAAGCTTATACGCTATTCACCCAAGTTCAATCCTTGACACTCTATAATGTCCACTGAGCACTGGCAAAAGTCATCCTTGAGTGCAGTTAGGAGAAAGCCCTGAACAGAGCTATATGAGGTACCAAAAAACAGCTAAAAATAAAAAAAACAAAAACAAAAAAACAACAACAAAAGAAAACAAACCCTAAGAACTGAAATACTGAGTTGTTAAGAAAGATTATGCTATATGAAATTTTGCAACTAAATAATATTAATTATATAGTTGAGGTAGTCTGTTTCCTATCTCAGTTTTTCTTTTATTCCTCTGCAAGGGTGCCACACTTAGCTGTGCTCAGGCTTTAGTACTGGATCTAGTTCTGCAATTCAGAGACCACTCCTGGCTCAAAGTACTCAGGAGCTAGCTCAGGTTGATCATGTGCAAGGCAAACACCCTACCTGCCACACTCTCTCTTCAGCCCTTTCTGTTTTTGCAAAAAAGCTAGCTGTTAAATTTGCAATCAACAAGATTACAACTTCAATTTGCATTTTTTACAAATCTGAAAGTGTTCTAGCTCTGGATAATTAGAGAACTTTGTCAGACATTTGCTTAAGTAGTTGGAAGTCAGTAGAAGTTTGAATTTCCTGGGAAACATTCATCTCATATAGTATTACTTTGGTGACATGTCTAATGTCTCCTGTCTATTGATTTCTGACATTTTATTTTTTACTAAACTTAGTTGTTGTCTCCTCAAATGGCTCCTTGTTTTTAGAGGAAACATTATATTATGTGAACAAATAAACCAAGTTACAATTAACCATTGCTTTTGATATTGTATATAAAGTCTCACTATCTCAATAGTGATATAGAGTCTCAATAGTCTCAATAACACAATGTTAACTCTTCTGCTTCTTTTCTCTGCTCTGCTTAGGTTTCTCTTTTTTTTTTCTGGCTCTTCAGACTGTACTTGCTGCAGTAAGAATTCTTCCCTGAAGCTGGAGTTTAGATAATGCTGTTTTAAGCTTCTGGACACAGACACAGGAAAACTAAAAACAATACCAAAAGTTGCAAATGCTGTAGTCAGGCACAGTAGCTCATTTCACACCCCAAAAGGTTTAAGTCATGGATGAGGTCAGGTGGGATTAGTTTGAAAGGGTATTGGTTGCAAGATGGCCTTCTTTTGCAGATTGGGAGGGAAAATAATGATTGTTTTGGCAGGCCAGTAAGTTGGGAAAAACATTTTAATATCCAAGGGAATGTTGAATAAAAAGCAATTTGAAGTAAAAGAGGGCAAAGTATCTTACTTGGGAAGTGAGAACACGTAGGCAGATAGGCAACCATCATGATGGAATTGGATACATTTCAACCTCAAATGCTCTTTTTGTTTGTTTTTAACCACATTTATAGTACACATCTAGCTCTCATCTAGGACTATGATACTTCCTCAGAAAATAGGTCAACTTAATTTATTTTAGAAACTCTGATATATAAACTCTTAAACTTTCTGATAACTAAAATATTAAACTTTCATTACACATTGACAAAAATATTTCCTTGTTTGTATTCATCTTCTTTGTGCAAATGAGAAATTGATGAGTCAGATTTATAATAGCCTTCTGTAATCACAAAGATGTAATATTTGTAGGAAGGAAGTTAAGTATTACAATTCTACTGAAAACATGGCCATAAAGTGTTATTTAAGGATATATGTCAAACAGACATAATTTAAAATATAGCTTCCTATATATTCAACTCATTTGTAACATTTTTTTCAGATATTATTGGGTTTTATTTTTAAAAAGAGGTATCTAAATATTTTCTTCACATTTTCAATGAAGTTTTCTCACTACATATACATACTTTCCCATACATTATTAATATAAAAGACATATGAGTGACATTTTGAAATTTGATATCATAAGAAATCTATTTTTCCTATGAAACAGATAAAATATCTTATTTTATAATAACATTTATTGTTTTTATTTTCCCTGTTTTTGCAATTTCAGACATTAATGTTAGTTATAGTGACCATGTATGTTATATAAAATACCTCCTGATTTTTTGTTTTCATAAACCATTCTGTTTATTTATTATTTGGGCCACACACACACATTAGCGCTCAGGGGTTACTCCTGGTTCTGTACTCAGAAATTACTCCTAGTTCAGGATACCATATGGGATGGTGGGAATGCAACCCAGGTCCACCATGTGCAAGGGCAAATGCCCTACTCACTGTGCTATTGCTACATTCCCTATTCTGTTTATTTTGTGGGATATATACTTTCATATAAATCACCTAAGTTTTTTGGGAAGATGTGGATATAAAAAATAAAGGAGAATAATTATAGTAAGAAAGAAAAGAAGGAAGATAATTATGTGAAAATAAAAGCAAACAATAAGAAAGAAAAATTGGGAATAGAAAAAAATTAAAAACATAATGAAGGGGCAAAGTGATAGGGCAGTGGTAGGGCAGTATGCCTTGCAAGAAGCTGGCCCAGGACAAACCTGGGTTTGATCTCTGGAGTCCCAGATGGTCCCCCAAGCCAGGAGCAATTTCTGAGTGCAGAGCCAGGAGTAACCACTGAGTGTCACAGGGTGTGCCCCCAAAAATAAAAAATATAAGAAGATTATTATATTTCATAGTTTAATAACTATTATTATAAATTATCTTGGTTCCAGAGAATATGTAGTTATTTACCAAATGATTACTTAAGAATACGTTTTAGAAATGAAAATCAGTGAATAAAAAAAGTGTCAATTTCATAAGGAGAATATTCTTTACCTTATTTTCTTATTTCAGAAATAAGAACCCCTCAACCTTCAGAGAAATAAGATCTAAGGAAGATATGAGGAATATTGGCTTGGCTTAAAGAACACTGTGAGATATGAAAAAAAAACAGAATAGGGAATAACAAATGTCCAGAAACAGCAGAAACAGGGAATTTGTCATCAGTAAAAAGTTTACCACAGGGGAAGATAGAAAGGGATGAGTAATGGGTGAAGGATGACATTGGGCCAATGGTGGCAGGAATGGACACATAGGTGAGAGTGTGGTGGTGAAATAGTTTATGTATGAAATCCTGATCATCTAGTTTACAAATTACAGTGCCCAAAATAAAACAAAAACAATTTAAAAATCCATCATCTTTTTATCATGTAACTGGCAAAATATTTTTCTGTTGCAAAAATAGTGTATTATAATTTTATAAAACAAAAATACTTTCTAAAAATTGTGTAGTTAATTATAGCCTTTGTAATTTTATATATATGAAATTCAGTTTGCTCAAAGTATCCATTAAACTGAGTAAAATACAATAAGGCAAAAAAATAAGAATTCTCCCAAAATTCAAACATAAATAAATGACAGTTCTCATAAACAAGATATTGTTGTATGGCAAAAATCCTTCATACCAAGACATATTTTTGGCAAACAGCACATTCCATGGAGAATCCCTAAAATCATAATGATTAGCATTGAAGAGATATGTACATAAAAATATCTCCTTTAAATACTTCTAGCAGGGAAAAGTGACAATTTTAATTGTTTTTCTTCACTTTTTTCTGGGTAACTTTCCTAAATGAGCTTCTTTTCTCTGAATGTCCCCTGTGTTATCTCAACTACTCAAAAGTGACATCTGAGTCATTCAGTTTGCTATCTCTCTGCCATGTCTAATTCTTTTATGATGTCATCAATATGATTTTGAACATTTACTGGAATAAATCACTTGCTCCAGTCAAGAAATAATGGCAGTCTGTGGTTGGTGAAAATCTAACCAGAGGGTTTTCTTCATACCTTTGTGGTGGTTCCTTGTAGTCCTTTTGTATCTCTACTTTGTTTTCTGACATTGTGAATAACACATTTTCCCAGGAAACCAAGTTAAAATTGATCGGTGTTTGAATAACAAACTAAGGATTCACTTAGATTAAGTTAAAGACAGCTCTCCATAAAGTATTTAAACTGCCAATGCAGTTGCAAAAATGTTTGGTATTTTGTTTCACTACTCTTTGTTTCTATTTTCAGATAAAATAAAACTTTGAAAATGTTTTGTACAAATCTATCATTTTTTAAATTAAAATGACCCAAAGATTTATGATTATTTCCCATGATGTAGATGATATTTCCTTCATAATGGCCTAGGCCTCTTTTTAATTTAATTTATTACATTTTATTATTTTATTTTGGTGCCTTTATGTATAAAGCTATTATAAGTAATAGAGTTTCAGCTTGTTATGTCCCAATTCCAGTCTCACCACCAGTGTCAGCATGTTCTATCAATGCTTCCTGGTTTCCTTTCACCCCCAGACAGTCTCTTTAATAGGCTCATATGAAAAGGACCAAGACTCTGGCCAGAATCAAAGTCCTATATGGGGTTGTATAAAGCCTCTTACAGTGTGGATAATGGGTTTGTAAATGATGAAAATGAAGTTCATTTTTATTTTATTCACCTTTTCCTAAAATTTAGTTTTTCTTTTCAATAAAAATTTAGCTAATTAACTACAGCATTATTAATAGCACCTACAATTTTGTCACCAAAAGAAACTCCAAAATTACCTTTGTTTCACATTGCAACTGCTGCAAACATTTAGCCATATTATTTATGTTCACTCATGAAAATACAGTAAACATTAGAACATTAGAACACTGACACATCTTATTTTATGCATTGATGAATACAGGTTACCTTGTCTTAGGGTTTTATTTATTTATTTATCATGTTTTTTGGGTCACCCTCTGTAGTGCTCAGGGGCTATTCCTGGCTCTGCATTCAGGAATCACTCCAGAAAGGTATGGGTAATCATATGGGATGCAGGGATTCAAACAGGCTCCGTCCTCTGTTGGCTGCATGCAAGGCAAACCCCCTACTGCTATGCTATGGGAGTCCCCATAGGTTTTATTTTAAAGTTATTAAAGCATAATTTTTGTGCACTTTATTAGGCACTTAAAGTATGATCCTAAGAGGTATATGTATGTAAGTTTTACCTAATTACCAAAAACCTTCTTGACATGCAAAAAAAAAGTTTCTTTCATAGGTAGTAGTCCCAAAAGTTTACACCTGAAGGATATATGCTAGTCAAAGGGCCCTACTGGAGTCTTCCAATGAATAGAAGTCAAAGTCAGTTACAGATTTTATATATACATTTATGTTCATATTTTATATTTTATACATGCATCATAGCTATTGATGATCACTAACTAGGTATCATGAATCATGTATCTAAATACTGTTTCCTCAGCCGTGTCAGGTAATAAACACATTAAAGACGAATTTTACATGATTAAGTTTGATATTGTTATTTCTAACTTATTTTTGTTCCTATTTAACAATAGTTGAACACCAGATTGCAATTTTTATTCAAGACAAAAAGTGAGGTTTTATTTGTTCAATGAAGCCAAGTAAAATAAATCTTATTACCTCGTTGGCAGAACTTTCCTCTATTCATTCTATCACAGCAACATAAGTTAGACCAAAACACATAACTAACAAAAACAATGAAAAAAAAACACAATTTGTAAGCACGTAACTTAAAAATAAAAACTAAGTCACAAAATATTATTTTATTATTTAATGTAAAGTTGACTAAATTAAATTTAATTTTAATTTAATGTTGAAAGTAGTCATTAACTGTTCTTTCAATTTTTATATCATTATTGTTTTGTGTTAAGACTTTTTCACATCTAGCTAAATTTGTGAGATTATGATTGGAACTAAGGTCAGGAATAGGGAAAGACATTTATCTGTCTACTAAGTTTCTAAACAAATATGAAGCAGATTATTTTCAATCTTCTAGGATCTTATGCTAAATTGGATAGAAGTGCTATGGTGCTTCAAATATTTAGCTGTGTATTTGAAATGCTCATTAAAAATATTTCATTTATTATCCCCAACATTTTCAAAATGCCTCTAAAATGAGAACACTAAAGTAATTTCATTTCTTATTTGAATCTGAGAATGTGAGGTTCAACTTGATGTTTCTGATATTTGAAATGAAGGTCTCTTGCACAGGATTTTTATAGATTTAAAAATGAATAGCAAAGTCTTATAGCCTTCCTAATAGGGAGGCATATAACTAACTATTTTTAAGACAAGAATGTTTCCTAAATTCTGTAAAAATGTATAAAGCTGATGACTTCTAGGTTCTAATGACGTAGCAAGGCAAATCAACTGCATAGTTCATTTATTGAGTTAGTAACAGGGTAATGAACTTTCCTAGAAAATATCACTTAAAAAGATAACTGCTCTTAGTTTCTTTAACATTTATTTTTATTTAAGTGTAAGTACTTACTTTCATATTTTTTCAGAGACCATTGAAAATACTATTTAAAGTACTGTTTTACTCATACATGCTACAAATGGCAAGGAAGGAAAATGTTTCATTTGCAAAAGGGAAGGCGGATGAAATCTGCCTCAAATGATTTACTAGAATCTGTGGGGAATTGCATTTTGTAGTCTATCTGCATAAATAATCTTGAGAGACTCTAGTGCCTTTTTAATAAATTGACTCCTAAATTACTTTCCATTGTAGCAAACACATCATTTTTAAACTCGCTAACTTTTCTTGCAGTTACCATGAACCAGTCTAGACAAATTCTCATTAAGGCTATAACTTTTTTTCAATTACTCGAGTACTATGGAGACTATTTAATAAGTGCAAGCCCCAAATTTAAAGTCTTTGCAGAGATTACCTGACTCATTTCAGAAAAAAGCAAGTGCCAGACATTCATCAAAAATATTATATCTAAGACAGTGAAATGTTCTTTCCACTAAATGTACTTGCTTTACACTAAAACAATATATTTCTTTTTGCCTATCTCCAGCTGGAAAGAATAGGAGTCAGAGGAAATGAGGTCAGTGAACTAGAGAGTAAAATCTGGTTGAAATAGAAACACGTAACTAGATAGTACCATTGTAAAAAGTTGGGTCTTATCCTCTCAGCTCAAGTAATTTTCTACAAAATCTTCTATGACATGCCCAAATTAAGTGCGTCTCCAAAAGCATACGGTATTTATCAAACTTTCTGTAATTATATATATAGTATCTGTTATATTCTCACCACATTTAAAGGAAATTAATGTCTTAATTATCCATGGAACAAGTATGGCTAATTCTTGAATTTCTGATCCAGAAGTTATTTATATTGACAATTGCTGAAATATAATAAAGGTGTATGTCCCATTTTTAGTACATTTCATTGATAACTACAGGGATGAGCATCACTCAACTGCCCAATATGTTTTATTTGAGTGCATTAAAAGCAAAATTCTACTTTCAACACAATATGTATTCATTTTGGGTTTGTATATAATTCCATTTGATTATGTAATTTCTTCCTGGAATTAGTTTAGATTCACAAATTTTAATGGAAAATGTTTCCTACATATTTTTTTGTTAGTTTCCTTTTGTTTTTATATTTTGGCCACACCTATTGGGCACTCAGGGTTTATTCCTGGCAAGCTTGGGGACCATATGTGATGTTGGGGATCAGGAATCAAACCCAGCTTGCCCTCATGCAAGGCAAACTCCCTACCCACTGTGTTATTGATCCAGTCTCATCTACATGTTTTATAATAATAAAAAGGTGCTGAGTTGAACTATTGTAAGTTGAAAAGTCATGAGCTTGGTTCATATGTTTTGAAAACAATCTCCTTAGCCTAATTTTATACACTTAGTTCCTGAGTATAGAATCACTGACAATTTTTACTAGTGGAAACAAATGACTTAATTGGTTTGAACTTGCTACTGAACAAAAATCAGAGAAACTAGTAACCAGAAATCTATTCCACTTACCCAGTGTTTTACTTGAGGTGTGGATAAGTAAACTTTCAGTTCCAATGTACATTTGACTTTCTTTTTTATTAATTATTAAATTATCTTTATTTAAACACTGTGATTACAAATATGATTGTAGTTGTATTATTACAGTCATGTAAAGAACACGCCCCTTCACCAATGCAAAATTCCAACTACCAAAAATATCCTCTTTGTTCCTCCAATTGCCCACCCTCTTTGATCCTATTTAAGTCTGAAAGTCTTTCAAGTTCAAAGGGCTTTTGTTAGAATATGTGGTATAATGTAATATAAGAGAACACTATATATGAATTTTCTGACAAATACACACAAACCAAATTGATCTTTTTTTCTTTACATGATGGAGGATAAGGTTCCCTTCCTTTGTTTCTTTTTTTTTCTTTTTAAAACATAAAAGGGTCAAATGCATCTCTTTTGTATATCTCAGATATATTCCCTTACATCTATAACTCTTTTCAAATATCCTCATATAGTGACAATTTTGCCCACTAGATAAGTTATTTGATTGTTTGATTTTTCCCCTGTGAGATCTGTTTTATAAGCAATACTGGTAGAAGAGTAACTCTGTATAGATTTCACGTTTATACCAACTTACTGGAAATGTTGGACTTTATTCGTTGGCCCCCAGATGCACCAACAATATCTTGTGGCATTGCTTCTCTTTTGCATAGGCACATTAAAATGGGGAAATAATACATATGCAAACAAGTTCTTATCTAATAGAGATGGGGACACAAATTTGGTAATGTAATTAGGCCTTTTACACTGAACATTGGCATAATGATTTGGCTCAGGTCTCAGAAGAATGGGCATCGCCCACACACACCTGATCTATGGAAACAACCACAATTGTTTTTAACATTCCCAGGATCCAAGCCTCTACCAGAGAAGACCTACCACTGCTTTGGCATTGACTTACTCCAAAGAGTACTCCCAACACCCAGGCGACTCAGCAACAGTCTGCATGCAGGGCAGATCACTCTGCATTTAATGATATGCTGAAACTAGAGGATGCTCCACATCAGCCTGACATCGACGAAAGAGATGCACAGAATCCAGAGTCTTTAAATATAAAGTCTGATACCAACTATAGCTAAAGTGTGCAAAAGTTTCACCGGGACCTTGAAAATGACTGGAGTTGGATAGACTGGTATGCCTGGAACCCAGAGTCTGTCTTATGCCAATAAACTTCTGGGGTGAGGTCTTTTTGTAATCAGATCAAGGACTTTTTTTCCATTTTCTCCATTTTTCTGGACCTATGCAAACATTGGCGATTGCCACTATCACACCTTTACTATATATATATATATATATATATATATATATATATATATATATATATTTTACTCTTATCCTTTAAGGAAAAAAATACAACTTACTGAACTTAAAAACAAATTACTGTAGTAGAGTGCCTGTCTTGAATGTTGCACTGGTGAAGGGGGTGTTCTGGTTATGACTGTAACCCAAATATGATCATGTTACTTAAATAAAAAATATATTTAATAAAAAAATAATAAAGATAAAAAAAGAAATACCTTATTGCTGAGACTGAAAACATTTTGTTGAGGCTGGGAAATTCCCATTTTCACTGAACATTTTAGAATGTGTGGTTTTCTGGAAATCCTCGATTGAATTACAAAGAATTATAAATTGCCTCACACTTCAGCTGGGTCCCACACTTTTTCCTATGTTAAATGTATGTATTGTGATTGGTTGTCTTCCTAATATACAAATGTTGTATAATTCTCTCTCTATAATAGATATCAAAGAACTACTTAAATCTATACTGAAGGAAACCATTGTATAACATTATTTTTTGTTAAAAATACATTTTGGTACAAAAGATCTTTTAAATGAGTTTTGAAATTCTATATAAAGTATGAAGACTTGTCATATGGACTACTAATAAGTTATATCATATGGACTACGAATAAATTATATTATATGGACTACTAATAAATTATAAAGAAGAGTTCCTCATATATATTAGAGTTGATCTTGAAATAGTTGATCTAACTGCCATATGCTGAGGGTCTGGATAGTTGTAAACTTAAATGATTTCTCCTTGTAATCTTATAAGTTCTATTATCAATAATTCAAAAATAATTTACAAGGCATTGACAGAACTTTACAAGAAAAAAACATCTAATCCCAACAAAAAATGGGGAGAAGAAATAGGCAGACACTTTGACAAAGAAGAAAAACAAATGGCCAAAAGATACATGAAAAAATGCTCCACATCACTAATCATCAGGGAGATGTAAATCAAAACAACTATGAGGTACCACCTCACACCACAGAGATTGGCACACATCACAAAGAATAAGAACAAGCAGTGTTGGTGGGGATGTGGAGAGAAAGGAACTCTTATCCACTGCTGGTGGAAATGCCGACTAGTTCAACCTTTATGGAAAGCAATATGGAGATTCCTCCAAAAACTGGAAATTGAGCTCCCATAAGACCCAGCTATACCACTCCTAGGAATATACCCTAGGAACACAAAAGTACAATAGAAAAAGCCCTTCCTTACACCTATATTCATTGCAGCGCTATTTACCATAGCAAGACTCTGGAAACAACCAAGATGCCCTTCAATAGACGAATGGCTAAAGAAACTGTGGTACATATACACAATGAAATATTATGCAGATGTCAGAAGAGATAAAGTCATGAAATTTTCCTATACCTGGATGTACATGGAATCTATTATGCTGAGTGAAATAAGTACGAGAGAGAGAGAGAGAGGAGAGAGAGAGAGAGAGAGAGAGAGAGAGAGAGAGAGAGAGAGAGAGAGAGAGAGAGAGAGAAACACAGAATGGTCTCACTCATCTATGGGTTTTAAGATAAATAAAAGACATTCTTGCAATAATAATTTTCAGACACAAAAGAGAGAAGGGCTGGAAGTTACAGCTCACCTCATGAAGCTCACCACAAACAGGGATTAGTTTAGTTAGAGAAATAACTACATTTTGAACTATCCTAATAATGAGAATGTCTGAGGAAAATAGAAAGCCTGTCTAGAGTACAGGTGGGGGTTAGATGGGGAGGAGGGAGATTTGGGATATTGGTGATGGGAATGTTGCACTGGTGATGGGTGGTGTTCTTTACATGACTGAAACCCAAATACAATTATGTGTGTAATCAAGGTGTTTAAATAAAATATATATTTAAAAGATGATTTTTAACTGAAAAATTTTATTATAAACTTAGTAAAATATATACCCATATGTACATACAATATATTTATTAATGAATAACTTATTTCTTTAACAATTTCATATTATTCTATGTTATTTTGAAATGAAGACTAGAGATGTCAGCAATGTAAGAATGGATAAGATAGACATGTGTCTTTATATGGCTTCACAGTTTGACATAATCAGACATATACACAGTGTAGTTACAATAATAATGGTAAAGTAATATTGCTTGATATTATAAATTGTTTCCTAAATTAGTTGAATAATAATAATAAATAATTTAGATTTCACTGATATTCAGTTTAAAAGAAATAACATTTAGTTCCTTAATGTTTTCAACATTTTACCTCCTTACTTTTTATATTAACAATAGAATAAAAAATAAATATGGTGAACTTACATATGAGTCATCTATATATATATGAATTACTACTGATTTGAATAGAGATACAATATACTTTTGCTAAAATGTTAATTAGATGATCATTTTATTATATTTATAAAGGGTCCGGAAATTTTCTTCCCCTTTTTATAACAGGAGTTCTGTTTTAAATTGTCCAAAATATTTGAGCATTTTGCAAAAGTACTTGGTGAATATAGTCTCTTGTTACTCTATTTACATATGTGATGCATATTACTACAGAGAACACACTAAAATTTTACTTTCTTAAAAATGATAATCAACAGAAAAATTTAGTAACGTGAAATACTTATATGAGAGAAATATTAAACAGAATAAGTACAATGATAGATATTACTTTAGGGTACATTCATATGTAAAAATATAATATGCATAAAATCTATGAACAATTATGTTTGATAATTTAATTATGATTTTTAATTACTTAATATATTAATTTAATTTATTTACTAAATTTATTTAATTTAAATAACTTGCAAATGATAAATTCATATGTTTATATATCAATTAACATGTTTCAGTAACTCTTAAAAGGGAATTAAGTGGAATGACTTACCCTAGTCCCAATAGCTCACAAACATTATTTGAAATCTGAGTGGTCCAGTTCTCAGCACAAGCTGTATGCCACATATTCTTCATTCTGAATTGCACTAATCCCTTGTTCCTGGTGCCATTGTAAAGACGCACTAAAGAGTATATAGAGCACATACACTTTCAATTAGACCCAACTTGATGAAAGCAAATGATCTTTAAATATAAGGGAATTTTAGCAGTTTAGTCTAGAGAATATAATTTTCTTAAGAATATATTGTAAGTATTCAGGTGGAAAATACAAGTTTAGTAGATTCATTTTTCTATAAATACATATTTTATATAAATATAAAAATGAAAAAGGCAAACATGCTCTATATACATACAAGTAAAATGTATCAATGTTATACATAAGTAGAAAATAATGTTATATTCTATATTTCAGTAATAATTAGTGAAACACTCAAATACAAATATATTTTAAGCCCACCACCCACAAATTTCTCAAGATTCCATTTTATTTCTATTTGTTCTTTTTGTATTTGTTTGACTTTTTTGTTTTCACCATAATATAACCATTTTATATAGACTTCTCAGACTATTTGTAGTCAGGTAGGGACTGGATGCATCTAAACTAACTTATCTCAATAAATAAAACATCAACAACTATAAGTTTTATCCATAAATAACATATTGTCATTCTGCAAGTTAATGTTAGTCTCTACATTTAAAATATATGAGTAGAGTTAAAACAACAGCTTTAGGATTGAGAGATGTAACTCAAAACATTACCAGGACTGTGACTTTCTGAAGTTGCTAATTGCCAAGCATGTTATTTAAAAATAAATAAAAGAGCTAATTATTATTATATATTTGTTTTACAATACAGGCACAGTCTTTAAAAGATAATAAATACATGAGATAATAGTTTAGAAATAAAAATAAAACGTAAAATATTTATTACTCAGAATGTCATAGGAAGTCTGGCTGAAATGAAGATTCAACAAGGCAGAAGAAAGTACTGAAGAATCTCCAAAGAGGAAGACTAAGAAACTTAGTTATAAATTAGTATGAGGTTCCTTTATATGTAGGCAAAAGACAATGCTACTGATGATAGAATGCCTTGCGGATCTAGTGATTTATATATTCCACTAGAATAGGTAAGTAAGATATTGCCCTAGATTTGAAGATATTCCAGTAACCATATTTAAACAGAAAACCAGGCCTTTGAGATAATGTCTTTCTTAACCACTGGGCATTTTCACACCCAAATATATAAAATCATGTCCTAATAAATACACTAACAATTTTTCTTTCTACATTTGTATAATCAAATATAAATGTTAATGAGATTAATAAAAAACATACCACAGTGCTCTTCGTCTGAGCCATCCTTACAGTGTGGAGAACTGTCACAGAGATTGGCCAGTGGAATACAGTCTCCATCCTTACACTGAAAACTGTCTTCCTTGCAAGGCTCTATGGGGACAAAATATTTATTGATTGGGATAAAGAACTAATAAATAGATGATTCTGAGGCATATATCCTATTTTGGCTCTGTACACATTAGTCCTTTAATTTGGCACATAGTCAAGGTAGATTTATTTTTTAATAAATATCTAATTTTAGTCAGTCAAAAGCTCAAGTATAAAGACTGCTAAAGCCAGAGATGAATAAATTGACATGGCAGATGAAGACAGAAAAGGAAAATGATGAAGAAGGATAAGATAGTAAATGAGCAGTACTTCATGATTTGGTAGTTACTTCCAGTGCTTGAGTCTCAAAATAGTAATATTAGGAAAATTCTCTTTTTCCTCTTCTCTCCTCCCCTCCCCTCGTTTCCTCTCCTCTCTGCCCACTCTTCTCTCCTTCCTCTCCTCCCCTCCCTCCACTCCTCTCTTTACACCTTTCCTCTCCTCCCACCCCTCCCATTTTACACCTCCCCTCCCATCTCCTCTCTTCTCCCCTCCCCATTCCTACTCCTCTCCTCCCCTTCATTGTCTTCTCCCCTCCCCTATTCTCCTCTCCTCTCATCCCCTTCACTATCCTCTCATCCCTTCCCCTAGTCTCATCTCTGCCACTCTCCATTCCTCTCTTTCCCACCCCTCTTCTTCTCTCCTCCCTTCACTCTCCTCTCTTACCCTCCCCTACTATCCTTCCCTCTCCCCTTTCTCACCTCCTCCTCACTCTCCTCTCCTCTCCTCCCCTTCCCTCTCCTCTCCTTTCCTTTCCTCTCCTGTCCACTCTTTTCCTCTTTCCTCCTCTCTTCCCCTCCCTTCCCGTTCACTGTCCTCTCTTCTCCTTTTTTCTCCTCTCCCTCCTTTCCACTCCCGTCCCCTCCTCCTCTCCTCTCCTCCCTTCCCCTTCTCTCTTCTCCTCCCCTCTAGGCCTCTTCTCTTCTCTCCTCTCCCCTCCTCCTCTCCTTCCCTCACTCATCCCCTCTGCTATCCTCTTCAGCCCTCCCCTCTCTTCTCCTCTCCTCACCTCTCCTCTCCTCTCCTCCTTTCTCCTCTCCTCCTCTGCTTCTCTTCCCTACCCCCTCTCCCTCTTCTCCTCTCCTCTCCTTTTTTCTCTCCTGTCCTCTCTTCCCAACCCCACCTCTTCCCTTCTACTTTCCTCTCCTCTCTGCTTCCCTTTCTTCCCTTGTCTTTCCTTCTCTTCCCTTCCCGATTCCCTCATTCCTTCCCTTCCCATTCTGTTTATTCCATTCAAGTCCAGTTCAGTCCATGCCATTCTATTCTATTCCATCCTATCCTATCTTATTATTTTCAATTATTTTTATTTTATTTTATTATTTTAATTTATAATCTATTCTTTTTAAATTCTGTTATGTTCCATCCATCTTATTTCCTAACAAGGAATCTTGAGCAAATTTAATATCTTTATTATATGAACTAGTTTTGGAAAATTATGAGATTAAACTGAGGTATTATGAGTATTTTCATGAAAGACAGTTATGTTCATTTCCTATAGCTTGGAAGATAGTTCCAGAAATGAATATTGGTATTTGCTTTTTATGTCAAACTTTCAACATTTAGGAAGTATATCGGAACTTACTGATGCTAATAAACACTAGCAGAAAAGGTAAGAGTGGAAAGTATATGTATTTTATTTATGTGTGGGACAGTGTGTATATTTCATTTTGACTCTTTAGATGTGAAAAATAATTCTGAGAGGTTCCTGTCTTTAGCATCAAGAAGAGGGGGATGGAATCAAAGGGTATAATTTAACAAATGAGAATAGCTAATATGTTAGCTTAGAGAGTATACTAGCATTTTCACAAAGGCCTAATTGGCCTAAATCAGAAATATAATCCAAAGAGACCAAAGGAAATAACATTTGACAGGTTACTATTTGTCTTGGAATCAGTACTGGAGTGATGATAGCTTCCTTTTCTGAATTTATTTTTCCAACATTGTAACTATTGGAATATGGAGCAAAAATAAAGGGGATAATGAATAAGAGGAAATACTTTCACCCTTGTTTACTTTAATTATTTGCAAGATTTGTGAGTTGAGAGACAGAAGTTTTGTATTTTTTGTTTGTTTGTTTGTTTTTTGTTTTTTGGGCCACACTAGGTGACACTCAGGGGTTACTCCTGGCTATGCTCTCAGAAATCGCTCCTGGCTTGGGCGACCATATGGGATGCTGGAGGAAAAAACTGCAATTTGTACTAGGTTAGCACTTGCAAGGCAAAAGTCCTACCACCTGCGGGAAGCTTTGTTTATTTCAGATGACAATAAATTTTTTTTAATTTTTTTTGGGGGTTTTGGGCCACACCCTCAGGGTTACTCCTGACTCTGCTCTGGGGACCATATGGGATACCAGAGATCAAACCTGGGTCCATCCAGGTTTGTCCAAGGCAAATGCCCTACCACTTTGTTATCACTTTGGCTTCAAATAATAGTAAAAATTTAATGCTGTATTTGGCAAGGTAATTCTTAAGAACTGAGTTTTAATTACATAGTTAAAAAATTAGTATCCCAAACTAGAAAAGTGAAGGAATCTTCCAGATATATTCAGATTTAAAAAGGAGATTTGGAAGCCAAAGAGATAGCACAACAGATAGGGCGTTTGCTTTGTACCCGGGTGACCAGAATTCAATCTTTGGCATCTCTTATGATCCCCTGAGCACCACCAGGAATAATTTCTGAACACAAAGCCAGGAATAACCCCTGAGTGCCACCAGGTATGACCCCCAAAAATAGAAGTTTTAGAGAAAAATATTTCTTCCATTTATTCTCTCATTAATTCTGGTTATTTTTAAAGTTGACTATAGCTACAACATCCATAATGACAAATCACTTATCTTCATATTTCCGAGGATTGGCAAAACATCTGGCACAGAATAGAAAATTGGTAGATGTTTGTTGTATATGGGTCAATTAACTCATTCTATATGAGTTATAACCTCAAAAGTCTGTAAGAAGCTTAATAAATGAAACAATTTAAGAGATTTATAAAAAAGATGATGTCAAACATTCACCTTTTGATGATTGCTAACTAAATCATAATGATAGACTTAAAACTTATAATTGGGGCCAGGAGATAGAACAGCAGTAGAACTAAATGCCTAACATTCCTAAGACCATGGTTTGATTTCTAACAACATGTGGTCCCCAAACATTGTTGTGATATAGCCATGGAGACTTCAATGGCTTTGTAGTTACTGATTATCCCCAGACCTACAAGGTAGGAGCAGCATTGCATCTTCAACCTTTGCCTGGAAGCAAGACTCCAATTGGCCAAGAAGCATCAGAGATCCCCTCTGAATTCCTAAAGCACCTAATTTATCTTCTCCCCAAAATAAAAAGAAAACTGTTTTATTAGGTATAAAGATAAATTTTACTTTTCTAATATTGAGTGTTGACTAATCCAATGACTCTGGAATCCTACAACCTTAGAGTTACATGCCATTTATTTTTATTCTTTTTTGTATATTTTTTGATCTGATACAAGTAAGTCCAGAGAAAGTTTTTGTCATGTGGAAATAAATGTTACTTCTGTTTTAGGAACACCATAGAGTATATTAAAAGAAAAAATATAAACAATGATAGTCTGGGAAATTGCTTAAGTGGTAGAGCATATGTCTTATATTTTTAAAACCCTGGTTTCCATTTCAGCACTAGATAGCTTCCCTAAGCACTTTGGCAGAGTCCTCAGATCCCTGAGTACTGCTGGAAAGAGCCGTCTACTAAATTGCAATGGGATACACTTAAGGAGATACCAATATTAATAAAATAAATATCTAATAATAATATCTATAGCAATAATTCTTACATTTAAATAATTACATTTCATTCAGTTTTATCTAAATTTTTTTGCATCTAGGTGCTGTCTGCCACACTATCCCATGCTTATAATTAGAAAAATAAGAAACAAGAATAATATTCTTTGTGTTAATCACAATAATAATTAAAAATACTAGTCTATACCATTTTTAATTAAAACATTTTTATGTATTTTGCATCTGAAGTATAAATCACATTAATAAAAGCATCATTTTGAGCAAGACATGGATGGACTAATTGTTTTATAAATATTATTCTTATGAGAAAAGTCAGTTACATATCTCAAATATAATACTATTAGGGAGTTCTTGTAAATTTAATTATCAATTAGCTTCACAAAAACATATTTTTAAACAGATTAGTGAGATGATAAATGAGCAAAAATGGCCACATATTCTATAGGCAGGAATTATTACATTCACTAATTTCCTACTATCTTTCTAATATTAACTTTATCTAGAGATAGAGGCTTATCTCTATTTATGTATGTGTTTATATTTATATATTCTATTTTAGAATTTGTATTTTAGTACATTTAAAGAGTTGAAAGCTCTAATAAAATATCTATGATCAAATATTTAATTATACTTATGGAATAAAAATGTCTGCTAGACTTTTTAAAATTATTTCATTACATTGTTTTCATAGCTTAATAAAATCATATAAAATTAGTTATTAATGTCAATGACTTAATAATATATATGCTTACTGATAATTTTACACATTTATTAGTGTATTCAAATTCTATTTAGTAAGAATACCACATTTTAATAAAATAAAAATAGATAAAAATATCAGAATAAAATATATCAACATCTAAAAATTAAAATTCCCTTTTGTATCCTACTAAACATTAGCATTATGCTTATTAATTCACAAAATTAAATTGTTTCTATGTAATAAAAGCACTGGACTAAAAATAAAATTAGTGAAAAAAATCACTGTTGCCTAAATGATTAGAAACAATAAATTTTTAGAAGAGCTATAAATAAATTATTTTAAAGCTTTTTTTTTAGTGTGAATAATGATGGTCCTAATTCTTTGCAACAAATAACACTTTGGTTTCATTAAGAAGTCTTTAATTAAATAGTTTAACTTTATGTTGCCTCTGAAATCTTATTTTTGATCATTTTATGTCAGTGTTAAGAGAATTAGAAAAAATATAACTAAGGATTTATTTTCCCTATCTACTTTATATGAAGTCTCCAATAGCCCTGCCTCACATAGTCAACATATGTTTGGTTTTCTAATGGACCTCAATTAATTTCTAATGCACATGTCATACAATCTTTAAAACCTTAAAATATAATCAGCTGTCACTTCTACAGTAGCCTGATATCAATTATTGAGTCAAAAAACAACAGAGTTTCATATAGTCTAATAGAATTGAAGTACTAAGAAACTATACAGGAGATCAAATATATGCTATTAATTGTCTTATATTTCAATTAAATGCTTTGGAAGGAGGATTCTAAAATATCTCAGAAGATAAATGCAGCTGTGATATCTCTTTTTCACCATCCCTTTATATGCCCCTAAAATGGTCACCAAAGCTGAGTAGCAATATAAACCGAACTGTATGTCCAATCTCTCTTTCCATTACCAGCTTGATTATCTTCCACTGCCAATCCCCTGTTTCTGTAATTGCTTTTCATTCTTTTGGTGTAAAAATCTTGCGGGGAAAAGATTGTATTGATGACAACTCAATGACTCCATTTTCTCCTCCCTGGTTACATCTGTCCCTGCTCAGAAGGAATGTGAAATTACATATTTACCACACCATCCAGTCAAAAATGACTCCATTCTAGCATCGGCCAAGGTGGTTTTCTCTTATAATAGTTACATATTATATGTAATGTATAGAAAATAACATTAATATAAATTGAGATCTAGAGAAAGAGCATAAGAATATAAACATCTCCTGTTTCATGATTTGGCTATCAATTTAGTGTTAGAGTGATAAGTTATGATGTTTCAAATTTTGTTTTGAATAGAAAATGCAATATTTTAGCATGATGCATTTCTTTCATTTAAAAATCTATTGACAATCAATAATTGTATTATACTTAAATATTTTGACTTTTTAACATTTTTTCTTTTCTACATATTCCTTACTTTTAATTTATAATTAAAAGTATTAATTTAAATACCTAGTATCTCTCTATATGCCATGTTTGCAAATGGTATCATGATCTCATATCATCTCAATTGCCTGAATATCAAAATAACTGAATTCCCTTTTTTGTTGTTGTTCATTCTGGACCATACCTGGAGGTGCCCAGAGATGAGTCCTAGCTTTATACTCGGAGATTTCTCCTGGAATGGCTCAGGGGAACATATAAAATATCTGGGATGAAACCCAGACCAGCTGCATTCAAGGTAAACCCCCTATCTGATATACAATCACTCTGAACCCTCACTTTTTTCTTTTTTTTTTTACTTTTAGAATTTTCAGTTCTGTTTAATCTCAGATTCATTAATTCCTGTTGAACTTAAGATTTGGAACCACAAATAGTATAAATTTTTTCTTGTTTATTTTTTATTTTTAAACAACTAACTAAAAAATAATATTTTTAAACAGTAACGACTAAATTAGTTACATTTATAAATCTATGTAGCCATATCCAGAAGTTATTGTGTTTTCTCTTTGCTTGTTTGTTTGCTATTATTTCTTCATGTTAGCTTTAATAATTCTTTTCTTTGGAAATGCCTTTGGGAGGTTGGGGTCAAACTCAACAGCAATTAGGGGTCACTCCTGGCTCTTCATTCAGAAATCACTCCTAGCAGGCTTGGACTACCATATGGAATGTGGTGGATGAACTAGGGTCAGTTAAATACAAGGCAAATGCCCTACCGGCTGTGCTATTGCCTCGTTCCCTGGAAATGTCTTTTTCGTTTTCAGATGTGTCTTGATGTTATTTATCATTTATAGATTGCCTTTTATAGATTTTCATGACTTTGTATTTGTTTGTTTGTTTTTAATATCTTATTGTTTTACCTGCTTTTCTTTTTTTTTTCTTTTGGATAATACCTGGCTGTGCTCAGTAGTTACTCCTGGCGCTGAACTCAGGCATCGCTCCTGGTGGGGCTCAGAAGACCATAAGGGATGCTATGAGAAAGGCCCACTATACTATTTCTCCAGCCCCTTTTTTTCCTCCTTGATCACACTTCTTTCTAGTAGCTATTATAAAATATGAGTATCCCTCGATCATAAGTTCTGAATAAGTAATAAATCTTTGCAATTGACAAAAAAATCAAACAAACAATAAACCAACGTGCAGTTCAAATCATTTGCAAAGACTTCTAGTAGATCAGAAAGCATCATCTTATTGTACATAAGTTTTTAACAGGCAAATTACCCAAAGATAGATATCTTCAGGTAACCTGCAGTGAGGGATTTCTACAAAAATCTACAAACTAGGCATGAACTTAAAATGTTTTCACTAATATTTTCTAGAGGAGTTATTTGATTAACTTCAATATTAGTAACTGGTTGCATACTTATATATTTACTGTACTGAAAATATAATTTAAAAGTCAATAATTCAATTTTCTAATGATAGTGATAAATGTTTTCCTTTCTTCTTTTGAATGAGTTCTGTTTTATTCATAATTCTGTTTAAGATAAGCTCTAATTTTCTGTAGATCTTGGAACTCTTACTTTTTATGCCATTTTCTCGCTATAGGTTTTGACATTTTAATTGCTTGTTCAGGAGTTATTTTGACTGGTTGATATTGGTGTTGCCTGTAAATTCTGTAAACCATTAGTAATTGCTTCTAAAGGATACTATGTTAAAAGAAGTAAGACTGAGAAAGTAAAAAACTTGACTTTATGGAGGAATGATAGCAGAGCTGTAGGGCATTTGCCTTGCATGTGGCTGACCCAGACAGATGGGTTCTATCCTCGGCTTCTCATATGGTCGCCCAAGTCAGGAGCAATTTCTGAGTGCATAGCCAGGAGTAACCCCTGAGCATCACTGGGTGTGACCCAAAAAACTAAACCAAACCAAACCAAACCAAACCAAAACAAGAACAACAATGACAATATGACGTCAATCATATGTGTTAAGAGGCAAATCAGTACAATTAGTGAAGTAAATATAGCAAAGATAAACTTCTGGTATATAAAACTGAGTAATGGTTACCAGAGGGTTGAGGAAGAGTAAGGAGGGTATATGGTAAATGATACCAATATAGTAAAAACAAAAATAGATTTGGACTGTCAGGAGTTGAACTTACCATAATATAAAAGATGATGATTTTGCATCATGCAAAAGTTATATCATATTAACATGCAAAGTAAATTTAGTAAAATAAAGTAATATTAATAACAAAATCTAGAATATATTGATTAGAATACCATTCACTTCCCTACTGATGCAGTTTATTCTTAGTACTGAGGCATATGCCAAAAAATAAAATAAAATAGACTGATCTTTGTAATTGAAGTTAGATGAAATCATGTAACTTTCTGTGATGGAATCAGTGATAGGTGAATTGTGAAGGAACAGATAACTGCACAGGTGAATCTGACTTAAAGATAGGCCAAAAAAGATTAACACTCTAAATTTCACTCTTCTAGGCATTCTACTGATAATAAAACTGAGCGCATTCTACTATGGAAGACTGATGCAGAAAATAAGATACATGTTTGTTTCTGCTATGTTTACTGCTAAAGGAAACCAGTGAGTTGAGGTGTAGCAATATATGAAACTATTATTCAAGGCTAGCAGCAAGCTGCAAAGATCTCTATTGTTAAATCGAAAGATTTATATCCTAACTATTGATGTAATGATATAAATTTAGAAAGTGATAGAGGCAGAGACTCTGATAAGTAGGCAGGCCATAGCACTTTCAGGCTGATTATGTTACATTTAATAAAAAGTCAGGTAATAAGACTATTCATGTCAGTAGTTATCAACATCCTCATCCTTAATAATAGGAATGAATTACTCTGACAAATTACAGTGTAATAATAAGATAAGATAATGATGTTTTAATAAGATAATGATGTTCATTTTTATTCAGGAGTGGCACTGTTAAAGGTTCCCAAATGCTCAGAATACCTGAGAGACTCACCCATTATTCTGCTAATGAGGCAGGAGGTTCAACACAAGGACCTTAAGATGTTAAGTGACTCAGAGCTTGTGGATCTGGGGATTATCAAAACCATTTTGGTGTTGCCTGTGGGACCATTATGGCTGCACTCAATAACTCAGAGAACCTTGTTGTGTTACAAACCTAGTCCTAAGCACTGTGAAATTTTCCAACTCCATAAAATTTATTTGAAATTGACTACTCCATAGTCAGACTACTTATTTTGTGTATTTATGATCTCTTTTTTAACAAAAAGTCTAATAATGGAAAAGTGTATTCTTTAGTTTTTTTCTTTGTTTTATGGCCCACTTCTGACTGTGTTCAGGACTATATATTTACTCTTTGCCTAAGGATCACTCCTGAAGGGTCTCAGAAGACCATAATGGTTTTGGGGAATTGAACCTGGATCAACTTTGTTCAATGCCTTACTTCCTGTACTATCCCTTCTGCCTACAGAAATACTTTTTACAGTGCCACATACCTCCTGGTGTTGTGGTTTTGTTTGTTTGTTTGTTTGTATGTTTTTACCTAAAAACTTTGGGTTTTCTGTCACACCCAGTGTTTTGAGATTACTCAGTGGATCTCTGCTCAGGTATCACTCCTGATCATGTTTGGGGAGCCATATATGGTGCCCAATATTAAACTAGAGTCAGTGGTATACCAAACAAACATCTTAACCCCTGTATGATCTGTCCCCCAAGTACCTAATTTTAATTGTTAATATGAAAACTTTTATAAAGAAAATTTTATAAAGAAAATAATAGTAAAGTATCAATTTAGTGTGCTGATAAAAACACTTTCTGATTTGAACAAATTTGGTAAAGTGTTATAGAATGACATTCAAAAAGGAAAGACATCTTCATTCATTCATATTTAGGCAAGAAAATCCTAGATTCTTTGATTGTCTACAAAAGTTGCAATGTGATTGATGGGGGGTGTGGGTCATTGGGCCACACTAGGTGGCGCTCAGGTGTAACTTCTGGCTTTGTGCTCTGAAATCGCTACTGACAGGCTTGGGGACTAGATGGGATGCCCGGAATTAAACCTGGGTCTGTCCTGGGTTCTCCACATGCAAGGCAAATGCTCTACCAATGTGCTATTGCTCCAGCCCCTGCAATGTGATTTTTAATTTGTAGTGCACTTACCTGGAATCCCCAAGTGATAGCCAGTAGTGAAATTGGCTTTAAATCCTTTCTTTGTCAATTCACTATCAGAGATGAAAATCACAGTCATTTCGTTGGAAGTTGAAAACACATCCTTTACTGGCCCAGGCCCTGTGTACACAGCTACCCACCCCCCAAAATGGAAAGATTAGTGAATTCATATTTTAAATATAGAGGAAATCCACATTTTGATTTCTTCCTCTGAACAGATACTGTAAATCTTTCTGACCCATGGGTTGCTTATAAAAGACATATCAATATTATGGGAGGTTTTTATATTTCTATAATTTTATGATGAATTATTAATAATAGTATCTGAACGACATAAATATTCAAAATCCCTATTATTCCAAAATATCATTGAATGATTCTATTTAAAAAATTAAGGACCTTAAGTTCCTTATTAAATTCTAATATGTTTTTATTTTTTTGAGTTGCTTCACAAATTAAATCTGGAAGAGGTATTAATTAGAGGCTGCCAATATAAAATTAACCCACTAGTTCCTGGATTTGGGGGTAAAAAATGAAATACTTTTCACAAAATTATAAGGGCTTATGTTAATGGATTACATTCATATTATTAAAAGTTTCATATTTAGGAAATCTGATTCCATAGATTCCATGCCTACCCATTTGAAAACTATGCTTTGGAGATCTTTTCTGAATTCTAATTCAATTTTCAATGGTATGTGTAAATATTAAGAGGTAATGTGGTGAAACTTGATTTTTCTTAGATCTTAAGAACTCAAAATTCTAATTGGAAGGGCAATGTAAATATATGTAAATGGAATAATTATTATAAATGTGTTTGAGACTATACGTTCAAAAGCCACATGTGAAATTATCAGTTCAAGCTGACACTAACCTCCTGAAAACTTTCAATTTTATTTGTTCTTTGAGTGGCTCTCAAAATCTTCTCTCAGAAAATTTGCCTTCCAGATGTTTGTGGGATTGTGCTAAAGAACCCTACACAAGTAGTGATGAATTAGCATATAGCTAAATATGTGTCTTTCCTTCAATCAGACTATTGAAAGTGCCTTCAAGAATCATAATCTCTGGTTTCCACTTTCAAGGAATTGCATCGTGATTTTAAAGACATTCAGCCAGATTTTATAAAAATTATTTTATAAAAATGATTAATAAGTACCCAAAGCAGTTAAGTAATAAAATCTTATATGTACAGTGTACTATACCATGTATTCCACTTGATCTGTCATGTACCTTTATAATTTAAAATGTGACTTATAAAGACACCTAACATTGTTAATAGTTTATTAATATAATAATTATTATATGTGCTCAAGAGTTTTTCATTTACTAACTTGTATTTTATGAATTTAAGCTAGAAATTTCCTCTAGAAGATGAATTCTTTTTAATGCTTATTACAAAGAAATGATCAATAGCTAAAGTGATACAAAGAAATTTTGGCAAAGTGTTTTGGCAAAATTTCTGATACTTTCTAGAAGTATTTCAAAATAATAGAATTTGTTTAAATTAATTTTTATACTTTGTGTAATAAACAATATTTTTCATAACAAATACTATTTTGCTAGTTTATAGTTAATAAGACCTAATATCAACCTTTGAACATCTGACAAATACAAAGAAAACTGCATAATAAGTGTATTTATTCCCTGGTTTCCAAGTATAATATTATTATAGTAAATTAAAAATAGCTTTATGAAATTGCTACCTCAAAGATACTAATACTGCTTTACCAAAAACTTCAAGAAGAATGTTACTCTGTTATAAGTCTGAGATCTGTTTATATTGATAGTTAACACATTAAATGAAAGTATGCTATTGTTTAGTTTTCATTTTATTGGGTATCAAAGGGTGCATTTATTGAGAAATTTTATGTAAGTCCAATGACTTGAGCCAACAACCACTATATTTCAGTTGTAGACTTACCTAAAAGCAAGGAGTCATTTCCTTGACCATCTCTGATTTCAACCACATCTGCAATATCTTCCAATTCAAATTCTTCAAAATGAAGTTGTATATTCTTTCCCTTTTGTGCATTTAAATTCCATATGCCTTTAAATTAATAAATAACATTTGAGGATACATTTCCTTTGCATCTTCATAAAAGCTTTTTGCTCTTGGTAAATTCAAATCACGTGCAAAGTTATTTTTTTCATTTTATGAAAACATATAGTACAACCTTATGTTTTGACTATGTGTGTAAAAAATACATTGATCTAGTCAAAATTGTTTAAAGTAAAATTTCAATTAAATTTATAAATGAATTTATTTTATATAAAGTGGAATAACAATATAATCTTACAAATTGCCTTTTACTCTTAAAATCTAAAACTTATAAATAACAAATGATATTAATATTGTGCTTCCATTTATTTTAATTTCTATAATTAAATTTTGATAAAATTATAGTGATTATGAAATAATTCATAAGGAAAGCAAACTTTTAACATTTCAATGTTTTGCATTCACACATTGTTTATACTTGTTTAATATTTCTTTCTTTTGGGGGGAGGTAAATTTGATGGTATTCAGTGAACCATGAACCTCAGTGAACACCAAGCCCACCTCTGCTAATAACTATTTGGGTTTTCATTCATCCTTGAAACCAAAGATATGGTGTTGTTGGGGCCCAATGGTGTCAAGGGCCAGCAGCATCCACCTTGGTGATGCTTGGGTATCTCCAGGACTACACCCAGTGATGCCTCCGATCTCTGGGATTTCATATAGTAAGTATATCTTGGGTTTCTCCACAAATCCTGTTTTTACCCTTATAACACTAACCTGGTCATTAAGTTATCCTAAAACTTTAACTAAGTCTGAATCCAGGATAAACCTATTTAATTTAGTGTTCAAGAAATATCTATTGTGCAAAACGATAAATTTATCTGAGTTATTCTTTTTCTTTCTCCTATCTGAGTAATTATTTTTCTAATTGATCTTAAAAATTACTTAGAATAAGCAATAGGAAATATCAATAGTAGTTAAGGCTTATTTCTGGCTCATGCTTAGACTTTGCTCCTAGCAGTACTTAGAAGACTGTACAGAGTTCTGGGAAATGAACCTGCATGTGCCTTGTAAAAGGATAACCTAAACCTCTGTGCTATCTCTCTGCCCCTGATTTGTTATTTTGTACAGGAATATGTTGAAATATTTTATAATATGAAATAGATATTGTAATTTCTGGTTACTCAAAGAAATCAAATTAAAATTCATTATTTGGTCACATATATTCCTATTATTGTGACAATATTCTCCTATGGAATTTATGTTTACATATCTCTGGATCATTGAAGGATTAAGGGTTGACATTTTCTTTTTTGGCATCTCCTGGCAGCACTTAGAGCACTCAGGGCTTACTCCTGGCTCTTCGATCAGAAGTTACTTCTGGCAGGCTCAAGGGACCATGTGGGATGCCAGTAATTGAGCTTGAGTTGGCCACATGCAAAGCAAATGCCCTTTCTGCTGTGCTATTTCTCAGGCCCTTTAATGTTGACATTTTCTAACAACACACTTTTCTTTGTCATTAAACTTTTCTTTCACTGTAAAAAGTTTCTATTAATATAGTTATGTTAAAAAAAAGTGTAGTCATAGGAGAAATATGTTTGAATCTCGGTTATGTCCTAATCTTAGTAAGAATCTTAGTAAGAAGGGGATCCATCATTTTTAACAGTCTTTCTATAACTTTAGATTTTTTTGTTACTAATAATTTCCTAGACATAGATCTTGCCCAGTTTTAATAAACTATTAATTTCTCTAGGATTTATACTTTAGCAGTTATTTCATCTTTTATTATGGGCATCTAATTACATTAGTATCTTTGCATACTTAATTTTAGTTTACATTTAAAATTTACTGTAATTTTATACTTTCCAATTATTTAATACTAGGAAATGTCAGAAGTGTTATATATGCTTGACATTATATGTACAAGGAATGGTTATGTGTAAAATATATAGAGTATAGTAGCTCTTTAGCTCAAATCATGTATATTCAGAGCTTGGAATAAAATCAATGTCATTTGTTTCTTGGGGCCTGGAAGAAAAAATACTCACAGAAAGCCTTATTAGGATAGTTATTTGGAAAATTTGTAGAAGTGAATGTTGTATTTGGCTCCCATAATTCAAAAGGTCCTCCACAGTCCGCTAAAAAGGAAAGTAATGAAAACCATTAGTGACCCAAGGTTGATTTTAGAAATGTAATATTACATACCAGCGGAGAGTTACATTTCTTACAATGCTATATTTTATGGATCAATTTTACAATTTTAAAATCTTGTAACTTATGTTAGGAAACATAGAGATAAACAGTTATTTTATTTAAAAAAGTTTTACCCTAATCTTTGATATTTCTGTTTATTTTGAGAAACTCGAAAGGGCATCATTCAGCATTTACCACATTATTTTTGGACAAAGTATATCTAGATAACAAAGGTTATTTTTGGATATACTTTGTCCAAAAATAATGTGGACAGAGTATGTCCAAAAATAACCTTTGTTTTCTAGATATATTTTTAAATAGGGTCATGAAATAAGATATATGTTTCCTTCTATTGAAAATGAAAATGAATCTTTATAATAAAATAAATCACTTAAAAGAAAGGCTTGTGAATCATGAAACCTGCACTTCTTGTGCTTTTATTCATTTCTTTCCTTTTGTGGGGAGGGTGGGCTAGAAGGGGTGAGCTAGAACACAACTATATTCAACCGCTCATCTTAACTCTGTGCTTGGGAGTTACTTGAGGTAGTGTTGGGGGTATAGGTCATATGTGTTACCTAGGACCATATCCCACAGACCCATCGATAAAGGTTGTACTCTGTTTCTTTAGCTATCTCTTTATTTCTTTACTAATCTTCTCTTCCTCCTTGTTTTCCTTATTGGAGGACATTTATCACTATTTTCATTCAGAAATTTGACTTTCATGTAAATAAAACAAATCTGAAATATCAGTTGCTTACTATTTCTTATTATCATCACCAGAAAACTAGTCTAATGACTATAGTGCTTACTTTCATGAAGCCAATCTTAGTTTAATCCCTTGCAGTATATAAGGTCCATTGAGCATCACCAGTAGTGATCTCTGAGCAAAGTTTTGGGAATAAGCTGATCACCATCAAGTGTGGCCTAACCCCCCAGCCCCAAATAGACAAAAAATTTAATAAGCCTATTTTAACTGTCATTGTCTAGGAATCAAATTGGAACTTAGCTTTTATTAAATATATACAATTGCTGACCAAAACTGTCACATTGTAGTATAATTGACTAATTTATGAGAGTCTTAATATTTTATACCTGTTTTTAATTAGAAGAAAATAAAAGTATTATAAAATATATCAATACTAGTATCCTAATTGTCTTTTATTTTGTTATCAATTATACTTAATATTTCACAAAAAAAAGAAAGAGGAAGAGTAATAGTACACTTGGTAGGGTGTTTGTCGTGCAGGGCCATTCCACGTTTGATCCCCAGCAGTCCTTAATGCCTACCAGGAGTGATCCCTGAGTAAAGAGCCAATAGTAACTCCTGAGCACTGCATGGTATGGCTCAGAAACCATAAATAATAAATAAATAAATAAATAGCAAATAATAGATGTAACTTAATTAAATATAGAAAATTTTGATAAGTATATATTTTTGCAGATAACAGAAAGCATTTGTTTCTAAAGGAATGATAAATATAGGAATCATAATGAAATGTGTCTATATTTAAGGTAGGGCCTTCAGATTTTTTTATTTGTTGAATTTATTGTTACATGCCTTATATTTATGTAGTTTCTTTGAAATGTAAGGGCATTTTAAAATTTATATGTAATAGGCTCCTACAACTCAGGTGCAAGATGCACATAGTAGAGCAGAAAGCATTTATTGTTCTGGTGTGGTCATAATACCACTGCAATAAAGAAGAAGGGTATGTCCACCTTACACATCCTTTTATATTATGCTACCAGGACCAATGAGCTTTCATAAGAACAATGAACTATCTTACAAAATCTAACCATCTGCAAAGTGCTCTCATGTGTATTCTGTAATCTTGGACTCTACCAGTATATAAAAGAAAGATGTGTGGATTAAAATTGTCTTTCTAAGATAATTGTCTTATTAAGATTTGTTTTTCTCATCTATAATATAGATATACTTTGGGAATTTTACATTTTGTTATAGAAAGTGGAGGTTATGTAATAATAATTTGTAGCATTCCCCTGACACATTATTTTATTAAATAATTAAATTAATGCATTTTAATGAATTAAGTAATTATTTCCATTTTTATAGACAATTTGAGGATTGAAATATTTAATTACTTATTAAAATTACTTATTTACATAGTGTCAAAATCAATATTTAAATTCAATTCAAGATCATTCCATTATATGTTATATCTCATACTGGGTTGATTAAACTTTGAATATTTTCCACCATCTGGTCAATGATAGCTAGATCTAGACAGAAGTATGTTGTGTACATTGAGTGCTAAAGGAGATACTTTTTTTCTTATGTTTTGGGACCACATCTGACGGTATTCAGGGCTTACTTCTGGCTTACTACTCAGGGATCACTCCTGGTAGTACTCATGGGACCATTTGTGGTGCTAGATATTGAATCCAATGCTACCCCTCCCAAAGACAAATGCTAATCTTATCTAGTAGTTAGACCAGGCCACATCTGGGAGGGGTCTATGGTTGGTAGAAAAGGGGTTGCCTGAGGGATGAGAGAGAGGCTGAGCAAGGAAGATACAGCATGAAGAGATGAGAGATAGGATAGATGCAGGAGCAGGAAATAGGCTTCTTAGCTTAGAAGCCATGTGAGATATGCACATGACAGTTAGGCCCTAAATAAAGGTGTATGTCTCCTGACTTCTACTGACTGCTGTGGATCATTTTCTTGCCCTTATCCTAATACCCTCAGACCTGCTTGCATAAAGGGGCTGCAGGCACATCCATCCATCAAACCCCACAAGACACCACCAAGGACTCTATAAATAATATTTAATGCAACACCCACTATCTATTCTATGAAAGGCAAACAAATGCCTGACTCACTGTACTATCTCTTCAGCCCCGATGGTGACTCTTTCTAAAGAGAGTGCTGAACAAAGACAGGTTTTTCCAGTGAAAACAATTGATGAAAAGGCTGAGAGAATTGTGTGTGCTTCTACAGTTACTATTTTTTTGATGCTATTACTAATCTACATTATGTGACTATCTTGCCAAGATTTCACAGTGAAAAGGGACCTGTGTGTTTCCTTAACTTTTACATACACAGAATTCATTTAAGTTTATCTACATGCCATCTGATATTTTCTTCAAACATTGATAAAACTAATAAAAAATGTAATTACAGGGATTATAATTAAAACTACAAATTTAATCAAGACCAGCAAGCCTGCGGGGTTAATGATAGTTATTTTTTTCATTTTTGGTGCTTATTTTAAAATACCATTATCATTTTCTCTTCAAGAAACAGAAAGTTAAATACACTTTCCTCTTGGTGAAACAAATAGATAACATTTTTTTAGCACATAATATATTTTCAGAAGTCTGAATATGGGGTGAAGAACAAAATTCAATCTTTTTTTGGAGGGTCATATGTTTAATATAAAACATGCTAAGGAATTGAATATAAAATA
This sequence comes from Suncus etruscus, assembly GCF_024139225.1. Classification (NCBI taxonomy): domain Eukaryota; kingdom Metazoa; phylum Chordata; class Mammalia; order Eulipotyphla; family Soricidae; genus Suncus; species Suncus etruscus. The sequence goes on along the minus strand of NC_064860.1, from coordinate 58,701,035 downwards.
ATGTTAATTATTTAAAACCCATCAGGTCTTTTTGTCTTTTTGAATATGACTATTTGTTATAACAGAGGTGGATAACAGCCATTTCTATATGAGGAGCTAAAATTAGTCTATTTTGCTTTATGTGCAATCACATCTATAGCACTTTAAAAATTGACTTAATTTTATTGTTTGGAAAACAAAAAAAGTTAGGGTCAAATAATACAAAAATGTACAAATACTGATAATAATAATAATAATCAAATTTAGAGGTTGTCCCTTTGTTCTATTTAACTTTAACAACTTCCAAAATAAGCTAGTTCTATGAATGTAGGTTGGATTATGTTTGTTTATATGTATTTCTATTCTATGTAGTAGGTATACTGTCATAAATAAAATTTTATCCAAGTTCATATAATATTTGTGTTATAAGATAATTACTTAATATTATTTATAAGTACTATTACATAGTTAAATTATTTGTGCCAAATGCCACGGGGCAACCAATAACATCAAGTTAATGAAAACTGAACATATGCTTCTCTAAAGTAGGCATTCTTGGATTCCTAGAAACAAAGGAGAAAACTAACCTTTGCTATTCAGTTGCTAGAGTAGAATTATTTTCTTATTTAAATGCTTTCTGGGAGCCAAAGAAAGGCTAGTCAACCATAGTTTCCTTTTATTTCTGCTTAAACAAATCAATGACTTGGAACCAAAAAAGCTCTGTTCAAATAAGAATGTCACTGAACCAATGGCAAATGGTATTAGAATGAAATTGTTCAGAATGCATTTGATGGTAATTAACATTTTCTACCGTGCTAAATATTGCCCTGAGTGGACCATTTGGTAACTGGAACAAATATGCTCTAGACAATTTCAAGTTTATATTTTAAAATCAGGTGGGTTATTCTTGCATTATTATTTCCTTGTGGTTAAAATATGCAGAGGTATATGGTCTCTTGACATATACAGTTCCTTTCTCTCTTCCTGACTGACATGAGAAGTCTATTTAGTTTAGATAGGCATTTTAATAAAAGAATTTATTTTTAATATTTAATAACTAGAAATAATTTGTACAAAGTAATCTCATTTAATTTTTAGATACTTATTTGTTTTAGGTAATAACCTTAAAATATTTGGTTCAGGAAATTATTACTTTCATTTATGAATCAATCTCCTTGATCATGGATTATGGGAAGAGAAATACTCTGGCCAAAAAGATTATGAATACAAACATCAAATATTATACTATTAGAATAAAAAATCATCATTAATATTGGTACTTATGTGATCTATTTATGAATCTAGAAGTGACATTAATGTTTGTAATTATTAATGCAGATGTTTCATGCAATAGGCCAGTAACATATATGGGACATAATAACATAATATAATAACATAATATGGTACATATATTAAAACAAAATGTAATACTTTTAGCCATGCTACACAGCCCAAACTATTCCATACACATTAAAATTTTCTCTATTCATCATAATTTCTAAGATTTAAGTTGATATAAACATTTTGGCTGGTCAAAACCTTTGTAGTAAAGAAAGAAAAGTACATTTAAAATAAAAAGAAAAAATATTAGGTCACATTTAGTACTTTTATTTATATGACTTTTAAGCATGTCATTAATTGGTGAAGCAAAGTATATTAAAAAATTATCAAAAATACTTCTTACATAATTTTATGATAATATTACTATAAAAGAAACATGGCACTTGAATCCTTTTGCTTTATTTTTCTTAGTATTGATAAATTTTAATCTTTCTTTAGAGGGCAGGCTGGAGAGTACACAGGAATTATTCCTGGGTAAGACCTTGCCTTATATGAAGTGGGCTATTTTGATCCCCAGCACAGCACAGAGTTCCCCCAACACCATCACAATTAATCCTTACATGAGATCTATCTGGTTTCATTCCTAGGGCCACTCTATATGGTTCCCTAAGTCTTCCAAAAATGATCCTTGAATACAAAACAAAAAGTATGCTTTGAGCAAAGTAGAGTGTGGCTCAAAAACAGAACACAAAGCAAGATTAATGTATTTCCACATTGTCAATTCAAAATTAGCTTGTATTAAAAAATGGAAAAAATGGAAAAAAGGAAATATGTTTTTCTTTACACAAATGAGCTTATTAGAGTGATAACTTTACTTAAAAGAGTTCTAAATTATTTTTGTGGATTTTTAATAATGTATTTACTTTATTCTAGTTAATGATATTTTAGCATCATTTTAAGCAAATAACTAATAAGAAATCGATGTGATAAAATAATACTATTTACTTTGTAAAATGCATGATAAAGTTACTTACTAGGCAGCTCTGGTGGAGGAGTTGGGACCAAGGTTGGTTCTGGATAGAGACTCATATTGCAAATTCCATGAGTTAGACTAATGTCATCCAATGCTATATCACTCAGAATTTGGTTTTTAATAGCATTAATTGAAAGCTGAAATTCAAAAACGTATATGAAATCATTCCACTTTAATCTGCACTGACTTCCCTTAATTTTGTGGTCCAATATTCTCTGGAAACAAACATTGTCATCTCCAAATATGCAGGGAATTACTGGTACAACATGTTTTCAAAAAATTTTTAGAGTAACTTTCTATGCACCCTAATTTCTTATTATGTATCCATATCAGTCAAAATATTTACTTGTGTTTTCCTTTTGTTGTTGGCATTATTTTCACAGCTTTTCTTCTTTCTCTCACTCTCATATCATGCTTAATTTTATTCTGTCATGCATACATGCCATCTGGAGGAGAGAGAAAATTTCTCCCAACTTCCTCCTTCAACTCTACAAGAAATGCAGGTCTGCATCATAAAAATGCAGAGAACTTAATTGTAAGAAAAAGGAGAGAATAGAAAATATGAGCATGACATGTTCACTCAGGATCAACATGTATACTGGACAAAGTTTACTTAGGGCTCTGCTGAACCTCTATAAAGTTGATGCCCAGAAGTAAATACCAAGATGTGCACGACATACCCATTGGTTAGATAAAATACATTAAAATTTAGTGAAGAGTTTTAGATTGATTTTTTTAGGTTGTTTGTAAAAGTTAAGAAATAAATGAAATATATCGTACGTAATTGCTATTTCGGACACATGCATATATTGTTTCATTTCATTTTTTCAGACATATTACATGACAATCAATACCTATGTTATAATAAATACTACTTAAAATAAGGATGAATTTTACTTACTTTCATACATAACCAGCCAAATTTTAGCCATTAACATGATTTGTTCAAGATTTTACAAGCTGAAAAACTGGTGTCAATATTTATATACTTTAACAAAAATATGGAGTGAATTGAGTTAGGTTTGGTCACTATATAATATAATATTTATATTATAATGTAATATATAATATCTCAATTCTTTGTCTCTTTGACTTTTATTTTATACCGTTTCCTCAATAATATCAAAACAGTGACATATTACAAGAAAGGTTGATAAAAGAATATAGGGAAAAGCAAGAAGGAAAAAAATATGCTCTGTCATAGACCAAGTCATAGGAAAGTAATGAAACTTCCACCATTGACATTATCTGTCCAATTAAACATCTTCTAAAAATTAATACTCTCTCTATTCTGAAATTAGCCAATTAAAACATTGTTAATTTGGCCAAACTATTAGGGTATATTAGCCTATATTTTAATTGAGAACACCTTTAGGAAAAGAACACATTAAGTGTTATCTGAAAAATTTATTCACCCTAATGTGAAATAAATAATCAGAGAATTTTCAATGATACAATTCATATAATTTGTTTTCAAAGGAAAAGTATAGAGATTCAATCAGAATGGAAAAGTGAGTACCAGTAGTTGTGAATGTTCTAATCAAAAAGTATGATTACTTAGGTCTAAGGATGGCATGAGTGATATTTGTGAAAGTTAAAAATAAGTATGCAGGTGACAAGAAAATTATGGTTAGCTTTTGCGGGTAGTTTCCTTCATCTCCCAAATCGATGATGAGAGCCTCTAGAAGGATTCCATCCATTTTTGGAGTATTAGACTCTTACCCCAGTTTATTTATCTTCTCTTTTTCAGGCAAAATCAGGCAACTTGAATTAGCTAGTCCTGCCTACAGTTAGAGGGGGAGATAAGGGAGGCATTAAGACCAAACAGGGGCAAGACTACTAAGTAGTGGGTTGGATACAGAGGGGACCACATATTCTAGCCACCCTGGGGGTGAGGGAAGAGGAAATGGGAGGTAGGACAAAAACGGAGGTGTAGGGAGGACAAATTGGTGATGGGAATCCCCCCTGATTTTATGTAAATATGTACCTAAAATGTTATTGTCAACAATATGTAAGACACTATGATCAAAATAAAAATTATATATATTAAAAAAAAAAGAAATTATAAACTCCAAAAAAAAAAGTAAAAAAAAAAACTATAAACTCCTTTATGCCTCACCCATATTTTCTCCCTCTGGAACAGGAAACTGCCAAGCCCATGGCCATGTTTAATAAACAATTGTTGAATAAATAAAAAAAAAAGAAATTGGTAATATACCACAGACTTATAAAAAGAAGTAATTCAATTAACTTTTTTATTACTATGTGTTTTTAATAAACCAATAAGTAAAGGAAAATAAAGGCATTCAAAGATTTAAAAAATAAGGTATTTTAGGAAATATAGAAAGCAACTTAATAATCTTCAGAAAAAACATTTACCAGAACTTATAGGGTATAAATTTGTAACACCATTTTTGGAAAACAAATGAATGGTTATAAATTACAAAGCACTTGCCAACCTTAAATTTCACTGTTTCATTTAATGTTACTTGTCCATAATTCCAATTTTCTCCATAATTTCCTTCCTTTTGAAAAATAGTCTTCTCCAAGTTTCGGTCATTGCTGATATTAATACTTAATTTATATACATTAATACCAAACATACAATACCTAGTTTAAAAATAAACAAAGAATTATTGGATTCTTATAACACTCAAAAATGCAGTTCAAGGTTTTTTTCTATACCCTTTTGTATCTTTTGAATAACTCCTTTTTCTTGAGTGAGGGATCTGATAAACATTAGGAAATTTTGCAGAATTTTGTTACCTTATTAAATGAAAGTCAATGATAAATTCATTAAAATTTGGGATTTCTATTAAGATATCTAATCATGACAACATGAGATAACAATGTTGCATATGATATAAGCAGAAAATGGTACATGTCTATATATAATTTAATCCAAGAGTCTGGCCTATTGTGATCATAAGAATAATACAAAGGGTCACAGTGAAAATTATATAAATGGAGGAGCATGGCATGAAACTAAGGTGCCAAGTGGTATAGGAAGGAAATCACATTGGAAGAGGGTCATGTTGGGAAAAGATTGAGAAACATTGGTCTACAACATACCAGAAGCTAAGGCAGACTGGCTCTGAAGTAGGCTCTAAAGGGAGACTAAGAAGTGCTACTCTTTCTCTTCTCCCTCCTGGTCCAGTTGGGGTGGAAATGTAATATCCTGGAACAAGAAAGAAACTTTTTACTTCATTTACATATACACATTTTATCATGTGAGATATATTACTCATAGGCAGTATCTTAATAATAAATCTTAATAATAAAGAATTAAAAGAATAAAAGGAATACATTTAATAGAGTGAAAAGGAGAGTAGTCTCAAATTCAGAAGCTATTGACTCTGCCATCACAAATAAGATGAAGTCTTATACATGGATGTACATGGAATCTATTATACTGAGTGAAATAAGTCAGAGGGAGAGAGAGAGATGCAGAATAGTCTCACTCATCTATGGGTTTTCAGAAAAATGAAAGACATTTTTGCAATAATTCTCAGAGACAAAAGAGATGAGGGCTGGAAGGTGCAGTTCACGACATGAAGCTCACCACAAAGAGTGATGAGAGCTGTTAAGAGAAATAACTACGTTGAGAAATATCCTAACAATGTGAATGTATGAGGGAAGTAGAAAGCATGTCTCGAGTACAGGTGGGGGTGGGGTGGGGAGGAGGGAGATTTGGGACATTGATGGGACATGCACTGGTGAAGGGGGGTTTTCTTTACATGACTGAAATCATACAACTACAATCATATTTTTAATCACGGTGTTTAAATAAAGATAAAACACAAATAGTTATTGATGAAACTCATTTCTAATTCAGTCTTTTACAAAGATCCTTGAACTGGAACACTGTTAAAATTGAATTAATACTACCTATTAATTAAATTATCTCCAAATCCCATTTAAAACTCAATTTACTGGATGTTTTTATTAATTTATTCCTTAAGATACAATTAGTACATGAAGATATTTGAAAATAATGTTATGCTAACTACTGGTGTATGCAAATTCTTACATATTAATTTAGAGAAACTTAAGAGATTCAAAGGCCACCTTTCTCTTTATTTTACTGACATTACTGCGTACCTATAAATCACAATTTAGCAGTTTTTATAGTGATTTTTTACCTTCCGATTCCTTTGATAATAACTGATCAAATCATAGAGGAGCAGGAATTATGCTAATTCACATAAAAGCTTCATAAGTAGCTCAAGTCACTTACATAAAGGCTTTCAGGTCAATAATTCATTATTCCAACCAATGATTTGAGTAATTTGGAGTATAGCAAAAATTGTTGAAGTGAGAATATTTGAATATTTTTTAGTATATTTTATTTTTCTATTCTTATTTTTTGCAAGCTAGATATCATAAATGGAAACAGAAAGTTTATATAATATAGAAATAATGTCAATTAAATATTATATAAAATATGTCTTATTAAAGATATTTATAAACTTAAAATTTAGCATTTGTTTGACACCAAATAGCATCTTTTGTTTGACACCAAATATCATCTTTAAATTTTTCAATACAAATTTATATAGGAAACATTTTTCTGAAATTCAAACTCATATATTTATTTACAGAAAGAATAATTTAAAAGTTAGTTTAGATGAAAAGTTTCAGTTTTCACTCAAGAAATGTCCAATTCAAGTACCTTTTAAATTGACCTTATATTTATATAGGAAAGAAATAAAATATCACTGAAAAGCAGGCATAATTATTTGAACATTATTCTATTAAAATATTTCTAGGTAGCTACAATTATATAAATATCTGTCATACTCCCATTTATATGTGGACAAAGTCATTGTTGATTGGTTTAAATTTGAAATACTTTCCATTTATTTTTTGCTAATGGAACAGCATATTTTTGTTTTTGCTTAATAAATGTATTATTATGACTGATTTATTTTTCATAAAAATAAAGTTCTGTGACTTGACTAGTACCTAGTGAAATTTGCATGAGTGCAAATTTTAAAATATTGCTAATTTGACATAATAGCCTATTATGAAAATCAGAAAAAGAATTTACATTTTATATATATAATGTAAAATTATTTTTCTTATATATGTGTGTGTATATATATATACATATATACATATATATATACATACATATATATATATATATATATATATATATATATATATATATATATATATATATATATATATATATTACTCCTGGCTCTGAGCTTAGAAATCGCGCCTGGCAGGCTGTGGGACCAAAAAGGACGCCGGGATATAACCTGGATCTGTCCCTGGTCTGCTGTGCTATTGCTCAGGACCCCTCATTATATATTATTTCTAAATCACTAATATATTAGTTTTTAAAATAAAAATGAATTTTTATAAATAGAAATGATTAAAATATAAATATTTACATAAATATACATAGCCCAACTATTTAACTTTCCCTAGATTGTATACAATTTTGCCCATAGGGTTACTTGACATTTGTTTAGCACATAATAGTTACAGCTAGAATTATCACATTCGAAAGTAGCAAATTTAACTTTGTACAATTTTAAGGCAGAGAAGATTTATTTTTTAATTCCTTATCTAGATTAACTGTGTTTCATTTTTATATAAAAATTGATGATTTTAGGGGCCGGAGCGATAGCACAGCGATTGGCATTTGGCTTGCACAGACCTTGGTTTGATTTCCTGGCGACACATATGGTCCCCTAGTCTGCCTGGAGAGATTTCTGAGTGCATAACCAGGAGTAACCCCTGAGCATCATAGGGTGTGACCCAAAAAGCAAAAAAAAACAAAACGAAACAAAACAAATCAAACACACACACACCCTGATGATTTTTAGAAAACCTTCAGCTTTCTGGAAATGTCTTTGAAAACTTGGAAGAAACTTTAGAGTTAAACTAAAATTCATAAAATGGAATAAAATTTGTTCATTTAACAACACATTGAATCTCTTTTGGAAGCTCTCTTTTAATTTAACATTTTATTATAAAAAGTTTTTTAAATCTTATTAGATTATCTTATATTTTTTGTTTTTCTATGTATTAAATGTAACATCCAAACCAATTGAATAGAAAAAGTTTCAGATACATGTTAATAGAAAGATAACTAGAGAAATGATAAAATTTACTGAAAAGCTAGATATACTTTTGAAAAGAGAATATAAATTACATCATGTTTTATAAATTTATTTCAAAACTTTAGTCTTTATTATTTTAGTATTAATAAATTTAAGTATTAATTTTAATATAATCTTGCTGAAATTTCCAATTTCAAATTAAAATCTAGTTCCAGTTTCTGTCACTATGTCAGCATAAATAATGCTATTTTCAAAAGTACAGAATTAGAGAAAAACAGAAATGAAAATAATATTTCTTTAAAATACTAAATTACACTTATTTTAGAAAATTGTTCTATTAAATGGAGGTATCTAAAATAGCAAATTATATTCTTGTAAATTGAGCAATCTAACGATTTTCTTCACCAGCATACTTTTCAAGCCCACACTACACCAATTCGTTTGTAATGAATACATTTGTATCATAAAAATAAAATAGTTATAATTTCTAACATTTCTGTAGCAATTCTGAAGTACACACAATTTTCTAGTCCCTTCCTCATAATGTAACCATTTTGTGTTTATACAAAAAAAACTTTATTGTTAGGTTCAATTATCATAATGCTTTACAGATGGGGGAAGAGAGAGAGAGAGAGAGAGAGAGTGAGAGACAGAGACAAGAGACAGAGACAGAGAGAGACAGAGACACAGAGACAGAGACAGAGACAGAGAGAAAGAGAATGGGAGAATAGAGCTCAAATTTAAATGTAGTTACGGTTTTAGCGTTTCTTTATATAATAATCCTTACTACTATATTATACTATACTAACCCTCGAATGTTAAAAAAACATTATGATTTCATTGGAAATAGCCAACAAAGAAAAACGTTTCTTTGCACTGTCTTACCCTTTCATGACCCCAACATTTTTGAAGTTTTCACATATTACTAACCTCATTTTACCTGAAAGTTCTGAACAAAAGGGACACTTCTAAACCTGCTAAGATGCTCTCCAGCATCAATACCACCGTTTCTACCAATTTCCTTTGAGGCTAACAGGTACAGAGAAACTCCAAAAGCATTCACAGCACAGAGTTATAGGAGCCTGTGCTCCACCAGGAGAGTCCTTCAGAAGGACTCAAAAAGTTATGGGGCTTAGATATTTTCCAAGGTGAAGTTAATTCAAAGTTTTTCTGTTTCATTTAGATTTTCCTGTCATTTAGAGTGAAGGTGAAGAACGAAAAAGCCCTGCATGGATTAGAGGAACAGCAGGAGGGATTTAATTCTCTTCCATTTCAGAGGTAGGGTGTTCTGACACATGAAAAAGAAGGTTGAAAGTAAAATGCCCCTGGAGAGGCGGATGACTGGTAGATTATGAAATTACCGCTATGAGAGTTGAAGAAGACCTATTAAGCCTTATCATCAGTTCTTATTACCCTGCTGCCTCTGGTGAGCTCTGAACTGCTCTGACTGGTCTAATTTTAAATAACTCCCGCTACACAACTTTCTCTTGAGACTCCATTTCCGACCCAACTATTTAAAATCTCCACCTGGCATTCAACCTGCTGTACTTTGGTCAGTTTCATCTTATTTTTTTCATTTTTTAATCTGTTGGCAAGCAGAAAAAATTTTCACCTATACTGCTCTGATATTCTTCAAATATCAGCGGAATTATTTTATGCCTGGTAATGATGACATGAAAGCAGAAAAATGATAATTTGAGCATCAAAGATTTCAACTACATAAAAGGTATCTGTCATTGTCAATAGATATGAATGCTTTCTGCACTTTAACTACTCTTATCCAAGTGTGATAGAGACATTATTCTTTAATATTGAAAGAGAAAAAAGTGCTGAAATTATGTCATTATTTTAGGCCAAGCTTCTTTAGAGCACTAATGGTTACCACTAAAGTGTTAGTCATTAGCTGTGCAGATCATTCAATAACCATAGAGAATCAGGCCCTGGGAAATTATCCATTCAAATAAGGTGAGTGATATATAAAATTATGCATGCTGTAATTTTCAATACCGAATTATTTTGGCTTAATGGGATTGATCATCTATATAGAGTACATTATTTTTATTTTGTCTGTAAGTTTAGTCTGGTAACTAATTTAACAATATCTTGTTGACTTATTTTTAGATTGTATTCAAAATCTCATTCTGAATTTCAACAGCTCCATAGATATAAAAGTCACCTGACCACTTGCTGGGTAGATAATAGATTTTAATCTGTATCCCTGATTTAACCCTAATAAACTATATTCTTCTGATTGTTAAAATTATATCAGTAACATATAATATATCTTCTAATTCATATAAAAATAAAATTTATAGAAAGTTTTGTAAGAAGCATTTGTAAGTTCAAAACAAATGTACTCTTCTTTATTTAACTCAATTAGGCATATTAATTTAAAAAATTATGCTTTTTTCTTAAATAATCAATACATAAATAAATATATGTATTCCCTATTTTCCTTTACGTTTGATCAAAGAAATAACTTTCTAATGAGACAACCTGATTATTTAATTTTAATTTGCAAACATTTTCAAAAAATTAAAAATTAAAATCAAATAAATTAAAATTTATTTAAAAAATTGGGCAGCCACATTCCAACAAGATTACTTTTTAAACCACACACAGACATATAGACCTATAGCCATAAAATTAAGTTACATATTTGTTGTGCTCTCCAGGAACTGGATCACAGAACTCTTTTAAATTAAATCCAGTTTCAATGATAACAAAAAAATTGACACCAATTTAAGAAGATTGTGTAATGAAAAATCAACTATCAAAAAGTAATAAAAGGCAAACTACTAATTGAAAAATATTTGTAATGATATAAAAAGAATATATGTAAATAATATATGTATGAAGAACTTACACAACTCAATAGTGAAATGAAACAAGCCAATCACCAAGTTAAAAAAGGACCTAAATGAACACTTCTCCAAAAGATGTACTGAAAGATAAGTGCCTAAAATTATTAAATTTTCTGATTGTTGTAAAAATACACATCAAATAACTTATAAATAAAAAAATGAAAAATACTGATGAAAAGGAAACTCTTGTACAATGTGCTTGGGAATGTCAGTTGTTGCACTGTCCATGGAAAACAGCATCAAAACATCTAAATATATAAAAATTAAAAGTATCTGGAAAGATTTACTACAATGGATTAGGCACTTGCTTTGCACACAGCTGATCCTGCCACCTACTGTCTTGAGTTATCTAGGGATTCTCCTACTTGAAAAGATAGCGATAAGCCCTAAGAACGAACAGGTATGGCACAAAACAAACAAACAAACAAACAAAAACATAACTAAAATGGATATTTATCTGAAGCAGATAATTATATGATTAAAATAAATATGAGCATTTGTAAGTTCAAAACAAAATTATTCACAGCAAACAAAACATGAAATTGACCTATGTGTCAACTGGAAAATAACCAGATGAGTGGTCATTTCACTCACTACTATATAATATGAAATTATGCTTTTTTTCTTTTCTTTTCTTTGTTGTTTGGGTCACACCCAGCAGTGCTCAGGGGTCACTCCTGGTTCTACACTCAGAAGTCGCTCCTGGCAGACTTATGGGATCAAATGAGATGCCAGGATTCAAACCATCATCCTTCTGCATGCAAGGCAAACACTATACCTCCAAGCTATCTCTCCAGCACGAAATTATGCTTTTCTTAATAACATGAATGAGACTTCAAATTATTTATGTAAATTAAATCAATAAGTAAAAGAAAATTAGAAAATAATTTTACTCATGAGTTGAAGATAAAGAACTAAATCAAATAAGCATTGAAAATCAAAATAATTAGTACCTGATAAAATAAAGAAAGAAGAGAATTGCCAGAGAAAAGATAAAGAAAGACAAAAAATTAATAGATAGGCTCTAAAACTGGGATGGTTATTGTAATGAGTCTTTTATAAATAAAGGGGCAAAGTTGTATTCTAAAATTCTATATTATTGTAGATATAGAAATTAATAAAATGTGTTTTTTAATTATTTGCAATACCACTCTTCTCATGAATTCATTCATTGCCTTACCAAAGATTTTGTTTACCCTGAGTTCATTAACATTTAACACAATCCTCAAAAAAATTACTTGTTATACTTTATTTTTTTTAACTTTCTTCCTAGGATATGTATTTTGTAAAAAGAAAAAAACTAATTTTTTTCACAGAGAAGTTATTAGTGTATTTAATTTGAGCTGAAAAATTATGAGAATAAAAGTGTGAATAAAAATTCAGAGAGATTGGGGCCCGGAGAGATAGCACAGCGGCGTTTGCCTTGCAAGCAGCCGATCCAGGACCTAAGGTGGTTGGTTTGAATCCCGGTGTCCCATATGGTTCCCCGTGCCTGTCAGGAGCTATTTCTGAGCAGACAGCCGGGAGTAACCCCTGAGCACCGCCGGGTGTGACCCAAAAACTAAAAAAAAAAAAAACTAAAAAAAAAAAATTCAGAGATAAAAATCAAATAGACTACAGTAGCCACATTTATTTTTTTACAAATTATGCTGATCAAAGGTGGATTGTTATCAGTATATATATACATATATATAAACTTATATATATATGTATATATATAAGTTTTCTCTAGAAAACTTATTTAAAGAAGGAGAATCTACCTCCACAGTTTAGGACTTTGTAATCAAAACTATTACTCCAATAGTAATTCTTTTATTAGAAACTAAATAATATAACTTTCAAATAAATAATGTGCTTAAAAGTTTCATCACTTTCCTTTGTACCACATTTTAGAATCAGCTTCTCCATAGTTCTTCAGTATGGAATGATGACTATGTAACCTTAAAACTTTTGTGTTGAAATCATAATTCTCAATGTCTCAATGTGATAGTGTTTAGAGATGGAGCTTCAGAAGGTATGTAACTCAAGAGTGGAATACTCATGATGGGATTAATTAACCAGTTTAATAGGAAAAGTCAGATTCCTTCTTCTACCTCTCATGTACCTTTCCTCCTCTGTCTCTAACCTCACTTATCCCTTCTTCCCTTTCCCTCTTTTCCCCATTCACCATTTCTCCTCCTTTCCCTTTTCTCTCCTCATATCTCTCTCACTGTCCTAGTCCATATCCCCCTCCTTGTCTCTCATTGGCTCTTTCCTTCCCTCTTATTTCCCATCTCTCTCCTCTTTCTCTCTTCTCTCTCTCTCCCTCTCTCTCCCTCTCTCCTCTCTCTCACTATCTCTCTCTCTCCCTCTCTCCCCCCTATATAAAGATGTAATGAAGAGCAAGTGCCTGAGACCCAGGAAGAAGGCTTATTCAAGAATCTGCTGGTATCCAACCTCAGACTACCAGACATCAAATGTGAGAAACAAATTCTTAAACTTACCAGACTGTGACAATTTATTAAAGTTGTTTTAAATGACTTGTACAGACGAAGCAAGCTTCTCTGAAGAACTAAATCTAGCTCTACGTCGAGCTCAATTATACTATATAGTATATAGTATATATAGTATACTCCTATATGCTATACTCCTACATATATTTTGTTTGTTTGTTTTTGTTTTGTTTAATTTTGGGTTTGATTTTTATTGTATTACTTTTATGTTTTCCTTCCTTTTTTCCTTTTTTTCTTAAAGAAAAGTCTCTAGAAGAACTCCGCTCATTTTTTGATTGTTTGAATTTTTGCCCCCCCCCTTTTTTTCCTTTCTTTTTTCCCCTCTTACCTTCAAACAGAAACACGTAACTTAACCATCTTGTTCGGCCTCACAAATTGAGGGGGAAATAATGGAGAGCACCAAGACCAAAAAATCGTATGAACATTGAGTAGAAGTAAAAAAAAAAGATCAGATTTAAACACCAAATCCAAAGTGAACTACAACAGAAATGATACCCAATCTACAACAGGCTAGACACAGAAGGGACCACTTATTCTAGCAGCCTGTGGGGAGGGGGCAAAGGAGAGGTGATAAAAGATGAATGCTGGGAACAGGGGAGGAGGGAAGACAATATTGGTGCTGGGAATGCCCTAATTCAATGTCACTATGTATCTGAAATACTACTGTGAATGATTTATAAACTACTTTGGTCAAAATAAAAATTATTAATATAAAAAAATAAAAGAAAATGAGAAAAAAGGCCCCCAAAAAAGAAAATAAGCCAAGGAAAGAATAAATTCTGTAAATATTTGATAAATGTATATAGTGAATAATATTCAAAATCACCACTTATTATACACTTATTAAAATTTAAAAATTTTGCTAAGTATCTTAAAAACTGATATTGTTAATAATAAAATTCAGCAGGTCTTCTAGAACATAAGAGAAACAAAAATATCACTCGTATATTTATTCACTAGAAAAGATATTTAAATTAAGGCCAAGTAAACAAAAGTCTAAAAGCTAATTACCTTAACTTAATCTAGTTAACAAGTGGCAAACCTAGGTAAGGATCAAAAAATATTTTTCTTTAATGCCCTCAAATAACTTTTAAATAACTGGTGAATATGGGGGCTGGAGAGATAGCATGGAGGTAAGGCGTTTGCCTTTCATGCAGAAGGTCATCAGTTCAAATCCCCGTGTCCCATATGGTCCCCTGTGCCTGCCAGGAGCAATTTCTGAGCATGGAGCCAGGAATAACCCCTGAGCGCTGCAGGGTGTGACCAAAAAACCAAAAAAAAAAAAATAACTGGTGAATATGCAGTGGAGAAATGTTTGCATATACGTGCTTATTTAAGAACAGTTTTCCTTTTAATGCATTTATCAGTCCATAATTATTAAACAGGAAAATTTGAAAAGACTGTTCTAATATTATAGTGTCTGCTTTTAATTATAAAAAAATTAAAGTATTTACCACCTTTTTATTTATGAATTGAATATAAATTATACCTGAAATGTTGCCAAAAGTATGGTCAAAATTTGGTCCAGTTGTTGGAGGAAAGGTGTGGCCTTGAATCCTTTCCCACTCATTATCATCATTTAGATCCTGGATCCAGAAACAAAAGCCATCTTCAAAATTACAATTAATTTTCTCATAGTCTGTAATTCAAAAAGAAAAGAAAGAAAACACTTCAAATTTAATTCACAATATAAATTAGTTGAGATAATTGTATTAGAAATATTCTAAAAAAATATTTTGACATTTTATATGATAATTAAGAGGTACTCATGAAATAATTATTAATTAACTTATTTCATTCTGTTTTAAAAAAGACTCAGAACTTCATTGCTGATTTTATTAAGTTAATGTTTCTTATGGTTTATAATGCCATTTACAAGAGAATAGTCTTGTTCTGTCTAGTCTTTTATTTGTTTTACATTTGATAATTTACACCTATATTTTTCCTCTTCATTTCTCACTAAGTTTAATAGTTCATTCAAGTTAAGTTGTTGAGAAACATTTTTAGAATTAATTTTATTATGCTTCTACTTTACTTGCCTTATAGAAAATTCTAATTCATTTGGTTGATTTATGATATTTTCAAATGCTCATTCTTTGAAGAACATCTAAAGAATTCAATTAGAAAAAAATTTCCTTATTTCTCTTAAATGGAGAGATGCATACATAAAGGCTTGTTATTTGAGAATAAAGGATTTAATGAGTTAATACTATAGGTGAGACACTTTCCTAAACATGTGTTTGATTCCAGGAATTACAAAAGTATCCCAGAAATGATAGAAGTTTCTCTGAACTTTGTCAGGTGTGATCCATGAGCACAGAACCAGAAATAAGTTCTGTTTCTGTCAGTATGGCTGAAAACCTTCCTATCTCCCTGAAACAACTTATTTTTCTAAAACAATTGACTCTATTACTTTAAAATTTAATTAATTATATTAAATCATGTAAAGATCCAAAGGTTAATTTAAAAAGAGCTACTTACTATTAAGATCGCTGCTGTTAAATGCAGTGTATGTAACATTAAATCCAACATACTCATTTTCATCAGATTGTATATTAAAGAGGGCAGTTACTTCATTGGAAAATATTCTGATTGTACCAGGATTCTTTTCCGAGAGAGAAGCTATAAAATAAAATAAATAACTGTCATTGTATATATTATTTTTTTATCTGTTGACACCATATTTATCGCTCAATCTATCTACTTACTGATCTAACACTGTGTTACTAAATAAAATAATTCATTCTAGGTTGAAATGTAGATAACCAATAGAGTCAAAATATGAAAATAAGAACATAGAAAGCCTAAATAGCACCAACCAGCTTAGTAAATCTTTAAATATTCTGGCATAATAAATATTACACCTCTTTATTATTTTTAATAATTTCTTTATTTAAACACCATGGTTACAAACATGTTTGTAGTTGGATTTCAGTCAAAAAATGTACACTTCCTTCTTCATCACTACAATTTTTTGGCCAACAATGACCCACATTTCCCTCCTCCCTCACCCCCTGCCTGTCTTTGGGACAGGTATTTTCTTTTGTTTTTTTGTTTTTTGGTGTCACATCCGGCAGTGCTCAGGGATTACTCCTGGCTCTATGCTCAGAAATCACTCCTGGCAGACTCTGGGGACCATATGGGATGCTGGGATTCGAACCACCATCCTTCTGGATGCAAGGCAAATGCCCTACCTCCATGCTATCTCTCTGGTCCCTGAGACAGGTATTTTATTTCTTTCTCTCACCATCATTGTCATGGTAGTTAGTGTAGTTATTTCTCTAACTGATAAGCTTCATCATGGGCTAGTCATTCTGACCCTCATCTTTATTGTCTGGGTACTATTACCATATTTTCTTTCTTTTTGTTAAATAGCCCCTTTATTCGCACTAGTATTGTAAAAAAATTTGAGCTGATTACATAATGAAAGTAAGAAAAACAGCTTATTTACACAATGATAGAGAAAAATAGAAAATTTTAAAGTTTGTCTGAATTTTCTATAATAAGAATAAACAGTTCAGCAAAGCATAGTAACAAAAGATATAATTGCATTCCTTTGGAAGAATTCCATAATTTCTCAACATAAATTATGATGATGACTATGTGAAATAGCAACCATTTTAATATTATGAAGATTGATAACATAGAGCATTACTCTATTTTTATAGAGAAGACTGATTTTTCAGTGCTAGTTCATATTCAATTCAGAATCAACAAAGAAGCAGCAGCTCATTGGTTTCCAAAAGTAAATTAAGTTTTCATTTTGATAAGGGAATTTACATTTGTGTCAACTTACCTCTTAAAATCTTGTTTGAACCCACACCTTCATAAATATCTAATATATCAGTATAATGTGTATTAAAAGAATTGAATTTCAGTGCAACAGAAAGTCCTTGGTTTACACTAAATTCAAAGCACAAAAAAAAATACCATAGTATTAGCAGTTAATAAAAGATTTTCTCTCCATTTTTTTCTGCTTTTTGTTTTTGGGCCACACCTGGCAGCACTCAGTACTCCTAGTTCTGCACTCAGTTCACTCCTGGCAGACCCAGGGACTATATGGGATGCTGGGAATTGAACCCAGGTCTGTCCCCTGGGTTGACGGCATGCAAGGCAAATGTCCTACCACTGTACTATCACTCTAGCTTCCAGAATTAAAAATTCTTAATGTATTCTAGAATTTTAAAAAATATTTCTAAAAGTAACTTACAAGGCCCATAAATGAAATTAGCATTCTTAACCAATGTGAAGGTATAGAGTGTACTAATGATAAGCACTTTGCATTATCAAAACCCTATACCTACTGAGGAATAATTTCTTACTTTGCCCTCTCCAGACACTGGCAAAAATGATTCTCTTATTGTGTCTATGAGTTTAAATACTTTAAATGATTCATAAAAATAAAAATATGCAGCATTTGTAATTTTGTAAAGGGTTTATTTCCCTGAACCTGATGTCTTCAAGGATCATCAATGTTGCAAATATAGGATTCCATTTATTCAATGACTGAATAACACAAATAAAATTTTATATGCATTGCCTTCTTTTAAATTATTTAGATGGTGGTAACTATTTCTGGATAAATTTTCCAAAATAGAATTTAAAAATCATGTTTTTAATTCTTGATGAAATTCCAAATTATTTTCAAGAACACTATTTTTACATTCTACACACACTATACCAGATTTGAATATGTAAAGAACTAGGAAGGTCCTGCTTCATACCTAACCAAATGAAAGTCAAAGTAATAAATATTTACTAAAGGGGATAAGATTCAGTGCTTGAGCAATATTCTCTAAAAATAGTATGAATAAATGATGTATTACCGAATAATCCACTGGCAAGCCACACTTGATGTGGAAGGCTTTGGATAATGGTCAGCCTGAAATGATCCTGAGGATCCAGTCAACAAAAATCTTCCATCACAAACAGTGGCTGTGAAAAAAGGCAATGAACATTATATGTAAACAATCTTGGAAGGTTTCTAAAATAAAAGAGGATTTCAATTGGCAATGAACATCAGAAATTTTTCATGACAAATATGTATGAGACTAGTGTACAAAACTGAAATGACCAAATGGGAATAAAGCAGAGCATATATTTAAAATCTACTGGTCATTTTCAAATACTCTTCCATCTCCCATTATAGAGTTCTGTAGAAAATCAATTAGTTCAAAAAGCTAGTACTCAAACTCTACATTTAGTATATTCTTACATATGTGTAAGAAGTTAAGTATATTTGAACTATAAAATTCAATAAATGAAATTAAATAAATAAGTACCAAATTTGATTTATTTCTCTAGTTAATTGGAGCTGGGATAAAATTTTGATAAGTATATGTCCTCCTAGGGTTAGAGAGAAAGGAGAGTTGAAATGATACTTTCCTACATGCAACTCACGCAAGCACCCACTCTGGTCTGAACCCTGCCAGGAGGGATCCCTGAGTGCAGAATCAGGACTTAGCCTTTAACACCACTAGATGTGGCCCCCAAACAAATAAACAAAAAGTATTATGTTCTCCTAAAAACAAAATTAGGAGATTATAGCCAAATTGGTGCCAGTGGTCTGTAAAAGATTCCATCCACCTACTCTATTTTTTTATTTTTTTATTTTTTGATTTTTCGGCCACACCCATTTGATGCTCAGGGGTTATTCCTGGCCAAGTGCTCAGAAATTGCCCCTGGTTTGGGGATACCATATGGGACGCCAGGGAATCGAACCAAGGTCCTTCCTTGGCTAGTGCTTGCAAGGCAGACACCTTACCTCTAGCGCCACCTCGCGGGCCCCACCACCTACTCTATTTCACTTGTTTCTTTTCTTTTCTTTTTTTTTTTGTTTTGTTTTTTTTTGTTTTTGTTTTTGTTTTTGGGCCACACCCGGCGGTGCTCAGGGGTTACTCCTGGCTGTCTGCTCAGAAATAGCTCCTGGCAGGCACGGGGAACCATATGGGACACCGGGATTCGAACCAACCACCTTTGGTCCTGGATCAGCTACTTGCAAAGCAAACGCCGCTGTGCTATCTCTCCAGGCCCCACTTATTTTTTTAAGTATAATTCTTGCTCCTTTTGTATATATTTGCTGTCCAGCTCACTATTTTTATTTGTCATGCCTGAAAAAAAATGTTTTGTTTCTATGATTAATAACTTTCTTCCATCTAATCCCTTGGTTTATTATATTTATAATTATTTTTTTTATTTTCACAGACTACTAGTTGTCTTTGTTACACTTTAATCATTTTCAAAAGATTAAAATTGTATTGAACACAAATCAGTATCCATATAGTAAAAATTGTCATTCTTTTAAAATTTCTATGTATTAAAAATTAAAACTTTTGATTTTACAATCTAAAAACAAAATCAAATTTTATGGACAGAAATAAGCTTTGTAACATTTTTTGGCAACTCTATTAAAGTTATAAAATTTAAGCTATTATGTAGCATCACATAATTTACACTTAACGTATTATTTTGTAGAATACTTAACCTATTTATTAAAGGTTAAACGACACTTTGATAATGGGGGCTAGGCATAGCCAGAGTTGCCCAGATCTTATTTCTGGTTCTATATTTAGAGTTTATATGTCTCCAAGCTGAGGTTGTTGTCAAGATACCAGAGATGTTGGGGATAGAACTGAGGTTGGCTGCATGCAAGGCAAATGCCTCAAACCTTATATCTCTATATCTGTTTCTATAACTATGTCTATATTTATATCCCTGGGCTTTACTTTGACACGTTATAAGTAAAATTAAGTTTAAAAATAATAATTTAGGAGTAGAAAGATATATCAAAGAACTGCTATAAATGTGCATGCAAGATGCCCCAATTTGATCTCCCTAAAATATATCAACCCTGATCACTGCCAGCAGCAATTTTGGAGCACCAGGCTGGAAAACCCCTGAGTAATCTGGGTATGATAACAATAGCAGATACAAACTAAAGCAAACTAAAAAAAAAAAAAAAAAAACCCTAGGTAGGAATAGATATTGATTCATTAATTTTGAATAACATGTTGATCCCTTGATTTTAATTTTACAAAAGAAACTAGTTCACCATTTTCAAAATAAGGATAATACAGCCATTGTTGAGTATGATCACAGGGTGGTCAGTATTTATATAGGTCACAGTGACTTTATAGTGTCAGAAAAATATTCAAATGAGATAAATATGACAGTCAAACAATCATCAGTCATTCTGACACAACCTCCAAACTGTTGTTTGAAAAGGGAAGGAATTTGTAAGATTTGTTTTCAGGAGTGTAAGAACGCTCCCCTGCTACTCCTTTTCCTCAATATTTAAAATTGTGTTAGTTCAGGGTATGGAAAAGGCCTGGATCAAATCAAAATTAATATTGATCTATGCCGATCCCCAAATGTATGTATGTTTACATACATAGAGGTAAGTAAACAATTTTTGGAGAACTCTTGCTAACATCCAAATGGCTTGAATACTGACTGGACAGGCTCTGAGTCAGCATATTTCTTTCTTTTAGGGCAAGGTAAAAGTAAACTTTCCTGCTGTTGCAATTCTAATCAGAAGAGGAAAACAATTTAAAGAAATCTTGATTCAGCTATCGTCAGCTATAAGTTGTGCAAACCTAAATTACTAAATATAAAAATAGAATCTGTGTGAGGAAGTCAACATTAATGGGACTCTATTAATAATGCCAACTAGAATTAGAGCTTACCGTTGGAGATAAAAAAGGAGAAAGAGCAAAGGTCAATTTCATATAGAGAAAATTCTCTTATGTGAAATTTCTATGACTGTAGATTGATGGATAAAGGCTATCATGTTGAAATTATGCTATTAGAGTTTGAGTTCTTATTCAAGTAAAGTACACAATGTTTTAGTATTAACCATGATTAATGACTAAATGAAAAATAATGATGAAAAAAGCAATGTATACACCTGCATCTAAGTAAGTTAAGAAAAATTGATTTAGTCATTGCCCGATTTCACAATCTTTAAACTTTATTTATTTCAGGGTTTGGGTCACACCTGGCAGTGCTCAGAAATCACTCCTGGTGGCGGTAGGGTGCTTGCCTTGCATGCAGCTGACCTGAGATGGACCGCGGTCAATCCCCTGGCGTCCCATATGGTCCCCCAAGCCAGGAGCGATTTCTGAGCACAGAGCCAGGATTAGCCCCTGAGTGTCACCAGGTGTAGCCGAAAAAGAAAGAAAGAAAGAAAGAAAGAAAGAAAGAAAGAAAGAAAGAAAGAAAGAAAGAAAGAAAGAAAGAAAGAAAGAAAGAAAGAAAGAAAGAAAGAAAGAAAGAAAGAAAGAAAGAAAGAAAGAAAGAAAGAAAGAAAGAAAGAAAGAAAGAAAGAAAGAAAGAAAGAAAGAAAGAAAGAAAGAAAGAAAGAAAGAAGAAAGAAAGAAAGAAAGAAAGAAGAAAGAAAGAAAGAAAGAAAGAAAGAAAGAAGAAAGAAAGAAAGAAAGAAAGAAAGAAAGAAAGAAAGAAAGAAAGAAAGAAAGAAAGAAAGAAAGAAAGAAAGAAAGAAAGAAAGAAAGAAAGAAAGAAAGAAAGAAAGAAAGAAAGAAAAATAAAGAAAAATCAATTACTCCTTCACTCCTGGCAGACTCAGGTAATTGTATGGATTACTGGGAATGGAACCCAGGATGGCCATGTGCAATACAATCACCCTACCGACTGTGCTAGCACACCAACTACTTTACATTTTATTTTATAACATGACCATAGAGCCAGAGCTATGGCGCTAGAGATAAGGCATCTGCCTTACAAGGACTAGCCTAGGAAGGACTGCAATTTGATCCCCGGGCGTCCCATATGGTTTCCCCAAATCAGGAGTAATTTCTGAGCACATAGTCAGGAGTGTGGCAAAAAAACAAAAACAAAAAAAAAACAAAAAATACCCATGACCATAATGTAATTTAACACTTCTAACTTAATTTAATTTTAATTTACATCTAATTATAGTATTTGTTGCAAGGCTATTTTAATTTTGTGGGTACAGTTTTATACATCTTCAAAAACTATGCTCTTATACTGCAACCTACCACCAAAGCACTAACTCACGTCTAACACATTTCATTTGAGTCCTCCCACATTATTTCTCTCCCCTTTCTGGTAATATCGCAGAGCTAATCTACAACTAGAAATATTCAGAGAATTAGGACAGCGTCCAATAAAAAGAAACTCAAACTCTAACAATGGGATCGAAGCTACCTAAGTGGGTAAAATGGAAAGGTTACATGGGTTGTGCTGGACACTAGTGTGGGGCTAGGTGATAATATTGTTTTCCTAAAACATACACAATTAAACTTTTGTTAGAATAATTGTACAGTAGGAATGTTACTTGCCTTGCATGCAGCCAACCACATATTTATTCCTCAGCATCACAAATGGTTCCTCTCAGCATAGAACTGATCTCTGAGCACAGGGCCAGAAGTAAAACTTTATTACAGACTGGTGCACTCAATTTAATCCATTCTAAATTGTTTTGGGGGGTGGGAACTATGCTCATCAGTAGGGATTACTCCTGGCTCTTCTCAGGGATCACTTCTGGATGTGTATCAAAGATCATTGGTGATGCTGGAAATCAAACCCAAGTCATTCTTCTGCTAAACTAATGTCTTACTTCTGTACTTTATCTCCATAATAAAATAGTTAATTTTAAAGTAAGATAAATGATGATCTGGTAGCTTAAGAAGTAAGGGGTATGAATGGCTAGTTTAGTTAACATGAAGGTTTAATAACACAAAATATACATGATATGGAAAAGAAATGATGTAGTTTAATGATGTCTTTAAAGGAAACCTAAGTTTGCAGTGATTCAGAGTAATGTTTCCTGGTCTTTTATTTTCAGTAGGGCAAGCTGTCAAACACATAATATTCCTATGGTTAGTTTCTGATAGGCATTGATATTAATTTATCATGAAAATTATGAACTTCATGACAATAGAAGCTAAGTAGTAGGTGGGTATAATTTCTGATTATTTAATTAATCTCAAACATGTTTCTTAATTTTATTTCATTTTATTTCATAGTTTCAGGGCTATATGTATAACTGATACACTTTACTATTTTTGAATAATGACATTTATTACCTCTTGATGGCACATTTATTACCTTGTGAAACCGAATTTGAATTGTTCTCACTGAAAAGCTTTTGGGAAATGCCTAAAATTCTTAGTAAATATGAATGTTGCATTTTATTTTCCTGAAGTAATGTATTTATATAAAATGATATAAAATATTCTGCACTTTCTTCCAATATTCTGAGTAAATTTAAAAGTATGTAGTTAAGCTTTAAATGTTCGAATTTTATCCAAAAACATTTGAATTGGAATTGCATAATAAAAATCTATTTAGTCAAATTATCTTTAGTTGAGTCAGTACTTGGAAACAAACCAACTGCATGTCTTTGAAATATGTCCAGAGTAGAGAGGTAATTCTTATAGCTTTAGTTTTATTGGAGTGTGAGTCTTCAGTTAATAACAAACAAGCAGAGAAGAGTGCAACAAAAATAGAATATAAAGGTAAATCAGATGGTAACTTGAGACATACATTTCAGGAACTAATTGAGATCTCAATTTAAAAATCAGTCAGAGAATCGCTTCTCGGCCTTTTGGCTAAGATGAAGTGTAAAATCATTCAGAAAAATACTGAATTCTTTAACTCATGTATTATATATTAGCATTTTAAGTAAAATTAAATACTGGAATTATTCTGACAATTTTTCAAATTGCTTATAATTTTGTATTTTTAGGGGCTGGAGCGGTGACAAGCGGTAGGGCATTTGCCTTGTATGCGCTAACCTAG
The DNA here is from genome assembly GCF_024139225.1 of Suncus etruscus. Taxonomy (NCBI): domain Eukaryota; kingdom Metazoa; phylum Chordata; class Mammalia; order Eulipotyphla; family Soricidae; genus Suncus; species Suncus etruscus. The sequence goes on along the minus strand of NC_064860.1, from coordinate 58,676,527 downwards.
GACAGACCGAGGTTCTATTCCCCAGCATCCAATATGGTCCACCAAGCCAGAAGTGATTTCTGAGCACATAGACAGGAGAGTGTTATTGAGTTTGGCTCCCCCCCTAAATTTGTATTTTTACATAAGTAACAAACTTTCACAATAAAAAAAATCAAAATGTATTTGTTGTATCACTTAAATTTATGCCTGAAATGCTTAATAATAATAAGTATAATAGCACAAAGGTAATGGCTATTATTATATTTTCACTTATAAGATGCCAAAATCTATGCATATAAAATAGATAAACATATTTTATTTGAGACATACTATATTAATAGTAAAGAATTACAACTCACATACATTTTCTCCCTTTTGTTTCTATGTCAAAAGACAAAGAAACATTAAAATTAGATTAGCAATTAGTGAATTAAGCCATAATATAGTGGAAAGAAAACAGCATTATTGTGAAAAAGTTAAAATGTTACTAAATACTTAGCAGTTTGGTGTAGTGAAATTCTCCAAACTATTTGGAGACAACAGTCACCCGTCACCCTTATTTGGTGACAGAAATTATGTCTATTGTGATCAAATTAATTTTTTCTTACTTTTGTCTAATATTAAGAAAATAAGTTTAGGGCAATAGTGACATTATAAAATAATATTATACTATCATCCTGGCTATTGGGAAATAACAATAAGTCTCTTGTAGCTTTTGGTATTGAAGAGTATATGTGTTGGGGCTGGAGTGGTGGAGCAGTTGGTAGGGCGTTTGCCTTGCATACGCTAACCTAGGACTAATCGAGGTTCAATCCCCAGCGTTTCATATGATCCTCCAAGTCAGGAGACATTTCTGAATGCATAGCCAGGAATCACCCCTGAAAGGCACTGTGTGTAGCCCAAAAACAAAGAAACAAACAAACAACAAACAAAAAGCAAACCAAACCAAACAAAAAAAGGAGTATGTTGATGGGTAAGGATTAAGTGTAATGGAGAGAGAGAGAGAGAGAGAGAGAGAGAGAGAGAGAGAGAGAGAGAGAGAGAGAGAGAGAGAGAGAGAGAGAGAGAGAGAGAGAGAGAGAGAGAGAGAGAGAGAGAGAGAGAGCAGGGTATTACTTACCACAGAGTTTATTGTCTTCATCTGAACCATTTGGGCAGTTTAACTCTCCATTGCAAAACTGGTCAACTGCTATGCACTTCTGAGTACCAGAACAAAGTCTTGAACCAGGTGGGCACTCTATCGAAATATTTCCTTTAAAAAATCAAATCAAATCTATAAGTTTCCTCAAAAATTTTAATTTCTAAATAATGAGGTATGGGCAATTTGAATAACTTCTTTGACATTTAGATTTTTATTATGAGAATATATCCTTTATAACACAAGAGTTTATTTCAGGCCAGGGAACTTGATCAAAAGTTTTAAGTGCATGTAAATTATATAGCAACCTGAAGCTTAATCTCTAGCATCACCAAATTCTTTCAACACATCAGGAATAACCTTCAGTCACTACCAGTTGTGACAAAAAGTGCAAATAAAACAATATTTAACGTAATGAAGTAATCACTGGTATAAATTTAGTAGTTTAAATTTGAAAAATTTGAAAAAAAGTTCTTTGCAGATCTTAATGTCAGTATTTTGTTTTTCATTTCTACCTTGTTAATAAATATTATAATTTTAATATTTAGTCTTTAACATTTATACTTTAAAGTTTGTTTCATATGCCTGTAGTAAAATTTGTGTAATGCTCATTACATCATTTTCTATATCTATTAGATACTTCACTTATTAAACAAATATTATTAGAAAATTTAGTGAATGAAGTAAAGACTTATATTTTGCAGAATCCAATTGATCAGTAGATTTATATTATAAGATAAAACAAATAAAAATTAAAATGAATGTGCATTGGAGGAAGGTAATGGTTAACTCCATATTTTTTTTCTTTGCGGGTCAGAGGTTTATAATGAGAATGATGCACACACAAACATACTCCATGATCTGGCCAATTTTGTACTCAGGTTTTTCAATCCTTTGTCTACTCCTTTTAAACATATAAGTTGAGAAATGGACCAAGAACCCACATTTTACTTTTATAAATTAACTTGGAAAGTTAATGTGTAATTCTAAAAGAAGACATACTAAGCCCACCAGATAAAGCCAAATACTTTTGTTTTTCATAATAGTGTGAGAATTTGAATATTTGTCTATCATAGGATAATAATGATGGCATAACTTAAAAATTATCATTGAGATTCATAGCATTTTTGTTATTGTTTTTAATCCTAATATCTGCACTATAGTGCCATCTTCTGGGTTTAATCTGTATATCCGTATTGGATTTTTCCTTACTCTATGTGAAATTAATTGGTGAAATTATATGTTGACTTAACAACAACTTAAATCATTCTAAGTATTTAGCTGACCTTTGAAAAGCTAAATATTAGGATATAATTCAGAAGGTGTATTATAAAATTTGTATTGCAAGTGTCATCTTAATCATTTTACATAAATATCTGTTGCCCATTGAGCTACACTGAGCTCCAAGTGATACCTTTGTCATTCTTAGCTTTTACTAATGATTATTTATTAATTAGAATTATTTATTATCTATATATTTGAATCATGTATTTTTAAAATTAGAAGGTAAGTAAATATTTACTAAGGAAATAAATTTTAGTGAGGAAGACTCATGTAGAGTATGAGCTATAATAGAAAACTGTATTAGGTAAGTATTTGAATATGAGGTTTAAATTAAAACATTTAGTAGGAAATCAATTTCCTTCCAAGTTCATAATTGAAAGCATCTCCACTTGGGCCAAAGAAATAGTTATAGGAATAAGATGCTTGTCCTTCATGCAACTCTCCAAGGTTAGATCCTTGTCCCTGCATATGGTTTCCTGACTCTACCAAAATTAAACCCTGAATATGGGGATAAAAGTAAGTCCTGAACATTTCTGGGTATGATCTAACCCCTTCATTTACTCTCCCTCAAATAAATCAATAAAGCATCTTTATATAAACCAGGTTTTGAAGTATGCCTCGAAACCCATCAGGCAGAGAGATGTATAAAGTATGTACAAGATAATATCACAAGAGCCCACTTATCATGTAATATATAGAAAATGAATGAGTTAAATTTATCTAGATGATTGGATGCTTAAAAAACGATAAGAATTTTTGTCAAATTATAGGTGATTGGTATTTATAAACTTTGTAATTTCCCATTGAAAATAACTGTATATTGTATACACTTGTGGTATGTGACATGTTCACATGTCAGTAATTTTGGTACCATATGGATGGAGAATAATGTAGGAAAAAATTATTAAGAAACTATGATGAAGGAAAGAGTTGAGAAGAACTAGCCTCATACAAAAACAAAAGAGGCAGCCATGGATTCAGTTAGTAGAATTAATGTAATTTATGGACCAAGTGACATCCTATCAAAAGGAGGTCTAGAGAGAATGGTGAGAATGATGTTCATGCTTTTGAGGTGGTAATTGTTTAGTTAAAAGGAATATTCATTAGAATAATAAGTGGTAAGATTAGAAAATGACTCAAATTTTAAATGTTTGACTTCAAAATAGAGATAAGCATTATACTTAGGTTTCATTCTCTCTCTCAACACTCTAATTCTCCTCTACACATAAAAGTGAGAAATTATTCTTAGTTAAATAAGTATAGACTATATGATGGAGACATAATCATTACATGAGAAATATAGTTTAGGATTAATAAATTATATACACACATTCATATATATATTTTATTTTGGGGGCTACACCTGCTGGTGCTCAGGTTTACTCCTGACTCTCTCTCTCTCTCTCTCTCTCTCTCTCTCTCTCTCTCTCTCTCTCTCTCTCTCTCCCCCTCTCTCTCAGAAATCACTCTTGACAGGCTTGGGAGAACTCCTGACTCTCTCTCTCTCTCTCTCTCTCTCTCTCTCTCTCTCTCTCTCTCTCTCTCTCTCCCTCTCTCTCTCAGAAATCACTCTTCACAGGCTTGGGAGAACGTGTGGGATGCAGGGTATCAATTCCAGGGCAGCCATGTGCAAGGCAAGTGCCCTATCCACTGTGCAGTCACTCCAACCCCTCAAATTATATTTTAACTAAGTCTTATACCTCCTCATCATGTTTACATCTATATAATTAAAATTTCCAGTAAACTATTGTTTAAGCCTGTTACAAAAATTTGATAGATGCCAGGATTCTTTTTCTTTTTTTAAGCATTTTTTATTCTTTTTTTAAAACAAGAATTACATTATTTAAAAAAAAAGTGGTCACAAGGTTGTTCATAAAAGGGTTGTTTATTTCAAAGTTATAAAGTTATTAATGATTCAATCATTATTGAATGTACAACGCCCTTTACCAGTATACATTTATCACCATCAATGTCCCAAGGTTCTCTCCTCTCTTCCCACTAACTTGTCGCTGGAGTTGACATTTAGCTCTCTTAATTTCTCTCTCCCTTTTTTTCCTTTACCTTTTAGACATTGTGGTTTGTAATATTGTTACTGAGGGTATTATGACTATCATTTATCTCCTTTCAGCATCCAATTCTTGTCTAGTCATCAGTTTCAACTATCATTGTCATAGAGGTACTTTCTCTGCTCTATTTGCTCCTGTGCTATTTATGGCAAGCTTCCTACCATGGATTGGTCCTCCTGGCTCTAGTTTTTATTGTCTCTGGATATTATTGATATACTATCATATATTTATTTATCTCCCACAAATAAATTCAATAATTCTATGGCTATCTCTATCAATCTGACTTATTTTATTCAGCATAAAACTCTCCATATCAATCCATGTCTATGAAAAACTTTAATGCAATCCTTAGGGTTGCCCATGATGTGTTTCAAAGAAATAGGTCAAATGCTTTTGATGTTCATGTAGAGCAATAAAACCAACAAATAGCTAAAGCAATCCTTGAGAAAAAAAGATGGGGGACATTAATTTCTCCAATATCAAAATGTGCTATCTCAGTAGTCATGAAAACAGCATAATATTGGAATAAAGACAACCCCTCTGATCAATGGAATATACTTGAATATACTGAGGACAGCTATGTGATTATTAATATTTGATAAAAGTGCAATAAATATGAAGTAAATCAGATTGTGTTGGGAAAAAGGTCAATGACATAAAAAAGATGAACTCAGACCTCTTTAATGCTGTGCAAGAAAGTCAAATCAAATTGGATTAAAGACTGTGATATTAGTACTAGTTACAAAAGTCAAATCAAATTGTATTAACGACTGTGATATCAGAACTGGTTTCATATGGTATATGTAGAAAAATGTAGGTAGAACACTCCATGACATTGAAGGTAAAGGCATCTTCTAGGAAGAAAAATCACTGGCTTAGCAAGTGGAAACAAAGATAAACAAATGGGACTACATTAATCTAAGAAGCCTCCTTACCGCTAAGGAAATAGTGACTAGGATATAACAATTACTCACAGATTGGGAGAAATTATTCACCCAATACCCATCTAATAAGGGGCGGATTTCTAAGATAGACAAAACGCTGGTAGAGTTTAGCAAGAAAAAAATCTAATCCCATGCAAAAATGGGAAGAAGAAATGCATAGAAATTTCTCAGAAGAGATAAGATGTCCAAAAGGCAAATTAAAACAATCCACCTCTTTATTACTCAATGTGCAGATGCAAAATCAAAGCAACAGTGAGATACTATCTTTCACCATAGATACTAGCACATGTCAGAAAAACAAGAGTGGGGCCGGAGAGATAGCATGGAGGTAAAGGCGTTTGCCTGCATGCAAAAGGACAGTGGTAGGAATCCCGACATCTCATATGGTCCCCCTTGCCTGCCAGGAGCGATTTCTGAGTAGAGAGCCAGGAGTCACCCCAGAGTGCTGCCAAGTCTCACCCCCAAACAAAAACAAACAAACAAAAACAAGTGCAACAGTGCTAGTATGGATGCAGGAAGAGGGACTCTCATTCCCTGCTGGTGGGAATATTTACTGATTTGACCTTTTGTGAAAAAATATGGATAGTCTTCAAAAACCTAGAAACTGAGTTTACTTATGAGCCAGCAATGCCACTACTATGAACATATCTTGGGAACCTAAACATACAGTTTAGAAAAGCCCTCTGAATTCCAATTTTCATTGGAATTCTGAATTTTCATTCTGAATTCCAATTATTTACGATATCCCGAATCAGAAATTTTAAAAATTACAATTTTATTTTCCCTATTAGTTAACTAAAAGTAATAGATCTGGTTATTAAATTTGTATGAGCCAAATTCAACCCAGATTCTTATAGCATACTAAGTAATGAATGGAGAATCTGAATCCATAAATATTTACATTCAGAAACCAATTAATTTCACTATGCTGTAACAGAAAAAATAAATTTACCTTATAGAAAATCTCATCACTTTTCCAGAAAAGATTTATTCTTTTTAACATACATATACATCTCTATGTATATACACTATTTCAAATAAAATAATAAAAAAATACTTAAAATTGCAACCTATGGTGTTAGATAACTAAGCATTTCTTAGTCTTCATGCTAGAGCGTGCTCAGGTTCTTATCCTTAGCATTGGGTTTAAGATAAGCAAGATGGGAGCACAAAAGGGGTGGGAGAAGAAAAGATTTGAGAGATTCATTTTCTTTCCTGGAAAAATGTCATGGCCATTTGCCACTTAATTGGTGATTTTTCTTAGATTTTTTTTTTAATTTACTTTCTCTATCTACTTTAACCCCATCTAGTTTTCTCTTGTCTTAGCTTGTCTTCCAATTTCAATTCTTCACTCAATTATCTAATTCTTTTTTTCCAATGTCCTCAAATTGCTCTCCATAATGAAAATGTTTTTCATACAAGATTGAGTAAGAGCATTTTCTATAATCATTGCCTACACAGTAAACAAAAGTGGTATAGAATAAGATATAATCTAGACAATCTTTAAGCATATGAACAATTGCTCAATCAGATCCTTTAGGCACTCAGCAGGAGCCAAGAAATAAATCCATGTGCTAAAACTTTAGTTTCCATTTCTCTCCTCCTGTGTTCCAAAAGGTTAGTAAAATTTTATGGTAATTGGCAACAAAGTCTGTTGAAGAGTAGAATTTTATCTTTCTATAAAATGATTTGAACCAATACAAAAATTCTCTTTGGCAGAATTTATAATAGTATTCATGCTAAGTATATGATGCATGCATTTGTTGTTTTTTCTCAAACTTTGTCTTTTAGGCATATAAAAATGGGAATAAACTTAATATCCCCGAAAGTCATACTGATAATAAATTACTGCTTGGAAACAGTGGTTTTCAAGTTTAATTGCCTCATTCTCCTTCATAAATCTATAGTATCTTGCCATATAAGAAAAATAAATGGGAAAGATGATTTGGGATTCATAAAGTGTTTGGCTCCAATAAAATAAGGAATATAATATTTGACAAATACTTACCTCATGATTAATCTTTGGGGACTGATAAAAGTAATTTAAAATAATTTCCATTAATAAATAAGCTCAAAAACAGACGTTTTGTCAAATTAAAAGTGAGTATTACTGAGTTTGATTTTCTGGCTTTAGTCAGAAATACTTTAAAAGCATTTAAAATACTTTGCAAAGTATTTAAAATACTTTGCAAAGTATTTTAAAGTAATTCAATTTCATTTTAATACCTTAAAAGAGAGAAAGGAAAAGGGATTTAACTCTGTATCTCTCCTTTGTGTCAGTAACAATTGAGATGGTCCAGTGTAATTGTATACTATAGGCTTAGTTCTTCACAGTACCTCTATATATATATTTGATTTTTAACTATCAGATAATAAATACAAATTCAGAAAAGCTAGATCACTTATTAAATACTGCACATAAAATAACTAATGTAATTCTTAAATGGCGAATGCATCCATGATCTTTGCAAAAATTAAGAGTTGTACATTTCTTTTAGGTCTCTTATTTTGTGTGTGTGTGTGTGTGTGTGTGTGTGTGTGTGTGTGTGTGTGTCTAAGTGTCTGTGTATCTGTGTTTCAGAACTTCAATCCATTCAGGAATGATGCCTAAGATTGAGACAGGGAGAAATGCAACAGGCCTATCTGCAGGAAAGTTGGGACTTAAAGGGAGACAAGACGAGTTCCTGGAGGCTTCTGGTAATTGCCAAGCAAGGGAAGGCAAGCAGCTGGGTGCCAGGCCCAGTTGGGCTGTGAGCCCACCGGCACTCACCATAGCTTCCATGAAAACACTCATGCTGGTAAACTCTTGGCTGAGCCACCCAGTATTTGGCCTCTGTGTCAGGCCTGAAGCCTGAGCCCTAAGCAGGCCAGCATTCCCAAAGATCCCTAAGTGGTGCACAGATGAGCTGCATGAGCTATAAATCTTTTCCTTAGGATAAAGTAGCTTCTACACAAACACACAAGCGAGTACCAACGAGATCAAAAGTGGAAGGAAAATGAAGCAGATACACTGAAATCGATGCTTCTCAGCACACCCCCATATGCACCTTCTTCCTCTGTATGGGGCACTTTGAGAATTCTCCCGCTGGAGGTGCTACTATTCTCTCTTTCCTCACATTGCCTAAATCAGACTGCTCTACCCATAAAACAAAACCACTACCAAGGATTGTTATGCAACAGTCACTCAGTAGGCAGCAGAGGGCAACTGTGAGCTGGACAATAAATAGGAAAAGACTGGCACCTAGTGGGGGTATGGAGGACAGGACAGGTCTTTGCTTAGGTTTTTGGTGAGCCCTGCCCTCTTCTTAGATAAATTTGACCCTTTTACAAAAAGCTTCCTAGTGGGCAACAGCCAAGGCTACCAGCTAGAGTTGGTCTTTATTTTTATAGTAAATTTTCATAAAAAGTGAAATTGAGATTAGTTGTACACTTAACTTATTTCTATAGTTTTCAAATTTTAGAAAAGGGGATTTCTGCTCCAATTTCCATGGAAAACAAATACAAGTCACCCTGTTTTCAATCCCTTCATAACCATTTCTTAAGGCAAAGCAAACTAGGCATACAGTTTAGCCACTGTTCATTACTCTATTCACTATTCTTCAGGATTGTGTGTATTTCTGCATGTGTGCTTGCTTATGTGTGTAATTTAAGTCCAAATGTTTCTACATTTAAAATAAATTTTCATAAGTCATTATACATATATCCTTAGGACCTTTTAAGCACTTAGCGAGTCCTTACTAATAAATGTAGACTAGTGGATCACTTAATAGATCAATGGAAAATTAGGTATTAGTTAGGATATTTATTGCTGACTTCTAAAGTTAAATAAAACCATTTATCAAGATATGCCAAGGAGCTGGAGCAATGGTACAGCAGGTAAGGCATTTGCATTGCATGTGGCCTCCCCACATTTTATTCCTGGAATCCCATATTGTCCCACAAGCACTGTCAGTAATAATTCCTGAGTGCTAAATTAGGAGTAAAATGAACATCACCACCAGGTGTGGCCCCAAAACAAAAACAAAAAATATGTTAAAATTACTTAAAATTTTATTACAAATTCTCAAAGCATGTTTTGAAAGTTTATTGTTGGTGACTTTATACGTCATAAATAATTTGGCACATTGTAGAGGAACATAAATGTTTGAAAGCAGTTTTATATTTCAATATGTTGTTTTGTTATATGAATAAAACCTAAATGCACTTCAGGCAGGTTTATTCTACCATAAAATATGTCGATAAGCTTCAGTGGTATAATGCCTTGTTTTTATATAATGCATTTGGAACAGTGATTCATGTATTACTTTGCATTTCAAACATCACACCATCCGTTTTACCCAAGAATTATTTTCTTAGCCAGAAGGCATTTATAGTTCCATGAATGTTATTTCCTGCAATGTATATAACATTTTATTTAAATTCTAATGATATGTAAAAGAGTACTACTTCAGAAACTAAATATTTGTGTAATATTTTCTTGATTTGGTTTACTTAACAATATGAACAGTATTAAAGTCAATCCTAAACTCATTTAACATAAAGATTGCTAAGATCATAAATATCACTTATGGTCATAAAAGTCACATATAAACAGGCCTATAGACACAATTATGTAAAAATCTAGAGAAATTGCTATAATAGATATATTAAACATACACATGGAAAGTTTGCAAAGACTAGGCAATTTATAGTCATAGGGAATGATAGTATTTGCCTTGCACAAAGCCAATCCTGGTTCTATCACTGGAAGAACATATATGATCTACCTGAACACTGACAGAAGTGATGTCTGAGCATAGAGAAAAGAGTAAATGCTGAGCACTGCCTAGTGTAACCCAAAAGTCAAATAAATAAATAAATAAATAAATAAATAAATAAATAAATAAGTACCTGATAAAAGTAGAAATAGATAAAGCCAAGGTAATGGTTAGCATCTGTACTATATAAAGAGAAGCAAACATGCCTAAATTCCATGCAAAGGGAATAATCAAATAAAAATGCATGGCTCACATTTGTCACTTTGGGGGGGGGGGTTTGGATCACATCCAGTGACGCTTAGGGGTTACTGCTGGCTATGCTCTCAGAAATAGCCCCTGGATTGGAGGACAATATGGGACAATGGAGGATCGAACTGCGGTCTGTCTTGTTAGCGATCTGTCCTAGGTTAGGTTGGGCAAATTCCCTACCACCTATACCACCACTCAGGCCCTGGAAATTGACACTTTTGTGGCAGGTGTGGTGCAGTAACACTGTATACTTAAAACAATGACCACAGTACCATGATATTTTTATTACATTTCTTAAACAAATCTAACTTGAATGCTACTGATCTAAAATTCATTATTATAAAAGTCATCATTCAATTATTTTTAAAACTTTACTGCTCTCATTCCTAATAAGTAAATAAGTAAATTTATAAATGCCTTGGTTTCATCCCTGTCTAAGAATTTATGATCAGAACCTTCTTTGGGAATACCACACACCCAGGATGTACACTCACTGCATGTGTAAAATACAGATATATATTCTTTAAAATATGAAAGGAACACAAGGATTTGAAATGTATATATTAATACATGAAACTAAGCATATGAAGTATTATAGATAATTTCCTAACCGGGTACTTAGTGTTAGACATTTTAATACATAGAAAAATCATCTCTGGTATAGTTACAAAAACAAATACTTTCTGAACATCATATGGTTTGATACTCAACAAGATGCATTTTTCAAAAAGCAGTGCGTACTCAATTTGTAGGGCTTATTGAAGGTAAGTTATATGAATCTGTTGAAGTAAAGCCAAGTTGATTTCACTAATAAAATATATATAATATTATTATGCAATGTATGTTAAAACAGACTGCTGTTTGGGTATTTATTCAAAAGGCATTAGTCTCTTAAGATTTTTTTATGGTAAAAGTTTTCTTTATTTCATTTCTTTAACAGTTTGTGTTTGAATATTCCATAGTAATGGACAATGCTTTTTGTTTAAGTTGGATTTTAACAAACCTAAAATCATATCTTTTGAACTGAGACATGAAATACATAAATTGCCAGTTATCTTTGTGTAAACAATTGGCAAGGAATGTCTCATTTTAAAGTGCAATAGACAGCAGTAGGGCGTTTGCCTTGCACATGACTGACCCAGGACGGACCTGGGTTCAATCCCCGGTGTCCCATATGGTCCCCTAAGCCAGAAGATATTTCTGAGTGCAGAGCCAAAAATAACCTCTGAGTATCACTGGGTGGGGCCCATTCCCCCCAAAGTGCACTATATAAAATATGAATTTATAGAATGTAAACAGATTTTAGATTTAGGCTAATTTTAATTTGAAAAAGTTCAAATTACACAAGTGAAAATTAAACTTAGAAATCTGAAATTAGATTTACTTATGCTTATAAGTAAATTTGAATATAGTTCAGCAAATTAAATGTCACTTAATCTTATGGAGAATATTCTTGAGTAGATGGAGGAATATATTTTGTCATAGTCACAATATCGTTCTTGTTAACTGAGAGGTATGATTTTATCAAATGCATACATTTGATCTTTGGACCTCAAACAGCAGTGCTTGAGGCTTACTTCTGACTCTGTGCTCAAAAATTACTTTGGTCAATGATCATGCGGTGCTAAGATCAAACATGAGTCAGTAGCCTACAAGCACTGTCCCCACTGCACTGTCTTTCTATCCCAATAAATACCTTTTAAAACTAAACACTCACTTTTCCAAAATAACCTAACAGATGGTAAATGCAAAACTAAATTTTAATATTCTCATCAATTCATTTGCCATAGCTCAACTTCAAGGTCTTTTGTGTATTCAAACAAATGTAGCAATAAAATTAATGGGGTTAGGGAGTCCATGAAAGAAGTAATCAACATTCTTCAAAGATAAGACCATTCTAAACAATCTAGTATAATTGTTATGAGTACAGAACTTAAGAATAGAACATCTAGACAACAATCCTCTACTCAGTACTGTATAGCTGTGTGACTTAAAGTTATTTAGCAAAAGCTATGCATGCATTGGTATTCTTGGCTGTCAAATGGAGATATTAAAACACTATGTGATCAGATTGATATGAGGAGTAAACACATTAAAAGATAGCACTTAGGAACTCTAATATAAAAATAAAGTAGTTTTCAAATAATTTAAATTAATGGTATATAGTATCTGTTTTGTCCCAACAGCTATAGAAAGGAGGACCAAGCCATTCTTAGAGAAGTATAAAGAAACTTTAAAACAGAACTATATGAATCAGAGAGGTAGCACAGAGGTAGGGTGGTTTGCAGTTTACGTGACTGACCCAGGAAGGAACAAAGATCAATCCTTGGCATCCATATATTTCCCCGAGCTCAGCCGGAGTGATTTCTGAGCACAGAGCCAGGAGTATCCCCAGAGCACCACTGGGTGTGGCTCCAAAACAAAAAACAAACCAAGGGCCTGGAGAGATAGCACAGCGGCGTTTGCCTTGCAAGCAGCCGATCCAGGACCAAAGGTGGTTGGTTCGAATCCCGGTGTCCTATATGGTCCCCCGTGCCTGCCAGGAGCTATTTCTGAACAGACAGCCAGCAGTAACCCCTGAGCATCACCGGGTGTGGCCCAAAAACAAACAAACAAACAAAAAATCTAAACCAAGCCAAACTAAACCAAACCAAACCAAACCGAACCAAAACAAAACAAAACAAAACAAAAAACAACCAAACCAAAAGGAAAAAAACATCTGATATGAGACTTTTAAGTTTTGTTTTTCTGCATTCTAATTAGTGTGGATATTTAAACAATGATTATATTTTTAAACATCTAAATACAATAAAGAATCACAAAGAACGGTCACAAATTGTAAATTATTGTGTGAATTCATCAGGAAAATATTTTTTTGCTACAGTCTATTGTTGGGTGAAGGGTGCTGAGTTCTTGGAAAGTAATAAACCAAGATGTGAATCAAAAACTTTTTCTGCCACTAATTTTTTTTTTTTTTTTTTTTGGTTTTTGGGCCACACCCGGTGACGCTCAGGGGTTACTCCTGGCTATGCGCTCAGAAGTCCCTCCTGGCTTGGGGGACCATATGGGACGCCGGGGGATCGAACCGCGGTCCGTCTCCTAGGCTAGCACAGGTAAGGCAGGCACCTTACCTCGAGCGCCACCGCCCGGCCCCATCTGCCACTAATTCTAAAGTAACAAAAGACATTAAGATTGGACCCACTTTTTTTTGACACAGGATCTGAGGCTCCATAGTACTCCAAATGGTTCTAGTGCAAGCTCAGTGAATGCAAGAATCTCCAGAAAAAAAGCTCCAGTAGGATAAAGAGGCTGTGATAAGAAACTAAAAGTGGCCCAACAAAGTTCAATCTCTTCTCTTTGACAGCATCCTAGCCATTGACAGAAAAAACTATAAAATTAACTTTGCAGAGACAAAGTTCTAGAAGGACTTTCTGGGGCTTATTCTCAGAAATCACTCCTGGCTCAGGGATCATATGGGACACTGGGTATTGAACCCAGGTCCATCTGGGTCAACCATGTGCAAGGCAAAAGCCCTACCACTGTGCTATTGCTCTAGCCCCTATAAAGATTTCTTTTTTGAATAAGATAGTGCGTCTTATCAAACTATTAAAATTTCTTGCTTCTTCCCTGCCTTTTTTATGTTCTCTGTTAGAGACTAGACTTTCCCTTGATTTAAAAAATACGATCAAATATATGGCTATCAGAAATGAATGAATGCCATTTTCTTATAAATGTTTCTAAAAACAGAGTATATTTGATTAATGATAGGAATTTAATAATACCTGAAAACATTTATTCATAAAATATTTCCATAACCTCCTTTCTATTTGATAGTTTACAAGCTTTTCTCACTATTTCTCTTAAAAAAATTTCCCACATTTTCCATTTTATATGTAAATGTGATATCTAAAGCAACAAGACATATACCAAAATTCAAGAGTAGATACTAACTGCTTTCCTGATATATAACTAAAATTTTAATTTCATAGCCTAATGATTCAAAAAATAAAATAATGTTCAGAGATACCTGTGATCTCAATACTGTTCAAATCAATATGGAAGGTGATCAGTTGACTGGATTTATTTGCTTCAATGCCTTGAATCAGTTCTTCTTTTACATTTTCATTTGCTACCCACTGGGTGAAGAAAAGGTTGAATATGACTATAACACTGCCATTTCTGCAAAAGCAAAATATGACATAAAATGAAAATTTACTCTTCTTAGTTTTCTGTGCTAAATTTGTGTAAGATGTCTCAAATTTTCTAGAGTATCACCTTATTAATCCACACTGGTTTTGATATATTATGTCAAACATTATCTCTGTTACACAGATGGTACCAAAAGAAATAAAAGCTATTTTTTAAGAAGACAAAGACTCAAAGTTGTTAGTTATTCCATTGGAATTTAAGTTTTCTGAGTTCTCAACTAGCATACTAATTCCTTGTTAAGCTTTTCCCTAGTCATTTCTGTCAAATTATACAGAATCATATGGCATTATAGCATTTATTTTTAATTTAAAGTTTGAAAGAAAAGGGTGTAAATTTGTCATTTTTCAGAACTGATTTCTAAGTAGTAAGAAATCTAAAATAATTTCACAAAATTCAAAAAATGTGCTACATAATTTATGAAGGCCTATGTATATGCAAGCTCACATATAGAAACAAATTCACATCTAATTTATAACTATAGAAAAACAAACATACATACTATTTTTGAGGACATAAGATATTCAGTTTCATGGCCAAAAGTTGAGGTCATTTTAATTGTATCATCTTTGACCATAGCATTAAAATGTCATTATATGTTCCATGACATCTTACTATTTTGTCTCAAATAATCTCATTTTTATTTATATCTTGTTCTTGCACATGAATTAAAAAGTTCTGATTTGGGGATTTGTTTATCTTTTAAAATATATAAAAGTTTTAAAATTTTAGGGCTGGAAAAATAATACAGCAGTAAGGGGTTTGCCTTGCACATGCTGATGCAGGTAGGATGGACCTTGGGTCAATTCCTGGTGTCCCATATGGTCCCCCAAGCCAAGAGCAATTTCTGAGCACATAGCCAGGAGTCACCCCTGAGTGTCACTGGGTGTGCCAACACAACAACAACAACAAAAAAGTAAAAAATTTACCCCCACCAACCTTTGTATTTTTCTCTCACTTGTTTACATATCTACACATCTTAATTTATCATTTTAGAATACAACCATTTAAAGACAAACACACAAGTAATATTCATTCTTTACCTCTCAGTCAACAAACAATAAAACACATTTGGGTTTTTCAGAGTCAAACTAATGGGGCCGGAGTGGTGGCATAAGCAGTAAGGCATCTGCATTGTATGCTCTAGCCAAGAACTGTCAGCTGTTTGGTCCCCTGGCGTCCCATATAGTCCCTCTCACCAGGAGTGGTTTCTGTGTGCATAGCCAGAAGTAACCTCTGAGTGACACTGGGTGTGGCAAAAAAAAAAAGGACTCAGACTAGTGAAAATCTAGTTTTGCATTGAAAATTACTTATTCTCAAATTTAGACAGTTATACACATCCTTGCTATATGTTAAGAAACTGTTACTGAGATTCTTTCAAGGAGAAGGAAAAAAAATCTGAGTAGGAGAAAAACATATATGAAAAGATGGGGGTCAAGTGGTCTCTGGTGCATTGATGGAGATTTACAAAAAAGGAGAGAACTAAATATATGAGCCAAAGTCAACAACAATGGAATCAAGAGACCCAAATTCTAGCAATCTAAACTGTAAATGGGCCTTGTTATACTGGCAGGCTGGGGTTTAAATCATGGTGGTTGGGAAACATTCTGAGAACATGGTAGAGGAAGATTGACACTGGCCATGATATTGGCTCTGATTTTGTATGTCTGAAACCCAATTATGAAGGACATTGCAAATCACAATAATTTTTATAAATTCTTGAAATATGTTGCTAACTCCAAAAGAGTGCTTTCTCTATCCCTATATTTAATAATTTTAGATTCATTTCTTCCTCCTATCATTATGCAAAACCATTCTAAAACTAATATGTTTCTGAAATATTGTAGTTGTTCATTATTTTCCATAACTTAAGTTCACATATTTTTGGCGATAATTTCTTTTTCTGTAGCTAGATTTTTTTTAATTTTTGCAACAACCAGTATATTGTGTTGTAACATTTGTATACTATTTCTATTAAGCAACTTACAGTATTAAAATGCTTATCTTTCTTATGATTAGCTTAAGTTGTTGAAATAATATCTTTCAAGCATAAAGGCTTTTTAATAACTAGTTCAGGGTCCAGAGATATAGTTCAGGTAAAAGGTCACTTGCTGTGCATGTGTTTGACAAAGTTCTCTCCCCAACACCTCAGATGTTTTCTTGATCATAGCCAGGAGTTGTTCCTGAGCACAAAATCATCTGTCATCCCTGAGCACAGCTGTGTGTTCCCCTATACCCGATAATATTTATCAACACCAATAACAAATAAACTACATAAGTGATCCCAGATTTAGCCACACATGGAATCATTTTTATTATGATTTTTGATTTTAAGTAACTGGATTTTGTCAAAAAATGTTGTTTCTTTTTTTCCAACTTCTAGAATCAAACCCAAGACCTCAAACATGCATGGCCAATTTCACTACTGCTAAGTCAGATTCCATGAACTTTTATTACATTAGCATGTAATTGCTTTTATTCCATATCTTTTCATGATAATCTATACATTTTTCTAAGCATAACTCTTCAAATTTTTCCAAAAATTTTGACTTTTTCCAGTTATTAATCAATCATGTTTTTCATGATAATCTATAAATTTTTATAAGCATTACTCTTCAGGTTTTTCCCAAAATATTGACTTTTCTGGTTATTAATAATATTTATGATGTTTCAATTTATGATGTTCATATAACCAGATCAAAATCATGAATATGAGTGGTGAAAAATTTCTGGAAAACTTTTCTTTTTTTTTTTTTTGGTTTTTGGGCCACACCCGTTTAACCGCTCAGGGGTTACTCCTGGCTAAGCGCTCAGAAATCGCCCCTGGCTTGGGGGGACCATATGGGACGCCGGGGGATCGAACCGCGGTCCTTCCTTGGCTAGCGCTTGCAAGGCAGACACCTTACCTCCAGTGCCACCTACCCGGCCCCTCTGGAAAACTTTTCATATATATCATATAAAATATTTTATTAGTTCAAAAAATTGTCTACATGTTATTTCTGGTGCTGGCGCATCCATGACGGTGCTTAAGATAAACTATAATTCACAAATAAACAACCCCATGTTTTTTTTAATCACACCATTGTGACCACACCACAGATTTAAACCATGCTAACTCCTCTAGCACATTTTGGTTATATTAGATAATAAGCACTATTGCTTTAGGTGTTTTAGCCATATTTTTCTGTTACTAGAAATAAAAACTAATAATAAGCAGGAAATTCTCACTTCTCATTTCATATTTTAAACAGAAGTTCCAGGAAAGGAAGATTGTTCCAATGTTGACCATTCTACCAATAAGGCGACAGAAAGCCTCACAGATGATACACATATATTTGACAAGAGTTATACAGTTTATTCATATCAGTAAAGGGAAAATAATTGGGATTTTTTTCTCTATGTCCTATTAGAAAGCTTCCAGTCTCCCTCCAACGGCCAATGCTCTCATTTTTTTACTAGAAATAACAATGTAATTCATTTACCTAGATTCACCTAGATGTAGGCAGACTTTATCATCTTGATAAAGTCTTATCTCCATTTCTATGAATAAAAAAGATAGCTGCTAACTTTTCTCATTTTGATGTGTTTATGCCAAAAGGGAGATTGTCACAGGGAACTATTAGTGCATATGAGGGGCCGAGGTGTTAATACCGAGGAGACGATCCCAGAGCATTTTATTTACATGAACTCTGAACAGGGATTTATAGGTGATACATTAAGTTTCACAAATATCACTGTTAATGAACTCTCTCCCATTCTTCCATTTTTTTTAACTTTCTGTTCTCTTGCTATTTCTTAATAATTTTGCTTTCTGATATTCCAAAATAAATGTATTGTGATCAGTTATGTCAACAATGTAATACATTTTCTTTAAACAAATAATTAAAAAGATAGCTGGATTACTTTGGAGGAGACAATGATTTTATTTTCAATTTTGGATATATATTCCAAAGAAATAGAGTTCTCTTTTTTCCTTCCCTGTACACTTTCCTACTTACTTCCAGCTCTCCCCTTCTTCCCTTCCATTATGTAATTTCCTCCATTTTATTTCTCCTTTCTTTTTATTTTGTCTTCTCATCCATCTTTCTGTATCCTCAACCTCTTATTATACAAATCTTTAAATAAATAAGATGAAACATAATTAAAAGAGAGAATAAATAGCATTTATAATTTTCTGGCTTCAATTACACAGTTTAACTTTGTTCTTAATTACACATCAATGGGTCTTCTGACTACATTTTCATTTTCTCTTTATTTAATTTGGACATGTTTAATATGATTGAATATAACTTTTATTTTAAATGTATTGAGGACTAAGAGCATGAGAGTTTTCAACAAACAAAATACTAATCTGGATTTTTCCTTTGTTGAGTTGAACATAATTGAACTACTTTATCCTCAGACATAAAACATTTTGTATAAACTATGTGTTTTTGTTAGTTGTGAATTATACATTGCCTTGAATAATTTATACTTTTCAAGGACAAGAAGGAAATACCCTAAATTAAGTTGCACTCCTTAAAATTGTTTCTTCTATGTAAATGTTGATATAAGAGATGCATAGTAGAAACCAGAAAAACCATAATAAACATTTCATTTTTACTTAATAAAAAAAAACTTAAGGTATTATTTGGGTATAGGAATGATCCCTATCATTATTCCTGAAACTGATTTTTTACTGTGGGATGAGAATTTCATAGAGAATTCAAAAGACAATCCCAGCCATTTTTATTTTAAAGTAGTTGTCAGTTAAAATGTAAGTAGATATTTTAAGCAGGTAATGGTATTATAGAGGAGAACTTGTATGCAATAATAAAATTGTTTCTTATCTTTTATTTTGCTTACTAGTACCAGCAACACTGAAGTTTACTGACTAAACCAAAGCTTTTCCTTTCGTCATCTCTGTTCAAAAGACAAAATAAGCTGCCACAAACAGTAAATCATATTTCATTTAAAGGGTAGCCTGTTAAATGCTTTGTACCAATGCAGTCTCCTTTGCACATTATCAGAAAATCTTCCCAGATACAAACAAACTGTTCATCTATAAATTTGTGTACACACACAAAATACACACATACATGTATAATTACAAGTATAAACTGGCAGAAGGTTAAGACTACATAAAATAACATTGTTAAGATGAATAGACTATTGCTTAATGATTAACAGTAGTCTAAATAATAAGATTTGACCATTTATATATGCATATGTAATGACTTAAATTAATAATAAAAATAATATAGGTACCCTAAAAGACTTTAGGTATATTTTTAAAAATCAGTGCAAATATAAATTAGTTGGTAACCTATTTTGTCAATTGGCAATTTAAACGGAAGTACTGTAAACATCATTTTGAAATTTCTATTTTTCCCCACGAGTGAAATATATTATTTTATTTGTGATTATTCAAAGATAACCTGGATTTTATTTTTCATCTCTTTTCAGTTTTGAATTGCTTTTATGATTCTCATTTATAAGTTTCCCTAAATACCAATCTAATTTACCTCACTAACATTTGCTTGGGATTCTTTTTATTGCATTTTCCATGAAGTTGCTTCTGATTTAAGAGTAGTTCAACTACCACTGCCTAAAAGTATCTACACTAAAGAACTTAGTTGTTTGAGGATCGTAAAGTCTGTGTCAAGGTTTATGCACTGCAGTGCTCTTCTAGATAGCTATAAAAATAAAGGAAAAATATAACTCATCAGCTCAAATAATTTCTAGTTTTAAATTCAGTGATTTTACTCTGCGGAGAAATAAGACTACTTATTGAGTATCAGAAAAGTTGCTGGAGGATTTGATAACCATATTAAAAATCTGTATTCATGTATGTAGAAAATATTTTATAGCTCACACAAGGTAGAAATATTTATCATGGAGGGATGCTACCAACCTACTTATGAAATAGTTTGTGTTCAAGGTTGGACTCCATTATCAGCCAACCAGTGGGGAAAACACTAACCAATGATGCTATAGCCCCCATACATTTAATAAAGACACCTCTGCTAGATGTATACTAAAGGTTGAAAGAGAACTTGGATGTCAAAATATTTTGCATTTCTTTAAATTGTTACTGTGGGAGGCACATAAATATAGTAGAAATGATCGGTATGATTCCTCTTACATCACCAGAAACGATCTCTGTGAACAGCGTTAGAAGTAAACCCTAAGCATTTCTGAGTGTGGCCCCCAAACAAAAACAAAAGAGCAATACTAAACTGTTTCTAGAATTATGAATGATCAACTGACTAATTTGCTTCTTTCTGTAATTTTCCTTTTACTTGGAATAAAAAAAGATTCAATTGTTTCCCCGGAACAGAGATGAAGACTTACTGACTTTCTGGCAGTGAAGATGATGAAACACCTTCACAAAGACCAGCAACAGTATGGCATTTGTGGTAAACCATGTTCTCTCAACTATTGCTAGAATTTTTATCCTTTATATATATATATATTTTGGGGTGAAAAATTGGTGCACTTGTGCTTTTGGTTTTTGCTTAGGTTTCAGTCTTGGTGGTACTTGGGGGATCTCAGGCAGTGTCAGGAACTGAACTTGGGTTTTCAAGGAAACCATCTTAATTCCTATACTATTATGCTAGTCTCATAGAACTTATATTCTAAAACAAACAAATTCTAATTCTATTTTGTTTCTATGTATAGATGTTGATCTCTAATGATGCAGACTGGAAACTTAAATAACGTAATGGAATTTTTTTTCGTTTTGGGCCACACCTGGTGATGCTCAGGGGTTACTCCTGGTTATGCACTCAGAAACATCTCCTGGGTTGGGAGACCATATGGGATGCCGGGGGATCAAACCATGTTCTGTCCTAGGTTAGACACATGCAAGGCAAATGCCCTACTACTTGGGTCACATTTAACAAAAGCTTTAAAAAAATCTATATCCAGCACAATTATCCTATAAAAATAAAGTCGTTCAACATGTTTCAAACTTGTGGTTCTCACAAAGCTTGCTGTTAAAGTAATTATAGACTTTGAACTGGATACTTTTATTTGAATCTATTTTACTGTACAAAGTCTAATGAAACAGACAAAAACTTGGAATATTTCTCCCCAAGAATTACTAAAAACTTTGAGAATTAAATATGACATGATATTTTAGTGTTTATATTCAGTCTCCATCTAACTGGAAAATTTAACTAGTCTCGATAACCTGAAAAATACAAACAGCATGGAACAAAAATAACTGCATAGTTTTACTCTCACAACACAAATATTGAATAGAATTGTAAACAATTGAACTTTTTAGAATACTAAAAGTCTAATCTTTTCTAAAAGTCCCTCAGTATCCTAGTACTGGGCAAGTAAAAGAGGACTTCAGAGAGAATAACTGAAAAATGAATAAAAGCGTTTGTATTGCCGATAGAAATAAAGACAGCAAGTAGGTGAAAATTGGGCTAGGTTGCCCTACTGACTTAAATTATCATTTTCTACCACAGAGACTGGTACACATCAAAAAGAAAAAGGACATCCAGTGTTGGTGTGGAAGCAAGAAAAATAACTTTTATTTGCTGCTGTTGGATGTGCAAACTGGTCTAGAATTTTTGAACAACAATACGGACATTCTAAAAAAAGAAAATTGAAGTGTCATATGACTCTAAAATACCACTTCTGGGAATATTAACTAGAGGCTCAAAAACACAATGCAGAAAAGATATCTCATTTATATTTTCATTACAGCACAATTCATAATAACCAGAATCTGGAAATAATCCAGGTGCAAAAAAAATAGATAAAGAAACTACGGTACATCTATACACAATGAAATATATATAACTGATTGTCATAAAATTTGATTATATATGGATGGATATGGAATGTACTATGTTGAGTGAAATGATAGTTATGTAGAATGAAGTGATAGAATGAAATGATAGAGACAAGCACACTTATTTGTGGAATATTGAAAAAACACATAGTACATAATAATACTCAAAGACAATAGAGATGAGAACCAGGAGGACATGTCAATGGTAGGAAGCCTGCCACAAAGAGGAGGGCGATGTAATTAGGGCAGAGAAGGGACTGCTATGATAATGATAATTTGGACAAAGAGAGTAAGAGATAGATAAACAGAGCATGAGAAAGACAGAAAGCTAGCTGAGAAAAAATAGTGGGAGAGAACCTGTAGTTACTGGTGGTATGAAATGTGAAGATTTGGGTGTTGAAACATTGTATGACTAAAACTCAATCATGAACAATTTTGTAACTGTGAATACCCTGGTAATTCAATTAAAATTATTTTAGAAATGCCAAGATAAGAAAAATAATTTAAAAAGTAAGATAAATTGAGGGTCTGAGAAATAGTACAAAAGTTAGGGTGTTTGACTCGCATGTAGCTGTGGTTCGATCCCCACATCCCATATGGTCAACTGAGCTTTCCTGGAGAAAGTTCTGAGCACAGAGCAGTAGTAATCCTGAACTTGCTGGGTGTGGCCCCCAAACAAAAAAAATAGATAAAAAGTAAAATAAATACCACAGATATTTCTGGGAACAAATAATATTAAATACAGCTAAATATAAAGGAAATAAGAAAGAAATGAAATAGTATAGAATGATGAAAGTAAAGAACTTTATTATTTATTTTAGAGATGAATACTCTTTTTGTTTTTGGGCTATGCACTCAGAAATCTCTCCTGGTTTTGGGGACCATATGGAACACTGGTAAATCGAACTGCGGTCCATTCTAGGCTAGCACACACAAGGCCGACGCCTTACCGCTTGCACCACCACTCTGGCCCCTGGAGACGACTACACTTGATCACATTTTGCCATCATGTGGTGCAATAAATTCAACTGAGGGTCTCACACATATTAAGAATGTCTTCTACTAATTAAGTTAGCAGCACCAAAAAGAAAGGGTTTTTTAACTTTTAATGAGACATAGGTTATGAAAAATGAAAAATTGACATATTTGTCATCATGCCTTTCATGAATAGAATGAACTTTGCTGCAAAGGAAAATGCCAGTGTCTTGAATAACCTATTTTTTTCATTTGGTAATTTTTTAAGCATTATACTTTTGCTTTGAAGGTGACTTTCTTCTTATCTCTATTTGGTCACTTAAAACTAAGGTATATTTTTGTATGCCAGAGCTTGTGAAAATTTCATACCACTATTCTTTCTAATTCCTCTTAATCTAATTGTTCCTGATCTGAGATAGATTAGATTTTATATTTTTCAGTTTCATGTTTCTCCAATGTTTCTCCTTGAGTTCCTTTTGACTCTCCGTTGATATATGTTAAATAATAAACTATTTTAAAATGTATTTTTAGTATTAGACCTTATTTTAAACTTCAGTCCCCTTTATGTGTCTGTACAAGCTTAAGCTCAGGAAAGAAAATACATTAATTAGATCAATCTAGAGTTATTATTTTTGCTACCAATATAAAGCTTATGCTGTATTCTTATTTTAAATCTTCACAAAAAATGTTGAAAACTTCAAATGTTTCATTTGTTCCTAAATACACAATTTTAGAGACCAGAATGATAGTATTGAGTTAAGGTACTTGGTGTTTAGATAGCCAAAAAGATTCTAGGCCTGGCTCTCTCAGTAACACTAAAAGTGATCCCTGAGCACAAATCCAGGAGTGGTCTCTGAGCCCTGTCAAATAGAACCAGCTCCCCTTATTATTTTATAAATTTAGAAATCTTTGTCTGATTCTATAAAATCAGTAGAAAAATTTTGAGCTACACTCACCTAAATTGTAAAATTCTTGAATTTCTATACTCATTTTGCAGCTTACTTGATTGAAGGATATCATTTATCTAAAATAAAATAAAAAGATTATGAAAAGCTGATTAAGATGAAAACTTATTTTAATTAAAAAAGCCATTTTTTTTTGCTAAGAATAAGTTTGTAGCTATTTTTCTCCTTATGGTGGTAGGGCTCAATCTTGGGCATATTTGTTTTTTTTTTCTTTTTTTTTAATATAAATTTTTATTTTGATCATAATGGCTTACATATTGTTGACAATAATATTTTAGGTACATATTTACATAAAATCAGGGGGGATTCCCATCGCCAAATTGTCATCCCTACGCCTCCGTTTCTATCCTACCTCCCTTTTCCTTTTCCCTCACCCCAGGGCGGCTAGAATATGTGGTCCCCTCTGTATCTAACCCACTACTTAGTAGTCTTGCACCTGTTTGGTCCTGATGCCTCCCTTATTTCCCCCTCTATCTGGAGTCAGGACTAGCTAGTTCAAGTTGCGTGGTTTTGTTTGAAGGAGAAAAAAGCAATAAACTGGGGTAAGAGTCTAATACCCCGAAAATGGGCGGAGTCCTTCTAAAGGCTCTCATCATCACTCTGGGAGATGGAGAAAAAGTAGGTGAAACACTCCACTAGTACCAAAAGAAGTGTCAAATATCCAGTGAGGGCTCCAGCTATTTCGATAAGCACCACACAGAGCAGACAAAACAAACAAACAAACAAGTAGAAAAAAAATAAAACAAAAACAGACAAACAAAAATCACGCCATGGTCTTGAATTAAGAAACATGGCATAGCACATAACGAAAGAGAAGAAAGGAAGAGAAAAAAAAAATAAAAAAATAAGTATAATTGGGGACTACACTTTCAATAATCACACCCAAACAGAGAAATCGACCAAAATAGATTGGTAAATCAAAAATAATAATAACAATAATGAATGAAGGTACTATATATATTTATATCAAAAAAATAACCAAGGTTTTGTGCTTTTTGTATTTTTGTTTTTTTCCCTCCTGCACTGGCACAGTAAATATTGGGGTCATTCGAAAAAGAATTCACTTGGCCTAAGAGATATGGGATTTCTCCGTCCTTGGAGCATACTGTCATGGGATCGACTCTAGACATTGCTCAGGATCCTTTACTTTCCCGGTGGTGTTTTTTTTTTTTTTTTTTTTCTTTCTTTTTTTTTTTTCCTTTGGTGTGTGGAAGACTTCTGCTCTGTGTTTAGAGGTCTCAGTATCTGTACAGACCAACAACAAGGCCCAGTTCTAACATGATATCCTGACAACGGGGAAAATGGGATCATCTTGACCTTAGAGCAGATTAGCCTACCTTACCAACTAACGACAAGACAAAACCAGAAGTCTTGGCTCCCTTTGGTAGGACAAAAACCCAAGATCGGGATTTACAGATGACTGGCTGCTTGATTCACCACCAGACTGTATACATCTTGGGACCAATAAATAAGCCCTAGTTTAGGGGCATATTTGTTTTTAATTGAAAACAAAATGTGTGCATATGTTGGGAAATAATTAGTGAATTATGTTCTACAATTTTAAATAATCTAAAAATATGCCTTCTCCTACCATTTCCTGAAGATCAAAGGAAAGGACTTTGAAATCCACTGAGTTCTTGTCTTGCAGACTTGGATGATATGTAGCTCCGGAAATTATTTTGAATGTCCCTCTTGTTTCATAACCTTTTCCGATCTCTGTGTCTAAATTAATTGATAAATAAAACACAAATGTTAAACTAGTTAAAAATATACAGTTAGAAATAAAAATTTGTAATGTTTTCCTATTGTTTGTGATTTTTCCTTTACAGATAATAATGTTTCATAATCAATTGCTGCTTTTGTTTAAAAGTTGTCTACTTTTATAAAAAAATTAACAAAGAAGTATTCCCCATCCTGTTATATTTTTCCCCTTTTATTTGAAGTTTAACCCACACTCTAAGCTTCCAAGTAAATTTTGTTGTTGAGATTTCTATTGGAAGATATAGGAATGCTCAACTTTCACCAATTATAGAACTACCCCAGAGAAGCATGGGGAGAAGAGAGCCATTAAAAGTTTTGTAGTTGCTTTAAGATACTTCTTGAACACCTAGCATCCAGAATCACTGCTGGGTTTCTACATGTGGATTGCTGTGAAAATTTCAGTATTGCATTACTTTGAAACATGGCTCTGGAGATACTTCTTTCATTCTAATAATTATAAAACTGATAAGTATGACCTTTTGACTTTAGATAATGTGTCATTGTTAAAATAGTTATTGAGAAAGCTTTAGAAAAATATATAGCCTCCATAAAAATGTTAGGAAAATAGTTAAATTTAATATAAAGATAGCAAGTAATAACATACAATTAAGTACAGAAAAATTACTTTATAGAATACAGAATTATTTAATATATATTAAAATGAAAAATCAACTAAAACACACAAAAATAACATAGCCAGTAAGTGCTATAGTAATAGTAAGTAAATTTCACATTGACTACTTCAACATAAAAAATACTGTAACACACACTGAGAAAATTGCCAGTAAGTGCTATAATAATGATAAATAACTTTCAAATGACTTGGTGTGAGATTCAGAATTTCAATATTTAAGAGAAGAAAATTAGAAATTTGTTTCCTAATAAAATTTCAGAAACAAAATTATTTAATGTATCCCAAATTTCCTTCTTGGAAGGAAGAAATCTAACTTACTTAGACAAACAAAGCAAAGTTCTTCTGAATTAAGCCTCAGACTACTATTGCCTGCTCAATGATTATATCAGGTCAAGGGTCAGTATAAACCATTTTTAGAAGAATTATAAGTGAAAAAAAGATAAATTTATAGTACAAGACTTTTCGTGGTTTATTACATAATTAATATGAATAAAACTTTCTGGCATTTGGACACTACCCCCAAATATAAGGTTAACTTAAAAAATGAAATGGCTATCTAATAAGAGATAATAATAATAATTTTCTGATAATAAAAATATATTTTTATTAACTTTGATTATTTGTTGATTCATAGAAAGTTGATATTATTGTTATTTAAATTAAATGACACAGAACAAACTCCACAGACTATGGAATCTTCTTTGCTGTACATTGAATCATAAAAATTTAACATTACTAAAGCAAACAACTAAAATGGAGTCTCATGAGTTATGAAAGTACAGTGGGTAAAGCACTTGCCTTGCAAGGGGATGACCCAGGCTTGATTCCTGGAATCCTATATGATCTCCCAAAGAAAGGCCACTAGTTACACCTGAGCACAGATTCAAGACTAAGACTTAAGCAACACCAGGTATAGCCAACTCTCCAAATAAATAAAAACTTGAATAAAAAGTATAGTTTCATTCTTGAATTCTGGATTAAATTCAAATTTTAAACCATCATTTTTTTAATATTCTCTGAAGAAAACTTGAAAGAGGCATGTGATATAGTATAAAAACCTTATAAAATCACAGCAATGAATAAAATACCCTGTCAGAAGAACTGAGCTTAGTGTGTGTAAATTTAGCTTAATTGAAAGCATGTACATTCACATCAGTAGCCAACTGTGGAGATGCCACTTACCTCTTTCTGAAGCCTTGATTACTAAACAAGAAACTATAATTAATCCAACACAGACCACCATAAGTATAGTGAAGAGAGCTGCAAACATGACTTCATAAGTACTGAGCGAATGAGGCCTTGATATCATGTTTCTTCTGGGTGCCATATTAAGCTTTTGAAGGTATTATATTGAGAAAAACAGAAAATTTCTCCCACTTTGGGAGAGTCTAGCTTTGAAAGATTTGCAATGCAGTAACATAAATCTACATCCTCTTACTGGACAGTGCAAATGCTTTGGCAGTATGATGTCTCCATACATTAAGTAGCTTTAGAAGGGCAGTTAATCTTTAAGAAGATACAAATGAGTAAAGAGTTGTCAAGTGCTGTAAATATTAATCATCTGAACACTCCATATATCCAGGTGAATGAAAATCCATGTTGTAAAAAATAATACTTTATCTTTTACAAAACTATTAGGAAAACACATGAAATTTATAGTAGGCAAATGAGTCATCAGACACATACACTTGATATTATAGAGAATTCCCAGCTAATCAACCTTTTACCTTCTGACTCAGGTAAGGAATTGAATTAAATTAAGGAATTTCCCTCATTCTATGTCAATATAAATGTTCTATAAATAATTTTTTCACAGATGCAAATAAAGCCTGATATTAAATATATATATATGTGTGTGTCATATTTTCTTATCTGCTTACTACTAATTGATGTATAATTAAAAGAAACAGATATTTCTCAATCTCCACTTATGTGAGTTTATACAGTATTGATTTGACTTAAAGTCCACTTAAAAACAATCACGTGGCTCCTCTTTATGGCCTTACACAGTTATTAATGAATGGGAGTAACTGCGATGAGAAGAATAAAGTATTTGTTTCTATTTTAAGGAACTGTTCTGGGTGGAGAAAACATTGCTCATTTGCTTTGAACTTTATCTTTTTTTAACATGCTGATTGTAATTAGTGGACATGTTAATGTACCTTTGCACATAAGAGTAGATTGGTAGGGGCCGGTGAGGTGGCGCTAGAGGTAAGGTGTCTGCCTTGCAAGCGCTAGCCATGGAACAGACCGTGGTTTGATCCCCTGGCGTCCCATATGGTCCCCCTAAGACAGGGGCAATTTCTGAGCACTTATCCAGGAGTAACCCCTGAGTGTCAAACGGGTGTGGCCCAAAAAAACAAACAAAAATAAAGAGTAGATTGGTACTTTATAGGAAAGTCAAGTATTGTCTGTTACAGTTCATTGCTGTATTTTTATACTTTTTATACCATTGAATCTATAAAGAAATAATACATTTAATCAAGTCTGTTCTGTTGATCTAATAGCAGTCAAGTTGCTATTAGTTTTGGTAGCAAAAATTTATCAAAGATCAAAGAAAAATCCCTACATTCTATAGTCTTAATGTGCTGACTTTGTAGGGGCATTATGATTGATTAAAATTAGCTGTAGTCACTAATTTTTTTATCTTTAAAAGAAGAAAATGGCTGTTTTGTGGAACATCCACTAATGAAGTTAGCTATTATCTTCCTCCTTATTCTCCTCTTCATCATCATCATTATTATTTTTAATCAGTCTTTGGAATAACATCCATAGTTCCCCAGGCTTACTCCTTGCTATAAGTACAGGGATCACTCTGATGATGTCTAGGGAACCATACAGGGGTCTTCAAACTATGGCCCACGGACCACATATTGTATTTATTCCCATTTTGTTTCTTCACTTCTAAATAAGATATATGCAGTGTGCATAGAAATTTGTTCATAATTTTTGTTTTTACTATAATCTGGCCCTCCAACAGTCTGAAGGACAGTGAACTGGTCCCCTGTTTAAAAAGTTTGAGGACTCCTGATTGGAGATCACACATCAGTAAGCTACATGCAGTCAATAATTTTGTCCACTGTACTCTTCTCCAAGACCCCCACATTTGAAGTAATACTTGAATAAATGTATGCCATTAAATACACTTACTTTTTAAAATTAATACTGGTTGTATTGTTGAATATATAAATATATTATATTGAGGTGAGAGAAATTGCTCAAGTAGCTAAACATGGGCTTGACAGGAAGAAGGCACAGGTTTGATTCCTAGCGCTGCATGTTCCCCTGAACACCCTTCACTTTCCAGAACAGAAATCTGAGTAGGTACCAAGTACTTCTAGTTGTGGCTTCTCTCTCAAATCTTCATGATATAATAAATTGGGAGAGATCCATTTCAGTCAAATTCAAGGAGAAAATTGAAGCCTGAGAATAGATAGACATCTTAAATTTGGGAAGTCAAAAAGGTAGAAACTTGATTATCTTCTTCATTGTGATTGATGCAGTCAAATGGATTTTATAAAATCAAGTATAACTTTATGTATCATTTATGTTCACTTTATTTTAGGAAAGAAAAACATAGAAAAATGGGTCTGCATGTTCCACTCCAAGCTCAGGGTAATAACAGACCAAATATAAAATTATTAAGTAAAATTGCACAGACTTAAAAATAACAGCATCATTTATACTATAATTGATCTTTTAATGATGTATTTTAAATAACCATTCTCTATATGTTAGCATATAAGTTTATTTTTTATAAATAAAAATATATGAAAATGCAGACTAAAATAAAACAGGCGATCATTTTTGAAAAATAACAAATTATAGGTCTTGATAATTCATGAAATAAAATTGAACTTTCCCTATCAGATAACAAAAACCCACATAAAGTTATAAAAATAGACTTAGTGATATTGAGTTAGGAATTGAAATTTATCTCAGTGGTATAAAATAAAAGGCCCACACACAGCTAAATTTCATAAGGACTTCATAGATCAAATAGATCAAAATTCTGATAGAGGATGAGAGAATGCTTATTTAATCAGTAAACTGGAATAGTTGGTTATCTATGCCAAGGAAAGGAAATTAAGATTCTTATTTCATGCCACAAAGAAATAAACTCCTAGTAGCTAAGATATACCTAAAATAGGGCGGGGGAGTCAAAAGAAAAAGTAGAGAAAAAGGCTTAGGCATAATATAATAGATAGGGTGCTGGCCTTACTTATTTGGGTTCTATCCATATCATCACAAATGGTCTAAGCACTACCAGAAGTGATTTTCTGAATGTAGTGTCAGAACTCCTGAGCATTCATTACAGGTGTGAAAAATAATTTAAGAACAGAAGAGGGGCTGAAGAGATAAAATGGAGGTAAGGCGTTTGCCTTTCATGCAGAAAGTCATTGGTTCAAATCCTGGCATCCCATATGGTCCCCTGAGCCTGCCAGGAGCGATTTCTGAGCGTGGAGCCAGGAGTAACTCCTGAGCGCTGCCAGGTGTGACCCAAAAATCAAAAACCAAAAAAAAAAAAAATGAAAATAAAAACATGTGTCTTTTTATACTAGAATGATGAAGAAAATTTTAAAATGATTTTATAAAATAAAAAACAAACCAGAATATTGGTGATTTAACTAATGATATCACTAATAATTTAAAAAAGACATCAAAAAGAAATTAAATATTCAAGACAAAAAATTTTGCTCTTTCTATTTTTATCACCTGTATTTGTGTTTAATTACAAGTGAAAGTAACTGAGGCAAAATTGTTGAGAGTTTTATTTATTTACTTATTTGCTTATTTATGTATTTATTTATTATTTTTTGTAATTTTGCATCATGCCCAGCTACACTCAGGGGTTACTCCCATCTCTGAGCTCAGAAATTGCTCCTAGCAGGCTTGGGGGAACATATATGTCTGTCCCAGGTCAGCAGGGTGCAAGGCAAAATACCTACCAAGAGTTTTATTATTAATTTATAAAATTATTTTGAAAATTAAATTCTTTAAATGAATCATATGAGATATAATTATAAATTTGTTCATGAATGATGTAAAATAACAATGTAAAATAACCACCTGTATACCTATCTTGATACAAATGCCTCCAGTTTCTCTCCTCCCTTCCTCCTGCTGACCAGTGTGACATTTTTCTTTTCTCTCTCTTTCTTTTCTTTGTGTTTACCATTTCATTTTTTTGCTTGGGTATTAAATCTTGCACTCAGTTTGTTGTGCGCTAGGGAAAAATATATCTGGGCAGACATTTTGAGGCTTTCCCCAGCTTGCTTCAACCTGGGAACTTTGATCTTTGGCATTTATCCCCTGATAGCTTGCCTTGGCTGAGTTGAGTGTTTCCAGGCCACAGTAGTGGAAAAAACTAATTCTGCTGGACCCCTTAGGCTTGGCAAACATTTTGAGGCTTCCTCTGATTTACTTCAACCTGGGAACTTTGATCTTCTCTGGCATTAATCCCTTGAGGGCATGCCTCGGCTGAGGTGTGTCTTTCCAGGCCAGAGTTGCAGAAAAAGCTGAGTCTACTGGGCTCCTTAAGCCCACCTCTTAAGTGGTCAAGCAGAGAAGCATGGCCAAACCACTTTGCTTCGCAGCCACGCATTTCTCCTAGCCAATGAATACCACCACAACATGTAGAAAACCCACAATACAAGCGTGACAATGGGGAAACTATGAAGACCAACATCAGGCATAGAGAATGAAGATGGAAATTCTGATGACCCAACAATGGCCAACCACCTAGGTAGTTTTTTAGATATGGAGTTTAGTGAAGAAATATGGAGGATGCTCACATAAGTCAAAGAAAGTATAGATCAGAACACTAATAAGAATCAAGAGAATATGACGGTAGAAATCAGAAAACTCCAAACTGAAATATCAGGTCAAATAACAGGACTGAAAAACTCAGTAGACAAATTGAAGAACAAAATGGATGAGCTTTCCCACAGGTTAACAGCATCTGAGGATAGAATTAGTGTGCTGGAAGATGTGATGCATAACAACTCCACACAACAGAAGAGATTGGAAAAAAGCCTTAAATCAAATGATCAGATAATGGAAAAATTATTGAAAGAATATGAACAGATGAAAATAGAAGTCTTTGATAAGCTAAACAGAAACAACCTAAGAATCATTGGAGTCCCAGAGACCCAAGAAGAAAATCTCCAGGAAGAATCAACTGTCAAGAACATCATCACAGAGAAACTACCTGAGCTAAGGAAAACATGTGACCAAACGTTGCATGCCTGAAGAGTACCAGCTAAAAGAGAACACAGGAAAAACACCCAAGACACATCCTAGTCACAATGATGAATCCCACAGATAGAGATGGAATACAGAAAACAGCAAGATCAAAAAGGGAAATTACACTTAAGGAAGCATCCTTGACATTTACAGCAGACCTGTCACCAGAAACCCTCAAGGCCAGAAAGCAGTGGTGGGATATAATGACAAAACTTAATGAAATAAATGCTTTGCCAAGAATACTGCACCCAGCAAAACTCACTTTCAGGTTTGAATGAAGTATACATGGCTTCACAGATAAACAACATCTCAAAAACTTTACAGACTCAAAACCAGCCTAAAAAAAAAAGGAAAGATCTAATTTAAAGACAAGACAGAACAACAAACACACCAAACTTCTACACAAAGATGGCAATAAACCCATGACAATTATTTCTCTCAATGTCAATAAACTAAATGCATCCCGTTAAGAGGCACAAAGTGGAAAAATGGATCAAAAGAAATGAACCCAACCTTCTACTGCCTGCAAGAAACCCACTTGAATAGTCAGAATAAATATAGACTCAAAATCAAAAGTTGGGGGGAAATCATCCAAGCAAACAACACCCTTAAAAAAGCTGGGGTGGCCATGCTAATATCAGATGACACAAACTTTATACTCAGAAAAGTTGTAAGGGACAAAGATGGACAATTTGTACTAATCAAGGGATATATACAGCAGAAAGAAATCACTCTGCTAAACGCATACGCACCCAATGAGGGACCAACAAAGTATTAAATACAATTGTTGACAAATCTGAAAAAGGATATCAATAATAACACAATAATTGTGGGAGACCTCAGCACGGGCCTGTCAATATTTGATAGGTCAACCAAATTGAAATCCAAAAATAATATACTAGGCCTGAAAAGAGAAATGGAAGAAAGAGGCCTACTAGATATATATAGAACACTCCATTCTCAGAAACCTGGATACACGTTCTTTTCCAAAATACATGGGTCATTTTCCAGGAAAGAACACATGCTGGCACATAAAACATACCTTTATAAAATCAAGAGGATAGAAATCTTGCAGGCTACCTTTGCTGACCACAAAGCTCTGAAGTTAGATGTGAACTACAAAGGGACACAGAAGAAAAACTTTAACAGCTGGAAAGTAAACAGTCTACTACTGAAAAACCAGTGGGTCCAAGATGAAATCAAAGAGGAAATCAAAAATTTCCTGGAAAGAAAGACAATGAAAACACAAACTATCAGAACCTATGGGATACAGAAAAAGTGGTACTGAGAGGAAAATTTATAGCTTTGCAAGCACACATCAGGAAGGAAGAAGGAGCATACGTGAATAGCGTAATGATGTAGCTTATAGAATTAGAAAATGATGAACAAAAGGAACCAAAAATAGGGAGACAGAAGGAAATAACAAAGCTGAGAGCAGAAATCAATGAAATGGAAACCCAAAAAAACAATCCAAAAGATCAATGAAGTCAGAAGTTGTTTTTTTTTTTAAATTAAACAAGATTGATAGACCATTGGCCAAATTCTCAAAGAAAAAGAGAGAAGAAACTTGATAACATGTATTAGAAATGAAAAGGGGGAGATCACTACAGATACTGCAGAGATTCGAAGGGTATTCAGAGAATACTTTGAGAACACTTTGAGAAACTCTATGCCACTAAAAATGAGAACCTGGAAGAAATGGATAAATTTCTGAACTCATATAACCTTCCACTGTTGAATGAAGAAGATGAAGCATATTGAAACACCGTAATCAAAAATTTGCCCAAAAACAAAAGCCCAGGCCCTGATGAATTCACGAATGAATTCTTTCAAACATGTCAAAACTACTACCAATCCTGGCCAGGGTCTTTTATGAAATTGAAAAAACAGGAACACTTTCAAATAGCTTTTATGAAGCCAACATCACCTCAACTAGATAGAGATGCAGCCAAAAAAAAAAAATACAGACCAATATCCCTGATGAACACAGATGCAAGGATCCTCAACAAAATCCTGGTAAACAGGATCCAATGCTTCATCAAGAAGATCATTCACTACGACCATGTATGTTTCATCCCAGGAATGCAAGGATGGTTTAACATCCGTAAATCTATTAACATAATGCACAAGATCAACAACAAGAAAAATAAAAATCACATAGTCATAATAATAAAAGCAGAAAAAGCATTTGATAAGATTCAACACCTGTTTTTGATGAAAACTCTCAGCAAGATGGGAATAAAAGGAACCTTTTTCAATATAGTTAAGGCCATCTACCACATGACAATGGCAAATATTATCCTCAATGGAGAAAAAATAAAAGCCTTCACTCTAAATTCTGGTACAAGACAGGGCTCTCCTCTCTCACCACTCCTATTCAACATAATACTGGAAGTCCTTGCTATAGCGATTAGGCAAGAAAAAGATATCAAGGGAATCCAGATAGGAAAGGAAGAAGTCAAACTCTCATTGTTTGCAGATGACATGATACTCTACTTAGAAAACCCTAAAGACTCCACCAAAAAGCTTCTAGAAACAATAGATTCATATAGCAAGAGGCAGGCTACAAAATTAACACAGAAAAAACAATGGTCTTTTTATACACCAATAATGATAGGGAAGACATGGACATTAAGAGTACAATCCCATTCACATTAGTGCCACACAAACTCAAATATATTGGCGTCAACCTGACAATAGATATGAAGGACCTATACAAAGGAAGCTATAAAGCACTGCTCCAAGAAATAAGAGAGAACACGTGTAAATGGAAACACATACCCTGCTTACGGATTGGCAGGATCAACATCATTAAAATGGTAATACTTCAAAAACATTGTACAGATTTAATGTGATTCCTCTAAAGATACCCATGACATTCTTCAAAGAAGTGGATCATGCATTTTTGAAATTTATTTGGAACAATAAAAACCCTAGAATAGCTAAAGCAATTCTTGGGAAAAAGAATATGGGAGGCATTACTTTCCCCAATTTTAAGCTGTATTACAAAGTAATAGTTATCAGAACAGCATGTATTGGATTAAAGACAGACCCTCAGATCTGTGGAATAGGCTTGAGTACTCAGAGAATGTTCCCCAGACATATACTACCTAGTTTTTGATAAAGCAGCAAGAAATCCTAAATGGAGCAAGGAAAGCCTATTCAACAAGTGGTGTTGGCACAACTGGTTAGCCACTTGCAAAAAAGCGAACTCAGACCCCAGCTAACACCATGTATGAAGGTAAAATCCAAATGGATTAAAGACCTTGATATCAGATCTGAAACTATAAAGTATATAGAAAAACATGTTGGTAAAACACTCCATGACATTGAGACGAAAGGCACCTTTAAGAGGGAAACAGCACTCTCCAAACAGTGAAAGAAGAGATAAACAGTTGGGACTATGTTAAGCGAGAAGCTTCTGCATCTCAAAGAAGATAGTGCCCAGAATACAAAGGCCAACCACTGAGTGGGAAAAATTATTCACCCAATACACATCAGATAAAGGACTAATATCCAAAATATACAAGGTAATGACAGAAGTATACAAGAAAAAAAATCTAACCCCATCAAAAAATGGGGAGAAGAAATGAACAGGCACTTTGTAAAAGAATAAATGCAAATGGTCAAAAGTCACATGAAAAGATGCTCAACATCACTAATTATCAGGGTAATGCAAATCAAAACTATTATGTGGTACCACCTCACACCACTGAGATTGGCACACATCACAAAGAAGGAAAACAATCAGTGCTCGCTGGGATGTGGAGAGAAAGGAACTCTTTTTCACTGCTGGTGGGAATGCCACCTACTCCAGTCTTTATGAAAAGTGATATGGAGATTCCTCCACAAACTGAAATTGAGCTTCCATACGATCCAGCTATACCACTCCTAGGAGTATACCTAAGGAACACAAAAGTACAATACAAAAACCCCTTCCTCACACCAGTATTCATTGTAGCGCCATTTACAATAGCCAGACTCTGGAAACAACCAAGTAGCCCTTCAAAAGATGAGTGGCTATGATACTGTGGTAAATATACACAATGGAATACTATGCAGCCTTCAGGAAAATGAAGTCATGAAATTTTTCTATACATGGATGTACATAGAATCTATTATGCTACAATCATATTTGTAATCATGGTGTTTCCTTTCCTATCTGTATTCCCTTGGTATCTTTTTCTTGCCTGAACGCTATAGCAAGAACTTCCAGTACTATTGTTGAAGAGGAGTGGTAGGAGAGGACAGCCTTGTCTTGAACCAGAATTTAGAGGAAAGGCTTTTATTTTTTCTCCATTGAGGATTATATTTGCCATTGGCTTGTGGTAGATGGCTTCAACTAGATTGAGAAAGGTTCCTTCCATTCCCATCTTGCTGAGCGTTTTGATCAAGAATGGGTGTTGGAACTTATCAAATGCTTTCTCTGCATCTATTGCTATGATCATGTGATTTTTATTTTTCTTCTTGTTGATGTTGTGTATGATGTTGATAGATTTATGGATGTTAAACCATCCTTGCATTCCTGAGATGAAACCTACTTGGTCATAGTGTATGATATTCTTGATGATGCATTGGATTCTATTTGCCAGGGTTTTGTTGAAGTTTGGGGAGTGTTCTCATTTTTTCAATTTCATGGAAGAGTCTGGCTAGGATTGGTAGTAGCTCCTCTTGAAAGATTTGAAAAAATTCATTAGGAAATCCATCTGAACCTGGGCTTTTTTTCTTTGGGCAGATGGTTGATTACAGTTTCAATTTCTTCAGTAGTGATGGAGTGTTTAGATATGCTACATCCTCCTTACTTAACTGTGGAAGGTTATAAGTGTCCAAGAATTTTTTTATTTCTTCTAGGTTCTCATGTTTAGTAGCAAAAAGTTTCTCAAAGTAGTCTCTTATTACCCTTTGGATCTCTGCAATATCTGTCATGATCTCCCTCATTTCATTTCTAATACGGGTTATCAGATTTCTCTCTCTCTTTCTTTGTGAGTTTTGCCAATGGTCTATCAGTCTTGTTTATTTTTTCAAAGAACCAACTTCTGGTTTCGTTGATCTTTCGGATTGTTTTTTGGTTTTCCACTTCATTGAGTTCTGCTTTCAGCTTTGTTATTTCCTTCTGTCTCCCTATTTTTGGTTCCTCTTGTTGGTGATTTTCTAATTTTTTGAGCTGCATCTTTGTTATTCATGTATGCACCCTCTTCCTTCCTGATGTGTGCTTGTAGAGCTATAAATTTTCCTTTCAGGACTGCTTTTGCTGTGTCCCATAGACCTGGCAGTTTGTGTCTTCATTATCATTTGTTTCCAGGAAAGTTTTGATTTCCTTTTGATTTTATCTCAGACCCACTGGTTGTTCAGTAGCAGGGTGTTTAATTTCCAATTGTTAAAGTTTTTCTTCTGTGTGGCTTTGTAGTTCACATCTAATTTCAGAGCCTTGTGGTCAGCAAAGGTAGCCTGCAAGATTTCTATCCTCTTAATTTTATGGAGGTATGTTTTATCTGTCAGCATGTAGTCTATCCTGGAGAATGACCCATGTACATTGGAGAAGAATGTGTTTCTAGGTTTTTTGGGATGGAGTGTCCTGTATATATCTAACTAGTCCTCTTTCTTCCATTACTTTTTTCAGGGCTAGTATGCTTTTGTTGGGTTTCAGTCTGGTTGACCTATCAAGTGTTTATAGGGCTGTGTGAGGTCTCCCACAATTATTGTGTTAATATTGATTTCTTCTTTCAGATTTGTCAGTAATTGTATTAGATAATTTGCTGGTTTCTCATTGGGTTCATATATGTTTAATAGTATGATTTCTTTCTATTGCACATATCCCTTGATTAGTACATAGTGTCCATCTTTGTCCCTTACCACTTTTCTGAGTATAAAGTTGGTGTCATCAGATATTAATAGGGCCAACCCAGCTTTTTTGAGGGTGTTTTTTGCTTGGATGATTTTTCTCCAGCCTTTGATTTAGTTTCTATATTTGTTCTGACTATTCAAATATGTTTCTTGTAGGAATCAGAAGATTGGATTCATCTTTTTGACCCATTTTGCCACTTTGTGTCTTTTAATTGGTG
The DNA here is from genome assembly GCF_024139225.1 of Suncus etruscus. Taxonomy (NCBI): domain Eukaryota; kingdom Metazoa; phylum Chordata; class Mammalia; order Eulipotyphla; family Soricidae; genus Suncus; species Suncus etruscus. The sequence goes on along the minus strand of NC_064860.1, from coordinate 58,637,472 downwards.
AATTTAGTCCATTGACATTGAGGGAGATGATTGTCGTAGGATTTAATGACATCTTTGTAGATAAGTTTGCTTTGTTTGTTGGTCTCTCTTGTCTTAGAGTAGACCTGTCAGTTTTTCCTTTAAGGCTGTTTTATCATCTGTGAAGTTTCTGAGCTGTATTTTATCCATGAAGCTATGTATTCTTCCTTCAAACCTGAACGTCGTCAGGCTGGGTGCAGTATTCTCAGTGAGGCACTCATTTCATTAAGTCTTGTCACAATAACCCTCCACTCTATTCTGGCCTTGAGAATTTCTTGTGACATGTTTTCTGTAAGTCTTAGGGATCTTTCTTTGAATGTAATTTCCCTTTTTGATCTTGCTGCTTTTATTATTCTATCTCTATCTCTGGGATTTGTCATTGTAACAATGATGTGTCTTGGGGTGTTTTTCTTTGGATCTCTTTTAGCTGGTACACTTCGGACATGCAGGATTTGATTGCATGTAGTCTTTAACTCTGGGAGTATCTCTTTGATGATGTCTTTGACAGTTGATTTTTCCTGGAGATCTACCTGGGTCTCTGTGACTCCAATGAGTCTTATGTTATTTCTGTTGAGTTTATCAAAGACTTCTATTTCCATTGCCTGTTCGTTTGTCTTAAGGTTCTTTTCCAATTTCTTCTGCTGTGTTGAGTTTTTCTGCATCACATCTTCCAGTATTCTGATTTTCTCCTCAGCTGCTGATGACCTGCTGGCAAGGCTATCCATTGAGATTTTCAGTTGAGCTACCGTGTTTTTTAGATCTGTTATTTCAGTTTGGAGTTTTCTGATTTCTGTCTTTGTGTTCTGTTCAGATCGATCTATGCTTTCTTTGAGTTCTTCAAACATCTTCCATAGTGCTATTTTAAGTTCCTTATCCGAGAGGTTAATCAGGTGATTGGAATTTATTAGGTTATCTGAGCTTTCGCCTTCATTCTCTGAGTATGGTGTTTGCCTGCAAGTTATCCCTATTGTCACGCTTGTATTGTGGTTTTTCCTGTGTGTTGTGGTGGGGTTCATTTGTTAGAAAGAGTGCACAACCGTGAAGTGAAGCGAAGCTGCCATGCTCTTCTGCTGCCTCTAGTTGACAGTCTTCAGAGTGAACAAAGGCACAGCAGGGTGGATCCTTCACAGGCCAGATCACTCAGCATATTGGATGGTGACCCCCACAGCCAGAATGTACTCACTGGGCAGCTCTAAAATGCAGTGTTTTGGGGGTGCGCTCCCTAAGCCTCTGAGGAGACCTTCAGGGATTCAGAAACACAGGCAGATAGGCGCAGGAGAAGTTTCCCTTAGACTCCTCTCATCTATTTATGAGGCAGAACAAGATAATTCAAGTTATGTGATTCTGTTTAAAGAAAAATATAGAAAAAAAGAAAAAAGTAAATAAGGGAAAACAAACAAAAAATATCAAACAACAACAACAACAAAAAAAACTGGGAGAAGTATACCTGGAGGTTATAAATGTCAGTTTAAGAAAATAAAGCACCATAGCAAAAAAGACAACAAAGAGTCAATAACCACAAGCCCAAAATAAAAAGAAAGAAAAAAATAAAATAAATAATAATTTTGCTTCTTTTTCTTTTCTTTTCTTTGTTTTTCCCATAGGCACAGTAAATATTGGGGAGATTAGAAAGGAAATTCCCTTGGCCTAATTGACACAGGATTTCTTAACCCTTGAAGCATACTGTCATGAGAATAACTACAGGCTCCATACCTGCTCTTTATCACTCCCCTAGGTCTTATTATGGTGCCAGGAAACTTTCCACTCAGTGTGGATGACATAATTGGGTCTCTGTAACTAGAGTTCTTGGTATTTTCATAGGTCATAGGAAGAAGCCTAAAATAAAGGTTTTTTTTATGGTTCTAGAAGTTCTGTTCTATCACTACTGTTTTAATCAGTCTTCCCTGTTGGTGGTCTTAGTTTTTGCACCAATCCTACAATGAAGCCTAGGATAGAGTTTTCATTATGTTTCCAGAAATTTTGCTCGGTTGTAGTTGTTTCAGTCAGACCTCTGGAATTAAAGATCTTTGTTGTTGTACTGATCTTAGGCCAAAGTGTACACTAGGGCCTTTAATTATTGGTCCCAGAATAAGTTCTACCTAGTCATGGTTGTCAAAGTCACTCTTCTATAGTTCGGGATCTTGGTTTTTGCACAGATCAGAGGATGGCATGTCTTCTGATTTTATCTCATCCTTAAGTGATGAGATAAGACAACCTGCTCTTAGATCAAGCTGTTGCCATTTCCTCATTATCAGGATGTCATATCAAAACTGGAAAATGTTGGTTTTAGAGCAGTATTAAGAATTTTCCAGGAGGAGTTTGGTTCCAGGAGCTTTTGAAGAGAGCTGTGTCAGTTCTATGTCTGAGATATAGGGCTCAGGATTGGATGGTCACTGTCTAATCACATGGAATCTAATTTGGGTTCACATGACATATGTTCAGGGTGGGAGGCACTCCTGTATTGTACAAATGTATGAGTTCTTATTCCTAGTAGATAAAAGCTTGTTTCTGTACACAAAATTCCCCCCATTTAATATGCCTTTGCAAAAAAAAAAATGGTGGTATTTTATATTGCTAGTGAATTTGAAAGGTGAGAATGTCAGGCTAATCATCTCTGTGCCGGTTTTGACCTGAACTTTTATCCTGGGCAAGAGTTTTTCTTGTAGATTTTTAGCAGAACTAAAACAGATGAAGTTAAATAAAAGAAAAATAAATACACACACATAATAAAAAAAATGAAGTAAAAAAGTAATTACAGAAAAAAAGTGATGTAGGAAACTATCTTACATTTGGAGATAAACAGGTTAAGAGGTAGTATTATATAGCTATTAAACATATAAAGAAAATATAGGCTTCCCCATTATCTTTTATAATTTTCTTGTGGGGGGGTAGAATCCAAGGCACATTTTCATCACACAACCCAGAAATAATTTTTTAAAAATTTATCAGTAAGAAACAAAACCAAATTATTTACTTCATTTTTACACTTTTAATTTCAAAAACTAAAATAATTTCTTTAGTAACATAGTTTTGTGTAATAAATGGCTACATGAAAATGATAGAAACAAGATTTAATATAGTGATTTTGTCTGAACTAATAGGTAGTGTATAAGAGTGCATTATCTATCAAGGGCATTTATGTTTTATTTATAGTGTTTTATTAAATTATTTTGGGGTATTCTGAAATTTTCTGTTGTTTACTCATGACTTTGCTTTAGGACATTGATGGGCGTGTGTGCGGGGGAGGCACAAAGCATATAAAATGTGCCTCTTCCAATTTATTTTTATATATAAATATATTTTAATAAAGTTTTGAAATTTTTTACTTTTGATATATCTGCAATGGAAGCAAGGACTGATTTTCGTTTTACAAGTAGTCTTGTTAAGAAGAATTGCAATATTCCTCCACTTCAATACTTTTAGTCATTCCCCTATATTTATATTTTTTACTAATTGCTAAACAGTATGTAACTCATGCATATGTTTTAATTATATACAAGAATCAACTATATTTTTCATTCACTGCCTCTTTTGGTTTATTTTATTATTTATGTAAGACTATTGATTCAGGGTGTAATTACTTTTCTTAATAAGTCTTTCTCTTTTAATTTAATTCTGTATTTTATTATCTTATTACTGTGCTCTTAGTTCCTTGGACTCATTTTCTTATTAAGTTCTTTATAACAAATAATGTTCTATGATTTTCTCTTTGCTTAAATTTGCTTCCAGAGTCATTTATTTTTCCAATATTTCATATGTTATACTCTTTGCTATTGTGTTTGTTCTTCCCTTTCCTTTTCCTTCCTCCTTCTTTCATTTTTAATGGTTGTCCATAAATTTTTTCACCAGATTTCTGATTCATTTATATGTGTCTCTCTTCTTTTGATTTTTCATAGATTGAGTGAATTCTTGAATTTTTAAGAGTTGCAATTTGAAGAATATACAAAAGTTTATGCTTTTTATATACTTTTACATGTATTTGAGGGGATGGGAGAAGGTATTAAGATAGACAATTAAATTCATATAAAACTACATACAGCCTCTGTGTAAAGAGTTATACCCCATCTTTTTTTGTTATACACTATTTTTTATCAAGAGTCCTTTGTACTAATATGGAGTTTATTTTGTTTGGGAATATACTTGGATTATCACTGTACTGTCAAATGATCCTCAAATTCACTGAATAATGCTGATAAATCACAAGTCTTCATTGACTGATTGATTGATTAAATGTTTCATTTTTATTCCACTGAGATCCCATAGCAGTAATTGATTAGCTAGGAGTTGTTAGCCATGAGTTAAGCCAACTTCTTTTTTTCTCAGATTACCTCCTTACCAATTTAATTTGCTTTCCTATATATTGCTAAGCATAAAGTTAATTCTCTTTTGAATTATTTTAACCAATATTTTAACCAATTGGCAATGAATATATGAAAATAATATATAAATAATACATATATATCCTTAATTTTCGGATTATTGAGTACAATTTGTGTCATAAATTTATTTTGTTATGGTTTCATTATTTTACTACTTGTGAACTTACAATTAGCTTTCATTGCTTATGTTATTTAAATATATTCTACTGATAAGTTTTTAATACTTTAACTTAATTCAGATCTTACCCAAAATCAAGCTTACCCACACTCACCCTGACTTTAGCTAAAAGTAAAGGGCTAAAGAGTTTATCAACTTTATTTAGCTAAGACCATTTATAATATTAATTTTTATGTGTAATTACAACTTTGGAGTCTGAAATTACAGTTAGCTCTGTTAGGAACAATATTTTTTAAGTAATATATTTATTGAAGCATCATGATTACAGATATGCTTGTAGTTGAGTTTCAGTTATAAAATAAACACCCCCCCCTTCACCAGTACAACATTCCCACCACCAATTCTCCCTCATAAATCTTATTATAGAAAGGCTTGGAAAAGTTGGTGAAGAACAGGTTAAAAGTAATTTCAATGAGTAGTTATCATTTGAGTAATTGTATAATTCCAGAGGTATTGGATTCATCTGATCTATTATTGGATAGTAAAAAAAGACCTAAAATAGGGACCGGAGCAGTGGTGCAAGGCCTATGCACATTAGCCTAGGATGGACTGCGATTCGATCCCCCAGCGTCCCATATGGTCCCCCAAGCCAGGAGCATTTTCTAAGCACATAGCTAGGAGTAACTTCACTGGGTGTGGCCCCAAAACAAAGACAAACAAGCAAACAAACAAATAAATAAAATAAAATAAAATATTCTGTCAACTGGCATATTTTTATTTGAAGTTACAAATTGGCAAGACCTGATTTGATAAAATAAAAAAGTATGGGATTAAGTTCTTGGTCTTACCATTTCATTGGTTTGGTACATTCAGTCTCCTGGAACCTCAGGATAAAATCTGAAAACTGTCATTCTTGGCCTCCAAACAAAACAAATTTGTTTATAACATTCATATGAGGTGATTGGATGCTGTGGGTAAAATACTAGATGGTGGATCCACCTATCCAGGTAGATATGATCTCTGCTATGCCATCTTGGATTTTTAATTAAAACTCTTTGAGTTTCAGTTTCTTCATCTGAAGACCTAAATCCAATGGTCTAAATATAATTTCTAAAATTTTATGACTTTATGATTTTTATGCTCCCTTCTATAATTTATGTTCCTTCACATTTAAAAAAAATTCTTTTCCCAGATTTCTTTCAGCTCTTCACCTAAAAATCACCTATGTGAGATAATATCCTTTCAAACCTTTTCTTTAGATCTTTTCCTTCTTATCTCCCACTGACCTTTCATTCTCTGTGCAGCTCCTTTTCATCCTTCTCTTGTCTCACTACTGTGAGACCATATTTACTTTTTCTTTGCTAATGCAAATTCTGCTTCCTAGTTCTTCCTTCTTTGTTCCTGCTCCACAGGCTGCTCCTTATCTTGCCATATGAAAGTCACTCTCATAGAACATATCTCCCTAATCTACTTTTGTCTGTAAAGTTGATTATGAAACTTTTGAATAAAAAGGTATTATACCAGAACATGCAGCACTGCATAACACTTAACTGTTCCAAAGGAGAGAACTCTATTCATGGCAGTATTCAAAAATAGACCTGTGTTTCAGGAAAGAAAAATGAACTAGCCAGGGAGAGATTGGTTTTTCCTAGTAGGGGTTACCACATTTTTTATAGCATCTTAGTTGGTTAGTAGGGAGCTTTGAAAAAATATCAGCATGTTCTTCCCTGCCAGCTGCTAGTTTAGGTCATTTTCAAAGAAACCCCCTATCTGCCTAGAATCCTTACCAATTCACAACCCCATGATTTTATATTGTTGTGCCAGCCACATCTGTAGTGCGGGTAGGATTTATCTTCTCACTAAGCTACTTTTTAACTTTAATCATCTTAGTGCCTGGAGGTCAGAAGATTTTTTCATATCAAAAGAGAGTCAGCCTACTTGTCAAATTTTCTCAGTTTTCTTTTATCTAATTGCCCTGCTATCATTGCTAGAGTGTTCTATCAAGCTTTTTTTTTATAGCATAATTTTTCCACATCAGCCAGTGAAGTTTTCACTGACTACTTATTAAAACACTTCCCTAAAACCTACTTTTTATTATTTTTACTTATTAAAAAAATAAAGATAAATTACAATGAAATATTTTTTATTTTAAAAATGCTACTATATCCTAGACTGGTCTGGGCATGAAACTCATAAGAAAATGCTAAATTTCACACTTATAATTATATAAATATATACACAATGTATGTAAATATGAATACAAAATACAAATATATATTGTATATGTATATGTGAATATATATATACACAATTATATATATGTGTAAACATACACATATAAAGACTCAGGAATCTCTCTTTGAGGTGTTCTATGGACCATACAGGATGCCAAATAATCAATGCAAAGCAAGTTCCCTACTATTTAGCCCCCCAATTATATAGCTTTTAGATATAATCTAAATCAATACATCAGAAAGAACTTTTATAGATAACTGCACAACTTTTATGTTATTTTTCCTTTGTTATTAAAAGAGTAGCCTTAAAATATATTTATTTAAAGAATCAGGATTTACTCTTTCCTCTGCCATTGTTCCCATGCTCCTTCCCACTGGCCTCTGCCTTTGAAAGCAGATTACAACGAGAGAGCTTGAACAATGTAACTTTAAAATGTGATCCGTATGGGGAAAACAGAGATAATACACTAACCTTGTAGGAACCAGGTCTAAGTTCCAAACCTGGCATCCCATATCACCTCAAGCATAGACAGAGGTGACCCCTGTGTTACTGAGCTAGGATTAAATACCAAGTACTGTCAGTCGTGCTCCCCACCAAAAATGAATAAAATAAACTAAAAAGAGCATATAATTCTCCTTTGATTTAATCATTTTCTATTTGAAGAGGAAAAATAGTTTGACTTCTGGATTATCATGAATTTAAGGTAATTAGGAAATAGCAGACTCAAGAAAGTCTTTTTACCTCTTTCTTAAATTCCTAAAAGTTTTTATAAGGGGAGCTATTCTAGGGAGAAGGCTACTAACACATTTAATTTTTTCTTTTTCTCTTTTTTTACCACACATCATTTTGCCCAAATACTATATTCTGCTCCATGCTTTGAAGGAACTTTGACAATGTCCAGTGGAAGCTGTGCCACCTTATGAGGAATAAGAGATTTGAACCAGGGTAAATACCATCACAGTTGTATACAAGGCATATATTTTACCTTCTCCCAATTTTTCCAGCCCACATACCAAAATAGGTTGAAATAGAACACATCAATCTACTTTCAATGTCTCTGAGATACACATAAACACACATGTATAGTCACATACACAAACCCTTATATTCATGTCTAACCTCACATGCAACATAAACACATATTCATACAAAAACATACACATATATGCACATGCAAATACAATTGGAATATAATTTTAATAATTCTGCATTCAGTTTACATCTATCAATGTTAGGCAAAACATAGAGGCTTCCTTGCCTTAAAATAATTGTAGGGGACAATTGGGCCACCTTAAGAAAGATTATTGATATAAAAAAGCAGCCTCTTTGCATTCAGTTGCCTTTTGTCTTTCTAAGGCTATATGTAACTGCATTGCTCATATGTTCTCTTAGTCATAAACTATTTAGCACAATAGAAATGATACTTTTTCTCCTAAATTCTTTTCTAGTTTAGTTTCATCCAGAAATTTTAATGCTTGAGACTTGATGACAGAAAAAATTTAAGATAAAATATATAAAAAATATCTTACAGGGTCAGAGCAATAGAACAGCGGGTAGGGCCTTTATTTTTGTTTGTTTGTTTTTGACTACTCCAGATGGTGATCACAGATTACTCGTGGTTCTGCACTCATAAATCATCGTGGTGGGTGATGAGAGTGGGACTATAATGAGTTCAGGGGATTGAAAACTATGAGGCCCTGTGCAAGGCAAGTGATTTACCTGCTCTACTCCAAACCCATGAGTAGGGCATTTGCCTTACAGGTGGCCGACAAGGATTAGACCCTGGTGCCTTAAATGGTCCCTCTAGAGAACAGGAGTAATTGCTGAACTCAGAGACAGGAGTAACCCCTGTCCAAAAATATGCAAACCCAAAAATAAAATAAACAACCTTACATTGACTTGCATCTAGACATTTAGCCTGAAGGAATTGGGTATCTGATTTTGTAGGGAGTTCTGGCATCATCTTAGATCTCTTCTCGTCATCATCTGCTGTAACAGTGAGCAGCAGGAATGAGAATGCCAAGCCACCACCAACTATAGAATCTAAATTATTTCACTGCAGGGTGCTACATTTCCTCCTAAATTCTTGTGCTTTGGAGTTGTCTCTTGCTGTTACAGACTAAATGATGCCTTTGCAACCATTTCTTTTTCTCATACTCCTGCCTGCCTGTCCATCTCTTTGATGTTAGTATTTTGTTCCATAAACCATTAACTATAAAATGATATACTTGTTATTTGCCATAATGCTACTTTGCAGTTGAGAATTCTCAGTTTCTTATTTTCAAATAAAACTGAAGGACCTTTGGAGAGCTGAGATGATGGAAATATAGCTGAGAAGATGGAAGTGCATGATAGGCTTATGTAGGTTCCTGGTTGAATTCCAGTTTTCATTGAGTATAGTTCTGTTGACCCAGGCAACAGTGAGGATGCCTCCAAAATAAACAAACAAAAACTTACAATAAACTAATCGCAATTTATGCTATAAATTATTGTTGAGATGGGCCATGAGGGAAGAAAAGTGGACCATGTACTTTGTTGGGAGTTTGTATATAAGTGCTAGATCTATACAAAAGCAACAAAGTTCACAATATTTATAAGTTAAATGATAACAGAATAAAAATTATGATCTATACTACCCTTGTAGAATAGTATAGTCTGTGTTGCCATAACAATAAAATTTAGTTTGACCATGATATGCTTACTGTTCTTTCTTGCGGGTAGAAATGTATGGATTTCTTTTTTACTGAGGAACTATGTGGAAAATCAATCTATTTTCACCCTTTCTATATGTGATAAAAGAAATATTCCAGCTATGGCTGTTCTATACAACTGGGTCACAAAATTAAGCTAGTGTAAAGCTGAGTATTGACAGTTATTGTATTGTTATTGGATTAAGCATACAACATGGACAAAAACTATATCCATGTTATTATGTACTGTTAAGACTTATGGGTCATGATAGTTATAGAAGAATCACCGATTTTTTATCATAGTATTAAAGACATTTTTTATGAAAAGACTGATCTTTGTTAAGGAAAAGATTATGATTATGCCATTAAAATTCTGATCTTGATAATAACACTAATACAATTTAATTATCAATAGTTAAACTTTGATTAATGATTTGGATAAGTGCATTTTAGTCAGTTTAACTATTTATGACACCATGAGTAGACTAATCTTAAATGATATTTCTAAAGTCATGTTTGCTTTAATTGAGAAAGATTAACAAAAGAATATAGGTGTGAGGAAGGGATTTTTGTCCTGTTTTTTTGTGTTCCTAGGGTATATCCCTAGGAGTGGTATAGCTGGATCATATTTACAATAGCCAGATTCTGGAAACAGCCAAGATGCCCTTCAACAGATGAATTTCTAAAGAAACTGTGGTACGTATACACAATGGAATATCATGCAGCTGTCAGGAGAGAAAACGTTATGAAATTTTCCTATACATGGATGTACATGGAATCTATTATGCTGAGTGAAATAAACTGGAGGGAGAAAAATGGATGCAGAATAGATTCACTCATCTATGGGTTTTAAGAAAAATACAGGACATTTTTGCAATAAGTCTCAGGGACAAAGGAGAGGAGGGCTGGAAGGTCCAGCTCATGATGTGAAGCTCACCACAAAGAGTGATGAGTACAGTTAGAAAAATAACTACACTAACAATTAGCATAACAATGTGAATGAATGAGGGCAGTAGGAAGTCTGTTTCCAGTACAGGTGGGTGTGGGATGGGGAGGAGGGAGATTTGGGACATTGATAATGGGAATGTTGCACTGGTAAAGGGCAGTGTTCTTTACATGACTGAAACCCAACTATAATCATATTTGTAATCAGTGTTTAAATATAGATATTATTTAAAAATATTGGAGGATTTGTTGCACTTTGATGATGAAGGTACAGTAATTTTGCATATTAAAATCATAAAATTATTGCACTAGTCTAATCATTGCCTAAATTGCAATAAAGTAATTAAAATACTTAAAAAAGAATTAACAAAAGAACAAACTGGGTGTATTGACAGGAAAAAAGTTATTTATTTCTCATATCATGATTAAGTTATGGTTATGAACCTGTTGCAGGTTACACACTGACATGCTCTCACTGAATTCTTATAGAGCAAAAAAGGCAAGAAAATTAGGAATGCTAGAAACACTAATCCCATTCTTGAGTACTTCACCATTGACTTCCTCACCTTCCAATAATTCTTTCCTTTAATAAATCATGCTAGAGGTAGGAATTTTAATGTAATAATTTTGGAGGGATCATATGTCCTATTGTCATTATCTTGTTTTGCTGGGATAGCTTTTAGTTATTTCTTTATTGAGTATTTTGGGCAGAGTATTTTGTGGTTGGATAAAATACAAATTCAATTGAAATATTTTAAAATGACCTTTAACATTTTAAAGGTATAATAAAAATGCATAGGTTACCATGGGGTTCAAAGGAATTTCTAATACTGCACAGCAAACAGTAGGTGTGTTATAAACATCTACTATCTAATTAACAATGTTATTAAGGGATACTATTATTCTTAATGATACTATAGTTTACTAAACTCTGTAATATATAATAAACACATTGCTGCTTTATGAAATCAATTTTTGATCTCTAACTTTCTACTTATTAAGTATGACTAATGTAACCAGGCTTGGACAAAGATGACACTGACAGTGGGTTCAAGATGCAAATGTCACCCCAGGTCATAGTAACATCAATGCAATGACAGTCAGACAGGTATAATGAAAAAGTTTCCAGCTATGTGGGCTTTCTCATTTATACCATTGAAAGGCATCTAGGAAAGATTTAAAGAAGATGTGGTTTAATGAAGTTTAATCTATCACCATAGACTGGAAGATGGTTTGACATGTAAAATCAACGCAGGTTTATTAACCAAAATTCCCTATTTGAACAAGATCCCAGGGTGACCTATATATTCACCACAGTTCTAAAAGCTTGAAGTTTCCAGAGATAAGCTTAGAAAGAAACTTAGAAATTGTCTTCATAACTGTTACATTAAGTGTATTTATTACAAACTCTATAACATTTAACATTAAGCCACTAAAAGGAAAGTTGACATACTAAGAAAATACCAATATTATAAGTAGAACTAATTGGGATTAATATGATATGAAATGATATGAGTTAAGTCACATATTAAATTCCTACACTAAGATCTTTATCTTTGAATAGACAATTCGAAAAATTTGTTAATTTGTTCTTAGTTTTCAATCATAATGACAGTAGAGAGAAGTGTTAATCTAAATAGTTGACTTTCAAATTCTATATTAGTTTAGAATTTATTCTCTTGTTACTAAAAGCAGATATATTTTACTTAATTTTCCTCAGTACCAATTTCCTCATTAATATAAAGAGAGCAATAATTGCATGCTTATTACAGAATAGCTCAAAACAGTTTTCTCTGAGACCAAATAATCTTGTTTCTGCTGAGATAATAGCTTTCCCTTTCTAAGAATTTTCTACTAAAATTACAACTGTGCCTTAAATTCAGGTGTACTAAAGGTCAGCATGTGTTTGTTTTTGTAAAATCTACATTTTCTTTTAACTGCAGTAGATAATACTCATCCATTTTTTTTTTTTTTGGAAATAGCCTCAGTTCATTGAACACGTTTCTCCCCAATTTTTCTATAAAATAGTGTTCTTTGTTATAGAATAGAGTATGATTTGGGGGATATAACTTTTTTGCTCACAAATATATAAATTAAATCTCATGTTAAGTTTTAGATTTTATTATAGATTTAGATTTCATCTAGATTTCATAATAGATTTTATTATCTACTTTTAGTTCAACATTTATTGAGCTAAATATATTGCTCACATATTACCTCGTTTTAGTCCACTAAATACTACAATGCCAGTTTGAACAAAAGAACTATATTTCTAGTGTTTCTGCCTTCTGGTAGAAGACTAAAGATATGTAATCCTCTTAGTAGAGAATAAAAGAAATGTGAAAATTAGGAATCTTGATTTGTTTCTATAATCACAGTATGATCAAAAATGGGGAACTACATAATTTTAGAAGACCCTAAGATAAAGTCACATGATATTATTTTTTAATGACTACTTTCTAAAAAGATGGATAATATCCAATGATACATAGAGGCCAACCTGACCACACCTGTTAGTGCAGGAGGTAGGGGAAAGGTAATGTCGGATCCTAACTCAAATGTTCACAATGTCTTGTGCTTCTATAGTACCTGATGTAACTCTTTAATCTTGAAATGTACCTCTCACCTCTCTGTTGATCATAGGAATCACCTTCAGCAGTACTTTGTGATTCATGATGAATGGGGAAAAGAACAGCTACAGCCATACTCTAACTTAAATGTAAAATAAAAAGGACACAAAACTAAGAGAAGTATGTAATGTGCACTATGCAACATTTGTTACATGTACTATGTTGCATGTTATTTTAGAAAAAAAATACCGAAGCATTATTTTTAATTCTTAGTTAAATTTAAATTTAAAAAAGTTAAGAATATATGCACATTGCCAACCCAGGGCGAAACCAAATTTGTTTCCCACCATCCCATATAGTTCACTGAGCCTGCCAGGAGCGATTTCTGAGCATAGAGCCAGGAGTAACCACTGAGCATCACCGAGTGTGGCCCCAAAACAAAACAAAATAAAAAAATTAAGATTATAAGGGGCCGGGCGGTGGCGCTAGAGGTAAGGTGCCTGCCTTGCCTGCGCTAGCCTAGGACGGACCGCGGTTCGATCCCCCGGCGTCCCATATGGTCCCCCAAGCCAGGAGCGACTTCTGAGCGCATAGCCAGGATTAACCCCTGAGCGTCACCGGGTGTGGCCCAAAAACCAAAAAAAAAAAAAAAAAAAAGAATATAAAATTATGTCAAGAATAGGCTGGAGTGATAGCACAGCGGTAGGGCGTTTGCCTTCCACACGGCTGACCCAGGATGGATGGGATCAATCTCTAGCATCCCAGCATCGCATAAGGTCCCCCAATCCAGGAGCGATTTCTGAGCGAAGAGCCAGGAGTAACCCCTGACCACCGCCGGATGTTGCCCCAAATAATAAACCAACAAACAAAAAAATAAATCCATATAGTTAGAGAGATAGTATAGTGAGAAGGCACTTGCTCATTTTGCATGTAGCCAACCCCATTTCATTTACAGGCACCTCAAATGATCCTCCCATTACCTACAAGAGTGATTCCTCACAGTACAGAGATAGAAACAAGCCCTGAGCACAGTGTTCTACTGCTCACTGAAAGAACTATGTTATCAACAAGATATAGCTACTATAAAAATTATAGAAAATTTGCATTTTTCCATATTTCCTAACAATATATCTTTTGATATATAATACAAATTCCTTTTTTTTTGACTGTATTTTTTTTTATTTAAACACCTTGATTACATACATGATTGTGTTTGGGTTTCAGTCATGTAAAGAACACCACCCATCACCAGTGCAACATTCCCATCACCAATGTCCCAGGTCTCCCTCCTCCCCGCCTGACCCCCGCCTGTACTCTAAACAGGCTCTCCATTTCCCTCATATTCTCATTATTAGGACAGTTCAAAATGTAGTTATTTCTCTAACTAAACTCATCATTCTTTGTGGTGAGCTTCCTGAGGTGAGCTGGAACTTCCAGCTCTTTTCTCTTTTGTGTCTGAAAATAATTATTGCAAGAATGTCTTTCATTTTTCTTAGAACCCATAGATGAGTGAGACAATTCTGCGTTTTTCTCTCTCTCTGACTTATTTCACTCAGCATAATAGATTCCGTGTACATCCATGTATAGGAAAATTTCATGCCTTCATCTCTCCTGACAGCTGCATAATATTCCATTGTGTATATAGATATTTTAGTCATATTCTCTTTTAAAGTGTAATTAGAAGCCTCATAATTTACAACTCTGTTTTTATAGGAATTAATACATACTATATTCCAAAATTTTACCTTTCCCCACCAGAGTGTCTATTTCCCATAATATACCTGTTCTTCTCCATTACTTGGCTTCTGTAGTTCTCATTTGTCAAATAATCTCTCATATTTTTAGAGTCCAATTATGATAATAAATTCTTCATCCTTAGTTCTCAGTATTTCTTTTTTTTGGGTGGGAAGGGCACACCCATCAGTGCTCAGGAATTACTTCTGACTCTGTGCTCAGAAATCTCTCCTAGAAGGCTAGAGAGGCCATATGGGATGCAGGGGCTAGCTAGAACCCAGATTGGGTAGGTCCAAGATTGGCCAAGTGTAAGGCAAATGTCCTACCACTGTCCTGTCACTCTGAATCCAGTTCTCAGAATTTCTTATTCATTAACTCTCACTGATACACACTATGGGCAAATATGAATTCTCTACCAAATAAAATATCCCTTATATTAACTGATTATAACACAATGTAATTATCTAAAGCCAATGACATAAACACTCATCAGTGTTCAGATTCATCATTTTCTTAGCTGTTAGTCCCCTTAAAATACTTCTGAGTCATTATTTAAGAATAAAGTAAAATTGAAAGTTGAATGGACTTAATAAGAGAAGAAACAGTAACACCATGGCACCACTCATTTACTTAAATAAAAAGAAAGAGAATTCCTTCAAAAATTCTCAATTAGAAAAGCTGTATTTCACTTATAAAATAAGTATTTTAAATGAGTAGATCAATATTTTATGAGATATTACATTAATTCTTTATGCTTTCATTTGCTCCAGTAACTATCTAAAAATTATTAATTATACTAGCTAGAGAGATTATTTTATTTTTCTGCTCTTTAATTACTCTTTTCACCCTTTATAAAACTTATCTTGCCTAAACTCTAGAATTGTAAATTTTTTCAAATTTTCATAGGGCTCTAATTCATCAATCATTTTGGAGAAATTATACAATAGTTCTTGTATGAACTTTCCTGTTTTTACATTTCAATGAGTCTGTTTGCATATTATTACTTCCTAATGCCAGTTAAAGTCAGAAAAAGAGTTACTCAGGGCTTTCTTGTAAAACATCATAGATAAGCTTATTAATCCTTTGCTTCACAAATTTTATGTGTTTTTAGTATTTTTTCTTAAAAGAAGAATCAAAATATAAGCCAATCCTTGATAAATTAATTCATTCATGACAAAGTGGCACCGATTTTACCATGTAAAGAACTAGTAAATAAATTTATAAACAAATTTATTTGAAGAGGATTTAAAAAATTCCAAAATAAAAGCATTTGATCTTGAAGGTTGCACAAATCTGTTTCAAATAAGACAAAGCTGCTAAATATAGATTGATTTCGTACCCACACTCATGATGTCATCCTGGAAAAAATAGTTCAGCCTATTAAAAAATATTGTCTTTGATGGGGAAGTCTTTGGTGAAATAGAGCTTTCTGAGTAATTTTCTTCTGTTAGTATAGCGAATTTAAATGATTTTGACTTCAAATAAGATATTCTAGAATGTGGGAATAAAACAATACATAGAAACCACCATTACATTCACAAAATATTGCCTAAAAGAAGAGTCTACAAGTATCAGAACAGTTACTTTTTTATGTGTTTATTCTTAGAGTACTACTACCATGTACAATTTAACTTTTAAATTGATGCTCCTATCAGTCACTAAAATACACAAATAAGCAAAGAGAAAGCAGAGAATCCTGTTTATTCTTAGAGTACTACTACCATGTACAATTTAACTGTTAAATTGATGCTTGAATTTAACCACATTCTTTGTAAGAATATATCAGTCAGCAAAATTACTCTACAATTTTATGCATTCTATTAACATACTCTATAACAAACATAAGGAACAAAGGAATTAACAACTCTAAGTATAATGAAATGAATATATTTTTTGTTTGTTTTAGAAATAGGGATGGGGCAAAGCAATAGTACAATAGGTAAGATGCTTTGTTTTGTACACCAGTGTTGATTCCTAGCATCAGGAATTGTCCCCTAAGCCCCACCTGAAGTGATACCTGATTATAGAGCCAGGAATAAACCTTGAGTTCTGTCAATTGTGGCAACCCCTCAAAAAAAGATTAAATATATTTATTTTTAATTTAATTTATTTAAATATTCAGATCACTAAGAATAATTAAACTATTTAAAATAGAGGTTAATTAAATAGTATAAGTGAGCTTGCGAGAGTTATTATTATATTCTTCATTGACAAACCATTTGACAACATATTTATTCCACCTCTTTATTTCAAATCCTAATGATAAAAATGGACAATTTTACAAAGAAATACATCTTAAGTAAAGATTAGAGAATGATATAAAATGAGTGAAATAAAATGTAGTGATGGAATGCTACTCTAAATGATAATTATTATACAATAACACATATACTATATTCTATATGATTTTATGTATTTATATTTATTTACATACTTTAAGTATTTTCTTGTTTTCTTAAGCTACTCTTCAACATTTTTATATTTTATTAATATTCCATATATTTTGAAATTTTCAATTTGGTACTTGTATTTTTCCATCTGAAAGAAATTTTAGCTTTCTCTTTGTTCAGTTCAATTGAAAACAATAATGAGTTATTTCTTTCAAAAGAAAGAAATAACTTTATATTGATTTAATGTTTTCTCTGGTCAATTGCCCTGAGTCACTGAGTTAAAAAGCACAAGATCTCTGAACACTGTGAGGAAAATAAGATTATTTTTTGCACCAATTTATGCCTGTCCAATGTTATCACAATTATTTTTGAATTATTTATATGAAAGGAATGCCTAGTAATTTATAAGGCATTGCCTCATTGAGCCCTCACTGTAATAAATGGTAAATCACACACACATGCACAAATAAACATATCAAGTCAGCCTTCCCTTATTTGCACATCCATATCTCATATAAAGAGAAATTTAGGACATTTATGCTTAGGAATCATGTTCCCACTACTTTTCATTGTCTAAATCATGTTAGTTGTACTGTCTTTTCTTAAAGATTATTCAACTTGCTACTATGTGACAGTTTTTGTGTGTCAGAAATGTTGTCAATATGATGCCAAGTCATTGTTACAGTTTTATAGAGGGTTTTTTTCACTTTTAAAGATATATTTATATCTTTATTTAAATATTTAAATATGATTTATTTTATATATGATAGCAAACAACATACTGATTCTTTATCTTTAACCACTTTAGATTTTTAGCTTGAATGGGTCAAATTCTCCATATTTCAATGTTTCAATACCAATCCTACCATCACCAGTTTAAGATTTCCTCCACTACTTTCCCAAGTTTTCCAAGCTTCCCACTTATCAGGTAAAAATAATCTACTTAGCATTACTTATTACAATTAAATGATGATGGAATTACTAAAAAGTTTTGAGTAAAAGAAAATATTTTAAATTTTCATATCTCACAATGGACTAATTATTTTACTGTCTAAAAAGTTACTGAGCTACTTTTTACTACGTGAGCATTCTGTTGGGTTTTTTTTTTTTTGTTGTTGTTGTTAAACTTATGCAGCTTCTATGATATTTTCACATCTAATTTGCTGTATTCCCACCAGAACAACAAACAATAATCTGTTTCCATTCCTTAACAGCATCCAAAATTCCAGGAAATCCCCAATTACATCAATACTTTCTAATCTGCCAAAAGAAGACTTTAGAATAACAATCTTATCAATGTTATTTGCATGAAAAAAATAGACTTGAAGAATCAATAAATTGAAGGGAACTTGATGGAAAATAATCAACAATTTTACTCAAAATAAAATAAGGGAGTTAAACATTACAAAAGTAATTCTAAGAAGCAAAACGGGTAAGTGGAAAACTGAATCAGTGAACTTGGTATGTGTAATACACATTGACATTAAAGAAGAGGCAATAAAAATTTAAAAAAAGAAGAAAATATAAGAGACATTATTGAAAATAAGTGGAGGAACAAATTCAGAACATTAGGAATTCTAGAAGATAGGGGGAGGCATGATAAAAATTAGCAGAAGAAATAACAGGTTCTAAGTTCTCCAATATGGAGAATGATGTTACTGAAATAGTCCAAATGATGCAAATAGTCCCAATCAAGCAAATTTAGAGAAAACAATACAGGGTAATGCATTGTAATAAAAAATGGCAGGAAACAAAGGCATAGACTTAATTCAGGAAGTAAAAGGCAAAGTTCATTCATAAGGAAAAATGCATAAAATGTGTAGTATATTTCTCTAATAAAACTTTGAGCAATAAGATAATCAAATGAGATACATAAAGTCAGAGTAGACAGGAAAGATGAATTCATTTTCAGGTAAACAGCAGCAGAGGATATTTTAAGCTCAATATCTTATCAGAAACATACACTGAATGGCTAAAATAGCATAAATAACCAAACTTCTCAGATATGCAATATATGGCAGCGATACTTTTCTTATTTGGATTTTTTATAAATGTCACTGAACATAATTCATCTATAAAAGTGTACAAAGTGACTTGATTTATTAGAAAACAGAACACAACCTTCTGCTGCTTACGAGAGACAATTTTGAGGTCCAGAGAGACGTTATAATGGAAAATATGCTTGCTTTGTATGTAGATGACCTGTGTTTAATTTATGGCACCCATAAAATGCCCCAACCCCTTTTATGACTGATTCCTAAGTGCAGAGCCAAGAGTAAGCCTGAGCACATACAGGTGCACACAGAAAACAAACAAGGAAACACATTTGAACTCTTATAGTAAATATAGATTCTGAATAAAAGTTCGGAAAATAATCATACAGGTTAATGGCAGATTACAAAATAACAGGGAAAATCCTATTTTTGTCAGACAGACCCAATAGCATTTGCCAAATAACATAATTAGAGATACAAACATTAAATCCTTTAAACAACATAGAAAATTAATGAAGAAATAAGTACTAACTGAGGACTTGGAAGAATTTGTATAGATTGCCATGCATTGGCTTTATAACCCCCACCTGCATTCTAAATGAATACACTTTTTTTCTCCAATGAAAATGCTACACTTTTCAGAATTCATCACATGCTATAATACAATTGAAGTAGGCACAAAGTCATAAAATAGAAAACATATTGAGTAGCATTTCAAATAGCAATGTCATGGAAGTAAAGTTAATAAATGCTTTATAATTTGGAATATTAAAAACTTAATTAAATAACATTTTAATCAACAAGTCAAAGATTCAAAACATTAGCTCAAAATAATTGACAATAAGACATAAAATATTACACCTTATAAATACATCAAAACATAAAAAAAATGAAAGGTCAGAACAATTTTTACATCAAAACAGAAATAAAACTCAAATCAATTACCAAACTTACAAATTTAGAAACTGAAAAATGTCAGTAAATAACTAGAAGTAAGGTGATAAAAATTAGGGTTGGAATCAACGAAATAAAAATTAGAATATCAGTAATATCAATGAATCAGTATAGTTTTACAAATGAATGAATAATATAAATTGACAAAATGTTAGTTTCATAGAAATTGAGAAAATACAAATAAGTTAGAAAAAATATCAAAGCCCTCTTTGTGATGTCAGCTGGGAAAATTCATGAAAATACGCCTGCCCAGTGGTGCCCGACTGTGAAAAATTGTGAGTGCAGCCTGTGTGTGTCTGTCTACTGTCCTGCTGCGTAAACCTCTTGGGAGTGGGCCGAAAAGAGGCTCCAGCAGAGCACGGCTGCTCTGCTTTGCTACACGGCCCTGCACTCTTTCTAAGAAAAGACCATCGCAACAAGAAGAAAAAATCACACTAAGAACTGTGCTGGATCACTGAAGCCCAGCATTTGTCTCCAGACTGTCTTCTCTGCTGCGTGCTTGGGCCTAAGATTTGATCCTGTGTGAGGCTTCATCCACGGAGGACTCCCCTCACTTGGAGGCAAGTCGACTCATCCAGAAAGGGCAGAGCTATAGGAGTGTGGCTGCCTGCATCATTTAGCCAATGAATACCACCAAAACATGTAGAAAAACCCACAATACAAATGTGATAATGGGAAAACAATGCAGGCCAGCATCAAACATAGAGAATGAAGATGACCAACTAATCAACCAACTAATCAACCTCTCAGATAAGGACTTTAGACTAGCAATATGGAAGATGCTCAACAAACTCAAAGAAACCATGGATTGAGTTAAACAGAACACTAATAAGAATCAAGAAAATATGAAGACAGAAATCACAAAACTCCAAACTGAAATAACATGTCAACTAACAGGAATGAAAAACTCAGTAAACAAAGTGAATGACAAAATGGATAAGCTCTGGGACAGGGTATCAGAAGCTGAGAATAGACTTGGTGCTGTGGAAGATGAAATAAATAAGAATTCCATACAGTGGGAGAGATTGGAAAAAAAACTTAAAGCAAATAAACAGACAATGGAAAAATTAGTCAAAGAATGGGAACAGATGAAAATAGAAGTCTATGATAAGCTCAACAGAAACAACTTAAGAATCATTGGAGTCCCAGAGACCCAGGAAGAAAATATCCAGGAAGAATCAATGGTCAAGAGCATCATTAAAGAGAAACTTCCAGAGCTAATGAATATATGTGATCAAATCCTGCATGCTCAAAGAGTACCAACCAAAAGAGACCCCAGAAAAACTACCCAAGACACATCCTAGTCAAAATGATGAATCCCACAGACAGAGACAGAATTCTGAAAACAGCAAGATCAAAAAGGGAAAGTACATTCAAGGGAGCATCCTTGAGATTTACAGCAGACCTGTCACCAGAAACACTCAATGCCAGAAAGCAGTGGTGGGATATTGTGACAAGACTGAATGAAATGAAAGCTTCACTTAGTATACTATACCCAGCAAAACTCACTTTCCAGTTTGACAGAAGAATACATGGTTTCACAGACAAAAAACAGCTCAGAAACTTTACAGACAAAATCCCAGTCTGAAGAGAAAAACTGAAATACATAATTTAAGACAAGACTAACCAAAAGACACAAATTTCCAAATAAAGATGGCATTATATCCTAGGACAATTCTTTCTCTCAATGTCAATGGGCTAAATGCATCAGTTAAGAGACACAGAGTGGCTAAATGGATCAAAAACTTAATTCAACCTTCTGCTACCTACAAGAAACGCAACTGAATAGTCAGAACAAATATAGACACAAAATAAAAGGTTAAAGAAAAATTATTCAAGCTAACAACACCCATAAAAAAGCTGGAGTGGCCATACAAATATCAGATAGTGCAAACTTCATACTCAGGAAGGTTTTAAGGGACAAAGATGGACATTTTATATTAATCAAGGAGTATGTAGAGCAGGAAGAAATAACTCTCCTAAACATATATGCACCAAATGAAGGGCCAGCACAATATTTAATACAACTGTTGACAAATCTGAAAAATAATATCAACAACAACACAATAATTGTGGGGGACCTCAACACGGCTTTGTCAACACTGGATAGGTCAATCAGACTGAAACCTAACAAAAATATACTAAACCTGAGGAGAGAAATGGAAGAAAGAGGCCTACTGAATATATATAGGACACTCCATCCCCAGAAACCTGGATACACATCTTCTCCAATGTACATGGGACATTCTCCAGGATAGACTACATGCTGGCACATAAAACATACCTCCATAATATCAAAAGGATAGAAATTTTGCAGACTACCTTCCCTGACCACAAGGCTCTGAAATTATTTGTGAATTCCAAAGGGACACAGAAGAAAAACTTTAACACCTGGAAGTTAAACAGCCTTGTACTCAATAACCAGTGGGTCCGAGATGAAATCAAGGAGGAAATCAAAAGTTTCCTGGAAACAAATGACAATAAAGACAACAAACTATAGAGAACTTATGGGGACACAACAAAAGCAAGTACTGAGAGAATAATTAATAGCTTTGGAAGCACCACATCAGGAAGAAAGGAGGAGCTTACCTGAGTAGCTTAATGACACAGCTAATAGAACATAGAAAGTGCTCAACAAAAAGGACCCCAAAAATAGGGAGACAGATGGAAATAACAAAGCTGAGAGCAGAAATCAATGAGTGGAAACCCAAAAAACAATCCGAAAGATCAACGAAAGCAGAAGTTGGTTCTTCAAAAAAATAAACAAGATTGATAGACCACTGGAAAAACTAACAAAAAGAGAGAAAGAGAGAGATGATAGGAGAGAGAGAGAAACTAGATAACTCGTATTAGGGATGAAAAAGGAGAGATCACTACTGATATGACAGAGATTCAAAGGGAAATCAGAAACTACTTTGAGAAACTCTACGCCACTAAAAATGAGAACCTGGAAGAAATGGATAAATTCTTGGACTCTTATAATATTCCATGGTTGAAGGAAGAGGATGTAGCATATCTAAACACCCCCATCACCATTGATGAAATTAAAACGGTAATCAAATGTCTGCCCAAAAAAAAAGCACAGGCCCAGATAGATTCACTAATGAATTCTTTCAAACTTTCCAAGAGAACTACTACCAATCCTGGCAAGACTCTTTCATAAAATTGAACAAATGGAAGCACTTCCCAATAGCTTTTATGAAGCCAACATCACCTTGATACCTAAACCAGACAGAGATACTATGAAAAAAGAAATTTACAGACCAATATCGCTGATGAATACAGATGCAAAGATCCTCAACAGAATCCTGGCAAAGAGGATTCAATGCCTCATTAAGATCATCCACTACAATCAAGTAGGTTTCATCCCAGGAATGTAAGGATGGTTTAACATCTGTAAATCTATCAACATAATACACAACATCAACAAAAAGAAAAATAAAAACCACATGAACATTTCAATAGATGCAGAGAAAGCATTTGATAAGGTCCAACACCCATTCTTGATCAAAACTCTCAGCAAGATGGGAATGAAAGGAACCTTTCTCAATATAGTTAAGGCCATCTACCCAAGCCAGTGGCAAATATTATCCTCAATGGAGAAAAACTGAAAGCCTTGCCTCTAAATTCTGGCATAATATAAGGCTGTCCTCTTTCACCATTCCTATTCAACATAGCACTAGAAGTACTCGCTATAGCGATTAGGCAAGAAAAAGATATCAAGGGAATCCAGATAGGAAAGGAAGAAGTCAAGCTCTCACTGTTTTCAGAAGACATGATACTCTACTTAGAAAAACCTAAGGACTCAACCAAAAAGCTTTTAGAAACAATAGACTCATATAGCAAGAGGCAGGCTACAAAATTAACACACAAAAATCAATGGCCTTTCTATACACTTTAAGAAAACAACTCCATTTACAATAGTGCCACACAAACTCAAATATCTTGGAATCAACTTGACTAAAAATGTGAAGGACCTATACAAAGAAAACTATAAAACTCTGCTCCAAGAAATAAGAGAGAACATGCGGAAATGGAAACACATACCCTGCTCATGTATTGCCAGGATTAACATCATCAAAATGGCAATACTCCCCAAAGCATTATACAGATTTAATGTGATCCCTCTAAAGATACCCATGACATTCTTCAAAGAAGTGGATCAGGCACTTTTGAAATTCCTTTGGAACAATAAACACCCTAGAATAGCTAAAGAAATCATTGGGAAAAAGAATATGGGAGGAATTACTTTCCCCAACTTTAAACTTTACTAAAAAGCAATAGTTATCAAAACAGCATGGTATTGGAATAAGGACAGGACCTCAGATCAGTGTAATAGGCTTGAATACTCATAGAATGTTCCCCAGACATACAATCACCTAATTTTAGATAAAGGAGCAAGAAATCCTAAATAGAGCAAAGAAAACCTCTTCAAAAAGTGGTGTTGGCACAACTGGCTAGCCACTTGCAAAAAATTGAACTTAGACACCCAGCTAACATCATGTATGAAGGTAAAATCCAAATGGATTAAAGACCTTGATATCAGACCCAAATCTATAAGATATATAGAACACCACATAGGCAAAACACTCCAGAACATTGAGACTACAGGCATCTTCAAGGAGGAAACTGCACTCTCCAAACAAGTGAAAGCAGAGTTAACAGATGGGAATATATTAAGCTGAGAAGCTTCTGCACCTCAAAGGAAATAGTGCCCAGGATACAAGAGTCACCCACTGAGTGGGAGAAACTATTAACCCAATACCCATCAGATAAGGGGCTAATCTCCAAAATATACAAGGCACTGACAGAACATTACAAGAAAAAAACATCTAATCTCATCAAAAATTGGGGAGAAGAAATGGACAGACACTTTGACAAAGAAGAAATACAAAGGGCCAAAAGACACATGAGAAAATGCTCCACATCCTAATCGTCATGGAGAAGCCAATCAAAACAACTATGAGGTATCATAGTTGAATGGCACACATCACAAAGAATGAAAATAAACAGTGCTGGCGGGGATGTGGAGAGAAAGGAACTCTTATCCACTGCTGGTGGGAATGCCCTCTAGTTCAACCTTTATGGAAAGCGATATGGAGATTCCTCCCAAAACTGGAAATCGAGCTCCCATACGATCCAGTTATACCACTCCTAGGAATATACCCTAGGAACACAAAAGTACAATACAAAAACCCCTCCTTACACCTATATTCATTGCAGCACTATTTACCATAGCAAGACTCTGGAAACATCTAAGATGCCCTTCAACAGAATAGTGGCTAAGACAACTGTGGTACATATACACAATGGAATATTATGCAGCTCTCAGGAGAGATGAAGTCATGAAATTTTCCTATACATGGATGTACACGGACTCTATTATGCTGAGTGAAATAAGTCAGAGAGAGAGAGAGAGAAAACGAGAATGGTCTCACTCATCTATGGGTTTTAAGAAAAATGAAAGACAT